>NC_135660.1:101191157-101491157 GCF_964188315.1 Podarcis muralis
TGGGAAGACCCAGTTCTCTGAGTGCAAGTTCTGGAAGTTGGGCAATAGGGGCAGTACAGGATTCCTTTTGGTGTACTGACCTCCCCGCTGCATCAAGGATTACCTGTCCAAGCTGCTTCAGGTTGTGGCAGATGTTCTCCTGGAGACACCTAGTTTGGTTGTCCTAGGGGATTTTAACATCCATGCTGCCACGACCTTACAAGGGGCTGCTCAGGACTCAGGAAAGCATGGCCTCCATGGGGCTGTCCCTGAATAAGTTTGGCCCAACCCATAGCCGTGGACATGCCTTGGACCTGGCGTTTACCTCTATGGATGTTGGTGATCTGACACTAAGTAAAAGCGAAATGAAAGAAGTGCCATGGTCAGATCACTTCCTGGTGCAACTGGACTTCTCCATGACCCTTCCCCTCTGCAGGGAGGTGGGACCGATTTGGATGGTCCACCCCCGCCACTTAATGGATCCAAATGGTTTCCAGAGAGTGGTAGTGGATGCTTTATCCCATGTTGATGGCCTTTCAGCTGATTCCCTGGTGACCCGCTGAAATGTGGAGTTAACCAGGGCTATTGACTGTTTGGCTCCGAAGTGCCCTCTCTGATTGCATGGAGCCCGGACAGTCCCGTGGTTTTCCATGGATCTGAGGGCAATGAAACAATCGTTGAGACGGCTAGAGCGCCGGTGGTGGATAACTCATTCTGAATCTGACTGGACATGGGTTAGAGCTCAATGTCGAGCCTACCAAGTGGCGGTAGCGATGGCGAAGAAGACTTTGTTCACTGCTTCTATTGCATCTGCAGAAAACAGCAGCAGGAGACTTTTTCAGGTGGTTTGCAATTTAGTGGAACCACCTGCTACATCGGGGCCCAGTACAGGCCACATGATCTCCTGCAATGATTTTGCAAAGTTTTTTGCAGATAAAGTCACTCAAATTCGAGAAGAGGTAGACTCCACCGTGGGAGCAGGGCTGGGCGGGAGAGTGCTAGAATCAAGTTGCATGGGATCAGTTCCAATCTGTTACCACCAAGGATGTGGACAGTCTGCTTGGACGAGTGAAACCAACCACCTGTCTCCTTGATCCTTGCCCATCCTGGCTTATAAAAGCTATCCGGGAAGGGCTGGGCTTTGCGGGGTGGCAAATGCTTCTTTCTGTGAGGGAGCCTTCCCAGACCCGCTGAAAGAGGCGGTTATCAAACCGCTTCTTTAAAAATCATCTTTAGATGCTGCCAATATGGCCAACTATCGCCCAGTCTCAAATCTTCCATTCTTGAGAAAGGTGATTGAGCAAGTGGTTGCTGAACAACTCCAGGCATGCCTGGAAGAAGCGGACCATTTGGATCCCTTCCAGTTGGGATTCAGGCCTCATCATGGGACTGAAACTGCCTTGGTTGCACTGGTCGATTATCTCCGGCGTGCTAGGGACAAAGGTGAGAGCTGTTTCCTAATTCTGCTGGATCTCTCAGCGGCTTTGGACACCATCAACCATAACATCCTTCTGGACCGTCTAGAGGGGCTGGGAGCTGGGGGCACTGTTATACAGTGGTTCCACTCCTTCCTCCTGGGCCGTGTTCAGAAAGTGGGGGGGTGAGTGTTCAGACCCGTGTTCAGACTTGTGGGGTGCCTCAGGGTTCTGTCCTCTCCCCCATGCTTTTCAACATCTACATGCAGCCGCTGGGAGAGATCATGAGGGGGTTTGGGCTGGGTGTTCATCAGTATGCGGATGATACCCAGTTTTACCTCTCTTTCAAATCGGAACCAGTGAAGGCGGTGAAGGTCCCTGTGTGAGTGTCTGGAGGCAGTTAGGGGATGGATGGTGGCTAACAGATTGAGGTTGAATCAACAAGGAGACGGGCAGGTGTGGAGGACTCCCTGGTCCTGAATGGGGTAACTGCCCCTGAAGGACCAGGTGTGCAGCCTGGGAGTCATTCTGGACTCACAGCTGTCCATGGAGGCACAGGTCAATTCTGTGTCCAGGGCAGCTGTTTATCAGCTCCATGTGATACACAGGCTAAGACCCTACCTGCCCATGGACTGCCTCACCAGAGTGCTGCATGCTCTGTTTATCTCTCTCTTAGAATACTGCAATGTGCTTGGAAACTACAACTAATCCAGAATGTGGCAGCTAGACTGGTGACTGGGAGCAGCCCCCAAGACCATATAACACCGGTCTTGAAAGACTTACACTGGCTCCCAGTACGTTTCCAAGCACAATTCAAAGTGTTGGTGCTGACCTTTAAAGCCCTAAATGGCCTCGGTCCAGTACACCTGAAGGAGTGTCTCCACCCCCTTCGTTCTGCCTGGACACTGAGGTCCAGTGCCAAGGGCCTTCTGGTGGTTCCCTTGCTGCGAGAAGCCAAGTTACAGGGAACCAGGCAGAGGGCCTTCTTGGTAGTGGAACCCGCCCTTTGGAACACCCTCCCACCAGATGTCAAAGAGAAAAATAACTACCAAACTTTTAGAAGACATCTAAAGGCAGCCCTGTTTAGGGAAGCTTTTAATGTTTAATAGCTTATTGTGTTTTAGAGTTTTGTTGGAAGCCGCCCAGAGTGGCTGGGGAAACCCAGCCAGATGGGTGGGGTATAAATTGTTATTGTTATTGTTATTGTTATTGTTATTGTTATTGTTATTGTTATTATTTGCTCCCCTACTTTCAAGGCTCGCCAGGTTCTGGGAGATGGTGGGTCTGGAATGCTTTCTAGTCATAATGTGTCAGCCAGCTGCTCTGGCCCTGCCTCCTCCTCCTCCTCCTCCTCCTCCTCCTCCTCCTCTCCTATTATTTTTCCAACTTTCCCCCTCATCTTCCTCTGAGCTGTGACCCTCTCTCAAACTCCTGTTATAATTCTTCTCTGGAAGGGTCAGGCTGGGGAGGTGGTCTCCACTATTCCTCCTCTGCCCAGTCCCTGACAAGAACAAGTCTAGTACCCACCAAAGAATGGCAGTGTAAAATGTTTGAATACAGTGGTACCTCAGGTTACATACGCTTCGGGTTACAGACTCCACTAACCCAGAAATAGTACCTCGGGTTAAGAACTTTGCTTCAGGATGAGAACAGAAATCGTGCAGCGGCGGTGCGGCAGCAGCACAGTGGCAGCAGGAGGCCCCATTAGCTAAAGTGGTGCTTCAGGTTAAGAACAGTTTCAGGTTAAGAACAGACCTCCAGAACGAATTAAGTTCTTAACCTGAGATACCACTGTATGCTGAACTGGCTGATCTGACAAACAGTTAAATATGCTCTCCGTTCCTGTTTTTGAAAATGCAAATAATTTTTATTTTTTAAAACAAAAACACCATTCCCTCAGCAAAACACAAATGTAGGAATGGGGCACGCCCAAATGGGTTGCCAAACAATGCGACAGTTCAGCTTCTTCAGGTTGTAGAGAGAGGTCACATAACAGCAAGATCCTGCTTCACAGAAACCAGCTCTGGTACCAAGACAACAGAGTCTAGGGATGATGGGAAATGAATACTGTGACGCACACAAGTTTTGTAAGACAGAGAGACAGAACAGAAGGTTTGCTTCTCTTTAAAGTAGTCTTTGTTTAGAAGCAACACTATTTGGGCAGCAACCAGTAAGGCCCATTTTTCAACCTAAAAATTTCTAAAGCCATTTATACCTACATGGCTTCATTCAATGTGTATCTAAGTGAATGCAGCATGACTGGCAGGTGTTATTATTGCTTGCTTAACTCTGTTGCTCTGTTGTAATACTAATGAAAGGAGTGGGAAGTCTGAGTGTGCTTGCCTCTCCATGTAGCTAGTTACCCAAGACTGTGATCTCTTACTAATGGGAATGCTCTCCTGTGCAAGGGCTAGGAGTTTGTTAGCAGAGGGTTTTGAAAATAATGGAGCATAGAGGGGAAAATGTAAGAAATGAGGATATTTCCAGGTACTATAATTATGTCTTGTACCAAGGGTAACTCAACTGCAAGATTATTTAAGTGCAATAGGCCTTTGGCTATTTAAACAATCTGTGGCCTTTTAAACTGTGAAGGTATTGTTTTTGTTCATTACTATGGTATGTATGTACCGTATTTTTCGCCCTATAGGACGCACTTTTCCCCCTCCAAAAATGAAGGGGAAATGTGTGTGCGTCCTATGGGGCGAATGCAGGCTTTCGCTGAAGCCTGGAGAGCGAGAGGGGTCGATGCGCACTGACCCCTCTCGCTCTCCAGGCTTCAGGAAGCTATCCGCAAGCCTTGCAAGCCCGGTGGGAGTTCCCGCGGGCTCGCAAGGCTTGTGGGCAGCACAATCTGGTCTGAAGGCTGGCGGCGGGGAGAAGCGCACTTCTCCCCGCCGCCAGCCCCACAAGCTCGGGGACAGCGGGGAGGTGGAGCGCCGCCATCCTGCTGTTCCCCGACCTGGTTTGGGCTTCAGGCAGATATCCGCAAGGCGTGGGAGCCCGGGGGGAAGTCGCGCCGGTCTCCCAAGGCTTGCGGAGAGCTGCCTGTTCTGGGGGCTGGGGTCGGGGGAAGCTCGGGCCTCTGGGGGGAAAATATATATTTTTTTCTTTATTCCCCCCCCCCCAAAAAAAAAAACTAGGTGCGTCCTATGGGCCGGTGCATCCTATGGGGAAAAATACGGTATGTTTGTGTTTTTATACTGTAAATCACCCTGTGATCCTCAGGTGAAGGGAAGAAGTTTCTGGCAGCAAGAACTGTTTGACAGTGGAATGGTCTCCCTTTGGAGGTGGTGGACTCTCCTTCCTTGGAGGTGTTTAAGCAGAAGTTGGATGGCCATCTGTCATAGATGATCTAGTTGAGATTCCCGCATCCAAATAAACAATTTTGTGATGCAACTGGCAGGCTGGCTCTGGCTGTGATTTAATGGCTTAATGAGGGTGCTGCAATCAATGTAAGAATCTTGCATATATTGTGTTTGGCAATGAAGGTGCTCAGCCCTTATTAACATGAGATTAAAGCCTCTGTGATTGGGGCAGGTAGCAATAACTTCATTGACGTGGACTGATGTAACCTCTTCAGGCGTGGATTTAGGTGGATGCCTGTCTTGTGGTTCTGTTGAAGCCCTGATTGGCTTGTGGAATGGGGGAAACGACCAAGGTGATTGACACAGTTGTCCTCAAATGGCCTAGTTTAACTGGAATAGCTCAAACTCCTAGGTTTTGGGGGGAGCTGGGATTGATGATGCCTTCAGGAGAATGATTAGAGATTGTGAAAGACTTGTAATACATCTAAGTCTGGGCTAGGACTCAATCATTTATTTATTTATTTATTTATTTATATTGAAGGTGTATATATATCACTTTATTACCAGTTTCACACTTTCAGTATGTGTGTCTTCTGAGGTTTTTGATGCATACAAGCAGAATAAAAAGATTGGAGATTGGTTAGTATGTCTTCTGTATTAAATCTTTTCTTGTTTCTTTCAGTTTCTTTTAAGAGTTCAAATTTTATTCCTTGTTTATGTTCTTCCTCAATTTATTTGCCAGAATTGTTGGATTTTTATTTTCAAATTCATAAAATGATTGATTTAATGTATTATCATTCACCTGAAAGTTTAACAGTATTTAAATAGATATTAAGAGTAATATAAATCTTTCTCATTTTTATTTTGTGGGGGTAAAAGGATCAACACTTGATTTGTGCTGATGTTCTAATTCATATTTGGAATTTGCTGCCAAGGAGTGTGGTGGAGTCTCCTTCTTTGGAGGTCTTTAAGCAGAGGCTTGACAACCATATGTCAGGAGTGCTCTGATGGTGTTTCCTGCTTGGCAGGGGGTTGGACTCGATGGCCCTTGTGGTCTATTCCAACTCTATGATTCTATGATTCTATATATTGTTGTTGTTTAGTCGTTTAGTCGTGTCCGACTCTTCAGTATGGTGTAGTGGTTAAGAGCGGTAGTCTCGTAATCTGGGGAACCGGGTTCGCGTCTCCGCTCCTCCACATGCAGCTGCTTGGTGACCTTGGGCCAGTCACACTTCTTTGAAGTCTCTCAGCCCCACTCACTTCACAGAGTGTTTGTTGTGGGGGAGGAAGGGAAAGGAGAATGTTAGCCGCTTTGAGACTCCTTAAAAGGGAGTGAAAGGCAGGATATCAAATCCAAACTCTTCTTCTTCTTCGTGACCCCATGGACCAGAGCACGCCAGGCACTCCTGTCTTCTACTGCCTCCCGCAGTTTGGTCAGACTCATGTTTGTAGCTTCAAGAACACCGTCCAACCATCTCGTCCTCTGTCGTCCCCTTCTCCTTGTGCCCTCCATCTTTCCCAACATCAGGGTCTTTTCCAGGGAGTCTTCTCTTCTCATGAGGTGGCCAAAGTATTGGAGCCTCAGCTTCAGGATCTGTCCTTCCAGTGACAGATTTTAGTAAATTCGTTCTCTACATTTCTAAGCTGTTTCATTTTGCAGTTTCACTGATCATTGTTAATCTAATTACTAATGTTAAAGTTTCCCAGCAGGAGAATGAACGCTATTTTTTCAGGGGATTGGGGTTTTTGGAGCAATACTTGGTTTTGCTTCCAGGTAAAGGGATGTTGGTCAGAAATACAGGACTATGATCAGAAATACACAAGTCATCAATTATAACTAATATAAGGGTGGGGATAAGGTAATCTGAAATTAAAATACTATTTGTTATAAAGGTAAAAGGTAAAGGTACCCCTGCCTGTACGGGCCAGTCGTGACCGACTCTAGGGTTGTGCGCTCATCTCACTTAAGAGGCCGGGAGCCAGAGCTGTCCGCAGACACTTCCGGGTCACGTGGCCAGCATGACGAAGCTGCTCTGGCGAGCCGGCACCAGTGCAGCACACGGAAACACCGTTTACCTTCCTGCTATAAACCTATTTATCTACTTGCACTTTGATGTGCTTTCGAACTGCTAGGTGGGCAGGAGCTGGGACTGAAAGACAGGAGCTCACCCCGCCACGGGGATTCGAACCACGGACCATACGATCGGCAAGTCCTAGGCACTGAGGTTTTACCCACAGCGCCACCCGCGTCCCTCTACTATTTGTTATATAATATATTACATCTGTTGGGGGGGGGAGGTATACTGTCATTCATTAGGATGCTGGAATCTCTAGGAATCAAACTTTGTTTATCAATTATATGAGAATATGCTGAATTAGAATAAACTGATTTGTTGGATTCATGCATTTTTTTATCCAATTGCTTATTAAAAGTAATATTAACCCCCCTCTTACATTAAATACCCCTCTTGAAAAATTATTAACTGAAGCAGTAAATCAGATTTTAAAAGTTATCTGGACATAATTTGGGGCATAAATAGATCCCATCATATACTTCTTATTATTGTTGTTGTTGTTTAGTTGTTTAGTCATTTAGTCGTGTCCGACTCTTCGTGACCCCATGGACCAGAGCATGCCAGGCACTCCTGTCCTCCACCACCTCCCACAGTTTGGTCAGGCTCATGTTTGTAGCTTCAAGAACACTATCCAACCATCTCATCCTCTGTCGTCCCCTTCTCCTTGTGCCCTCCATCTTTCCCAACATCAGGGTCTTTTCCAGGGAGTCTTCTCTTCTCATGAGGTGGCCAAAGTATTGGAGCCTCAACTTCACGATCTGTCCTTCCAGTGAGCACTCAGGTCTGATTTCCTTAAGAATGGATGCGTTTGATCTTCTTGCAGTCCATGGGACTCTCAAGAGTCTCCTCCAGCACCATAATTCAAAAGCATCAATTCTTCGGCGATCAGCCTTCTTGATGGTCCAGCTCTCACTTCCATTTAACTATACGGACCTTTGTTGGTAAGGTGATGTCTCTACTTTTTAAGATGCTGTCTAGATTTGCCATCGCCTTTCTCCCAAGGAGCAGGCGTCTTTTAATTTCGTGACTGCTGTCACCATCTGCAGTGATCATGGAGCCCAAGAAAGTAAAATCTTTCACTGCCTCCATTTCTTCCCCTTCTATTTGCCAGGAGGTGATGGGACCAGTGGCCATGATCTTCATTTTTTTAATATTGAGCTTCAAACCATATTTTGCGCTCTCCTCTTTCACCCTCATTAAAAGGTTCTTTAATTCCTCCTCACTTTCTGCCATCAAGGTTGTGTCATCTGCATATCTGAGGTTGTTGATATTTCTTCCGGCGATCTTAATTCCGGCTTGGGATTCATCCAGCCCAGCCTTTCGCATGATGAATTCTGCATATAAGTTAAATAAGCAGGGGGACAATATACAGCCTTGCCGTACTCCTTTCCCAATTTTGAACCAATCAGTTGTTCCATATCCAGTTCTAACTGTAGCTTCTTGTCTCACATAGAGATTTCTCAGGAGACAGATGAGGTGATCAGGCACTCCCATTTCTTTAAGAACTTGCCATAGTTTGCTGTGGTCGACACAGTCAAAGGCTTTTGCATAGTCAATGAAGCAGAAGTAGATGTCTTTCTGGAACTCTCTAGCTTTCTCCATAATCCAGCGCATGTTTGCAATTTGGTCTCTGGTTCCTCTGCCTCTTCTAAATCCAGCTTGCACTTCTGGGAGTTCTCGGTCCACATACTGCTTAAGCCTGCCTTGTAGAATTTTAAGCATAACCTTGCTAGCGTGTGAAATGAGTGCATTTGTGCGGTAGTTGGAGCATTCTTTGGCACTTCCCTTCTTTGGGATTGGGATGTAGACTGATCTTCTCCAATCCTCTGGCCACTGCTGAGTTTTCCAAATTTGCTGGCATATTGAGTGTAGCACCTTAACAGCATCATCTTTTAAAATTTTAAATAGTTCAGCTGGAATATCATCGCTTCCACTGGCCTTGTTATTAGCGATGCTTTCTAAGGCCCATTTGACTTCACTTTCCAGGATGTCTGGCTCAAGGTCAGCAACCACACTACTTGGGGTATACGAGACATCAATTTCTTTCTGGTATAGTTCCTCTGTGTATTCTTGCCACCTCTTCTTGATGTCTTCTGCTTCTGTTAGGTCCTTTCCACTTTTGTCTTTTATTATGGAAATCTTTGTAAAAAATGTTCCTTTCATATCTCCAATTTTCTTGAACAGATCTCTGGTTTTTCCCATTCTATTGTTTTCCTCTATTTCTTTGCATTGCTCGTTTAAGAAGGCCTTCTTGTCTCTCCTTGCTATTTTTTGGAAATCTGCATTCAATTTCCTTATTCTTTCACTATCTCCCTCGCATTTTGCTTGCCTTCTCTCCCCCGCTATTTGTAAGGCCTCATTGGACAGCCACTTTGCTTTCTTGCATTTCATTTTCATTGGGATGGTTTTAGTTGCTGCCTCTTGTATAATGTTACGAGCCTCCATCCATAGTTCTTCAGGCACTCTGTCCACCAAATCTAAATCATTAAACCTGTTCCTCACTTCCACTGTGTATTCATAAGGGATTTGACTTAGATTGTATCTTACCGGCCCAGTGGTTTTTCCTACTTTCTTCAGTTTAAGCTTGAATTTTGCTATAAGAAGCTGATGATCTGAGCCACAGTCCGCTCCAGGTCTTGTTTTTGCTGACTGTATAGAGCTTCTCCATCTTTGGCTGCAGAGAATATAATCAATCTGATTTCGATGCTGCCCATCTGGTGATGTCCATGTGTAGAGTCGTCTCTTGTGTTGTTGGAAAAGAGTGTTTGTGATGACCAGCTTGTTCTCTTGACAGAACTCTATTAGCCTTTGCCCTGCTTCGTTTTGAACTCCAAGGCCAAACTTGCCAGTGGTTCCTTTTATCTCTTGACTCCCTACTTTAGCATTCCAATCCCCTATTATGAGTAGAACATCCTTCTTTGGTGTCACTTCTATAAGGTCTTGTAAGTCTTCATAGAATTGGTCAATTTCCGTTTCTTCAGCACCAGTAGTTGGTGCATAAACTTGGATTAAGGTAAAGGTAAAGGTACCCGTGCCCGTACGGGCCAGTCTTGACAGACTCTAGGGTTGTGCGCCCATCTCACTCAAGAGGCCGGGGGGCCAGCGCTGTCCGGAGACACTTCCGGGTCACGTGGCCAGCGTGACATCGCTGCTCTGGCAAGCCAGAGCCGCACACGGAAACGCCATTTACCTTCCCGCTAGTAAGCGGTCCCTATTTATCTACTTGCACCTAGGGGTGCTTTCGAACTGCTAGGTTGGCAGGCGCTGGGACCGAGCAATGGGAGCGCACCCCACCACGGGGATTCGAACCGCCGACCTTCCGATCAGCAAGTTCTAGGCACTGAGGCTTTAACCCACAGCGCCACCCGCGTCCCAAACTTGGATTACTGTGATGTTAAAAGGTCTGCCTTGGATTCGTATCGAGATCATTCTATCATTTTTGAGATTGCATCCCAGTACAGCTTTCGCCACTCTTTTGTTGACTATGAGGGCCACTCCATTTCTTGTCCACAGAAGTAGATATGATAGTCATCCGAACTGAATTCGCCCATTCCCGTCCATTTTAGTTCACTGATGCCCAAGATGTCAATATTTATTCTTGCCATCTCATTTTTGACCACATCCAACTTACCCAGGTTCATGGTTCTTACATTCCAGGTTCCTATGCAATATTTTTCTTTACAGCATTGGACTTTCCTTTCGCTTCCATGCATATCCGCAACTGAGCGTCCTTTCGGCTTTGGCCCAGCTGCTTCATCAGCTCTGGATCTACTTGTACTTGTCCTCCGCTCTTCCCCAGTAGCATGTTGGACACCTTCCGATCTGAGGGGCTCATCTTCCAGCGTCATAACTTTAATATTCCTGTTGTCTTTGTCCATGGAGTTTTCTTGGCAGGGATACTGGAGTGGCTTGCCGGTTCCTGCTCCAGGTGGATCACGTTTGGTCAAAACTCTCCACTATGACCTGTCCATCTTGGGTGGCCCTGCACGGCATAGCACATAGCTTCTCTGAGTTATTCAAGCCCCTTTGCCACGGCAAGGCAGTGATCCATGAAGAGGACTTCTTATTATACACAGCAGAAAGAAAGTACACTTCTTATTATACAGAGCAGCAAAGAATGTTCAGCAGTTTTTCCTTTCATTGGTTTCTTGCAGACTTATAATTTTTGTACCTTTTTGAATTTTAAGCTAGAACCCAGTCTGTTAATGCTTCGTGACAGAATATCGAGGTTAAACATGAGCTTGATAAAATGGCATTCAAAACATGTACAGTGGTACCCCGCAAGACAAACGCCTCGCAAGACGGAAAACCCGCTAGACGAAAGGGTTTTCCGTTTTGGAGACGCTTCGTAAAACGAATTTCCCTATGGGCTTCCTTCGCAAGACGAAAGCCCATAAGGAAATCTCCAGGACAGCGGGGAAGCGCAGCGCGTCTTCCCCACTGTCCCCACTGACCTCCTCCCGCCGCCAGGCTTCGGAAGGCTGCTCTGAAGCCTGGCGGGGGGGGGTGGAGAGGTTTTTTAAAAACCCCGGGACAGCGGAGGACTTCTCCGCTGTCCGGGGCAGAGAAGGCTTCGCTGCCGCCCTCCAGCATTTTAAAATCGCCCCGGACAGCGGAGAAGTCCCCTGCTGTCCCGAAGTTTTTTAAAATGCTGGCGTCTTCCCCGCTGTCCCCGGACCTCTTTTGAAGCAAGGGGCGGCGGGGAGAAGATCGCTTCTCCCCGTTGCCAGCCCCGCAATCTCCGCGGACAGAGGGGAAGGCGCGCGCATCTTCCCCTCTCTCCCCGGACCCCTTTTGAACCAAGGGGCGGCAACGCGGAGAAGCGCTCTTATCCCCTCCGCCCCTTGCTTCAAAAGAGGGGACAGAGGGGAAGGCGCGCGCGTCTTCCCCTTTCTCCCCGGACCCCTTTTGAACCAAGGGGCGGCAACGCGGAGAAGCGATCTTCTCCCCTCCAGCCCTTGCTTCAAAAGAGGGGACAGAGGGGAAGGCGCGTGCGTCTTCCCCTCTCTCCCCGGACCCCTTTTGAACCAAGGGGCGGCAACGCGGAGAAGCGATCTTCTCCCCTCCACCCCTTGCTTCAAAAGAGGGGACAGAGGGGAAGGCGCGCGCGTCTTCCCCTCTCTCCCCGGACCCCTTTTGAACCAAGGGGCGGCAACGCGGAGAAGCGATCTTCTCCCCTCCACCCCTTGCTTCAAAAGAGGGGACAGAGGGGAAGGCGCGCGCGTCTTCCCCTTTCTTCCCGGACCCCTTTTGAACCAAGGGGCGGCAACGCGGAGAAGCGATCTTCTCCCCTCCGCCCCTTGCTTCAAAAGAGGGGACAGAGGGGAAGGCGCGCACGTCTTCCCCTTTCTTCCTGGACCCCTTTTGAACCAAGGGGTGGCAACGCGGAGAAGCGATCTTCTCCCCTCCGCCCCTTGCTTCAAAAGAGGCGCGCCTTCCCCTCTGTCCCCGGAGATTGCGGGGCAGGCAACGGGGAGAAGCAATCTTCTCCCCGCTGCCCCTTGCTTTAAAACAGGTCCGGGGACAGAGGGGAAGGCGCGCGGCGCTTCCCCTCTGTCCCCGACGGTCTCCTTAGGAACGCATTGATTGATTTTCAATGCATTCCTATGGGAAACCGTGCTTCGCAAGACGAAAAACTCGCAAGACGACAAAACTTGCGGAACGAATTAATTTCGTCTTGCGAGGCACCACTGTATTAATATACTTGGAAGATATTAGAAACACGGCATATCTCCTAACATAACAATATATGTTGTTCTTACATTTGTAACTGCAGTGACTTTTTAATCAAATAACAGGAAAGGTATTATTTACCTAGTCTGTCCTTTATATAGACATTTGTTGGCTCTTCATTTCTGTATATTCTCTCTCTCTCTCTCTCTCTCTCTCTCTCTCTCACACACACACACACACACACACACACACACACACACATATATATATATATATATGAATAATACCATATGTAATGTTTGTTTATAAAAAGCACAAGACAATCCATTGGAGTCAGATAAAAATTAATTGAAGGGAACCCAGCACAATATCATTGAACAGCATGATGCTATATTGATGCTGCAGTTGAGATAGGTAGAGTTTATAATCTGTTTCTTTATTTACACTTCAAGAAGGTTTGGCTTTGAATGGGGAAATACGTGCGTAAACGAGTACTCTACAGGATCATTAAAGACCACTGTGGGTTAAACCACATAGCCTAGGACTTGCCGATCAGAAGGTCGGCAGTTTGATGTCCATGAGATGGGGTGAGCTCCCGTTGCTCGGTCCCTGCTCCTGCCAACCTAGCAGTTTGAAAGCACGTCAAAGTGCAAGTAGATAAACAGGTACCGCTCTGGCGGGAAGGTGAACAGCGTTTCCGTGCGCTGCTCTGGTTGTCCAGAAGCGGCCTCATCATGCTGGCCACATGACCCAGAAGCTGTACGCCAGCTCCGTCGGCCAATAAAGCGAGATGAGCGCCGCAACCCCAGAGTCGGACACAACTGGACCTAATGGTCAGGGGTCCCTTTACCTTTACCTTATACCAATGCTATATAACTGAATCTCTTCACAATAATCCTTCATACAATTTATTTAAAATTGGGACAATTGTCAAAGATACTTAATTTCTGAAAACTGAGTTACAATGCAGTACTATGGAAGTTTACCCTGAAGTTACCTACTGTGTTCATTGGGGTTTACTTCTATATAAGTGTATAGGATTGCAGGAATGTGAAGCAAGAACTTTGCAGGTGAAGTAATTAGGGTTAATTTGGCATTTTGATTATAATCACAGAACAGAACAAGGCCAGGAAATGTTTTGTAACAACTACAAAGGAAACATGCAGCATTCCTTTGTGTTACAATGCCTTTGCAACTGAAATGCATTGGCCTGAATTACATTTAAGGGGTGGAAGGATTTGTCAGTTGAAGTTCATTGTTTCTCATTTTTCCAATCTTAAATTTAGTTCTCCATTTTGTAGCAATTTGGTGTTGTTGTTTTTACTCCTCGTGAAGACTGAGATTTAAATGCATCCTTGAATTTCTGCCCATCCCTAACTGATACTTTCTCTCCATTGGATTGCATACTCAACTGGGATTTAGCAACTTCCCAGTAGTCAAGTGCGTTACCAAGTGTAGGAGGGTGAAATTAGAATTGTACAATTATGAAACCTATCCCTATAAATTATAGTTGGGCTATGGTGAATTATGCAAAAGCTGCTTACATCATTTGCCAGGACCATTCCATAGGTTGATCCTGATGACAGAGACAATGATGCAGGCTTTGGGAGATGATTAAGAGATTAAAAGAAACTTCAGCAATTACCACCCAACTTGATCCAGAGGAAGTGGCACGGCAGTTCCTTAGAGCCTGGGCATGTACGCAAGACACGGTACTACAAGCTTACAAATAGCTACTTACCTCTGGTGAGTAAAGAATGCTTCCAGGTGAGCAGGCTGGGGAGTTTCTAAAATGGATGGGAATGGGTCCTCCCCCCCCCCCCAAGGTATAGACAGTTGAGCTACTAAAGATATTTGTGGGCTTGTAAATTTTGTGGACTTATTTCTAAGCCTGGAGTCCTTCAGCTGAGAGGCTGTTGGATTTGGTTGGGGAGTCTGGGTTAAAATCCCTGTTTAGCCATGGGCAATCTTTGGTAAATCATTTTCTCTTGTCTGACATCCCTCACAGAATTGAAGTGACGGAAGGACCACAGTATAAATAGTGAACCTGAGCTATATGTTCATTCAGACCTATGCCTATGCAAAACTTGCTGGAGGCAGACCTTGTTTTGCACCTGCCTTCCCCTCCCCCCCCCCTCAGATAAATGCACAATGCCCAGATGCAAAAGAGGTCAAACTCCCTGTGACTTTGATAGTTACATAGAAGAGGGAACTTCTGGAAGGTATAGTTGAAACATCCTCTTTCCTCTTTAAAAGGGCAGAAGCCTGTCCTCTTTTGCACCTGATCATCCAAGAAAAAGAGATGTTGATGGAACATGCTGTCTGCATGCCACAGTGACCACACCCCAGGATATGGCTTTGACTAGCCAGCTAAAACATATGAGGGTAGCTGTTGGGTCTCAAACCCTCGGTTGGGTCTCAAACCCTGAGTTAGGGACTTCCCCTGCATGCGAGGACAGGCTCTGGCAGATTAAGAGAGCAAGACCAATAGTGAGTCCAACAATCAAGAAGGTGGTTTCTACACATACAGTAGAGTGAAGTGAGGGGCAGATGGGTCTCATCCACCCGGGAAGGTAGCCCATCTAACAGAAGGAAAACTCTGATCCTAAATTTCCACTGCCTTGCAGGACATATCGAAAGAAAGGTTAAGGAGTAAAGCCTATACAAATCCAGAGTGCAGTCCCTAAGACGGTTGGGTGGCACTTTGTACGCCACCTTTCAGCAACTGCTGCAGCCAAGCTGGTGCCAAATGTATTGCTCTGCTTTCCTATGGGCCACATCATCAAGTCTGAGACGGTGATCTTGTTGTCTGGGCAGCCCAGGCTAGTATCCTGGAGAGTATCCAGCACTTTGGTGCTGCTAACACAGTGATTTCACTTCACCTCCAGAGGTGCACTCCATTGTCTCTCAGGTCAAACAGATGTCAACAGAAACAACAATGGTTGTAAATGTATTTGATTTTTTAAAAAATGAAACTGAAGTATAATTATATTTTATAAATAAAAATAAACAATCACACATGATTTGAATTGGCACTTCATCCATGGAAAGACTGTGGGTCATTTCATATGTGGCATTTGTCTTGCACAAAGAACTAGTGCATATAACCATCAGAGTAACAAAATAAACTTTTTCCTGAACTTTGGGGGTGGGGAGGGGAGGATAGAGTGGAGTTTTGAATATTCCATCCCAAGAAACTCCATGCACACAGAAAACTAGCATGCTATGATTATGTTTCAGCCTAGCCATCTACCTCATAAGCCGTTTTTTCAATGTGCAGGGTAGTGGTATTCTTTGTGGGGCAATGTTCAAATATTGCATCTATGAAAAACTTTTTGTATTGATTCTGCTGATTATGTGAACTGAGCCAGAGCCTTAGACTCCTGTGTCTGCTGCACTTCATCCAAAATCATGCATGTTCTTGTTTTCTGCAGAGATATATGTACAGATGGGAGGGCACTGGTTTAAGAGCACATTAAAAGGGGGAAATCTGACTTTTCAGAAATAAGTTTATATTTTGTGTTTTTCTTCATTTTCATTACAAAAGCATACAGCACTTTTAAAAAATATGGATATTAAAAAACATATTTGTAATTTATTACCCACAGTCAGTGCTTTATTTCTGGGGAGATGCAAGCGTACACATACTCCTAAATATTTTGTGAATCTAAGTTTGGCCTCATTGAGGGGCAGTATTTCAATATGAGTAGGAAAATGAGAGTACCCCTAAACATTTTTTAGGGAAAAAAGCACTGCCAACAGTGAAATATAAGTTTAGAGAGGTTCACTCTAAAATGGGCACAATAAACCCAATATTCCCCCTACACACCTGCAGCACATGATTGCTTAGGGAATTCAGTGCTGCAGTCCCCCTTTCTAGAATTTAGGTTAAGATTACCTTGGCCTTTAAAGTTGCACACAAAGTTAAATTATTATACCTTTAGACTTTCTCCATAATCCAAAATCCCTATTACATGCGGCTCAATGTGGTGAGCCAAAATCCAAAATCCCTAGTTTAATTTGAGAAAAAATCATTGTGGGGAAAATAAGTGTGTGCTCCTAGAAGCCTGTATATTAATCCCCAATGTACAGTGATCACAGGGCAAATAGATTTTGCAGTTTACTGGTACAGTAATGATAAAAAAGATTATCTTTAGATACAATGTGATATAAAGAAGCTCAGTACAGAATGCAGCATTCTCTGAGATTTGCCACTGAATACAGAGATCAGATTTCTTCAATAAAATGTTCATAAAGGTAAAGGTAAAGGTACCCCTGCCCGTACGGGCCAGTCTTGACAGACTCTGGGGTTGTGCGCCCATCTCACTCAAGAGGCCGGGGGCCAGCGCTGTCCGAAGACACTTCCGGGTCACGTGGCCAGCGTGACATCGCTGCTCTGGCGAGCCAGAGCCGCACACGGAAACGCTGTTTACCTTCCCGCTAGTAAGCGGTCCCTATTTATCTACTTGCACCCAGGGGTGCTTTCGAACTGCTAGGTTGGCAGGCGCTGGGACCGAGCAACAGGAGCGCACCCCGCCGCGGGGATTCGAACCGCCGACCTTTCGATCGGCAAGCCCTAGGCGCTGAGGCTTTTACCCACAGCGCCACCCGCGTCCTAAAATGTTCATAGGATCATATAATTGTCGAGTTGAAAGGGACCTGAAGTACCATCTAGTGCAAAATGATTATGAATGAATGTCTCTGAAGTTTATTTAGTTATTTCAAACACTGATTGACCAATTTCCTTGTCCATTATGCAGTTGGACAACAATTTTATATAAAAACCGCCTTCACCTCCTCCTCGTCTTTGATAATATTTTAACTTTGTTATTTAGTAATTCTTTTTCAAATTTAGAGGGCTCAGTGGCAAAGCCATTTTTTAAATCTTGCTTAAAAAAAAAACGTCTCTTGGAGTTGATATTCTAGCCATCCTGAGAGCTGATCTTTTATTTCCTCATAGCTTCTAAGATTTATTTGGTTACCGTCATCTATCAACAAGGAATTATATGTCAGCCAGCTTCCTTTCATATTTTTCTTCTTAGATGGGCTTAAGACATGGGAAACGCTCTGGAAAGCAAACATGAAATTTACGGCATGTTACACCATTAAAGAAAACATGCTAAAGATGCAATACAAATGGTATCTCACTCCATCAAAGCTTTCAAAGGTGTACAAAAATATATTGAATAGCTTGACACCAAACCCTACATATATTCATTTTAAAAAAAAACATTGCCCCCCGACCCCACCCCCACCCATCTTTCCTCCCCTCCACCCCTTTCCCCCTTTTCTTCCTAATGTCTCAACAAATGAAACTGATTTGTAAAAATGTTACATGGAAAAATACGAGAGACATTACACATACTTCGGTAAATCAAGAAAATCTTTAATAAAAAATACATTAAAAAAATCGAATAACTGTTAGCGGTGCGGTGAAAGTACCACATGTGGTGGACATGCAGAAAGATCAGAGAGTTTTGGAATCTTATTTATGATGAGCTGAAAAAGATCTTATGTTAACATTCTTAAAAAAGCCAGAGGCCTTCCTACTGGGTATTTTAGGTTCCAAATTCCCCCCCAAAACCCAAAAGAATTAAGAGAAATCTTCCTATATGCCACTGCTGCAGTCTGAACACTGGTTGCAATGAATTAGAAAGGGGGGAAAGTTCCAACTTTATCAGATTGGCAAGGCAAATTACAGGAATATGCGGAAATGGCGCAATTGACCAATAGACTAAGAGGCAACACAAGACAATTATTTATTCAAAAATGGGATATGTATAAGAAATATAATAGTGTATACAGAAATATAATAGTGGTATAATATTTATGGCGGCATTTGAATGACCCTTGTTTAAAGTAATTGTTAAGAAATAAGGTAATGAATACAAACTGTTGTAAGAAGGTATTAGAAAATACAGAAAGAGTAAGGTAATAATATTAAGTACATTCAACACTAGAAAGAAAGTTTGCATTGGGAAATGATAGGAAGTGTATTTTATGTTAGTAAAAAGATTGGAAAAAAGAGACTATAAATTTAAATGAAGTTTAATTTTTCTGAATTCAAAGAATAATATTAGTACATGGTTGTTTTCATTTTTGTCGAATTAAGAGTGTGTATATTATGTATATTATTTATGTTATTTATGAATTTCAATAAAGTCATGTAACTTTAATATATATATATATATAAGCCACATAAAAAATTGAAATTACAGATCACCAGTTAACTGTTACAGAAAACACCTTTTTTAATTGTTTGCATAGGTCTGGTATCATAGAAAAGTTTTCAGCAATCATTAAAAATTTAATACGGAAGACATTAACTATTGGAAGAGCATTCCACAGGTGTCAGTTTCATGTTGTTGACAAACCAGTTTCACCAGCTCAGCACTCCTACAGGTGACCTCAGTGATCAAACTAGGATATAAGTGTTCAAAAGATCAGTCCAATGACCCATCTAGTCCAGCTTCCTGTTCTCACAGTGGCCACGCAGATGCCCATTGTGGGAAACCCACAAGCAGGACTCAAGCACAAGAGCCCTCTCCCCTCCTGAGGCTTCCAGCAACTGGTATTTAAAAACATGACCACCTCTGACTGTGGAGACAGGGCATAGCTGTCATGACTAGGAGCCACAGATAGCCTGGCTCCATGAATTCACCCAGTCCTCTTCTGAAGCCATCACGTCAGGTGGTTCCAAAAGTGCCCTGGACCGAAGTTCTTCAGGGCTTTGTAAATTCATACAAGGATCTTGAGCAGTCAGGTTGTCTTTGCACTGCAATTTTCTTCTTCTTAAGAGACTAGAGTTTGATGGTGTGTAGTGATTTATTAGGCATTTGAGCTTATCCTACATCTCTGTTGACATAACTTCAGCTGTTACCTTTCCAGTCAGACTCATTTTAGCTACATTTTAAAATCAATCTTACAATTTTATATGTGTGCATGTGTGTGTGTGTGTGTGTGTGTGTGTGTGTGTGTGTGTGTGCTGTTCCATTTATACAATCATATTTTTTTCAATTTTGTGTCCTCCTTGCCCCTTTTTTTAACACTGGAATTTAAAAATCATTTTAGTGCAACTGATTTTTCAAAATTGTTTTTTTTTCTAAAGGTAAAATGTATAATCAAATGGTGTGCTCGGATGAATGGACCTTTCTCTACCCACACAGGTCGGCCATGCAAACTAGTGTGAGTGGAAGATACAAAATACCTTGCCATTCTAAGGGAATGACAGACTTCCAGACTTCCTTTTCTGCCACTTTTCTAGGCACTTCAAAGCACCATGTAAGAACACTTTTTATTTTTTGGCCCAGCACTTTCCCCACAAAAATCCACTCTTTACTCTTCAATCAGAACAAATGCAATTCATGGATTGCCATTTCCTCTGATTCAGCAATAAAGAATGGGTTTTTGCGGGGAAAGTGCCAATACCTGCCAAAAAATGCTTGGACATGGTGCTTTGAAGTGCTGACCTGTGCCTAGAAAGTGTGGGACAATAGATAAGTGTGGATGAGACTTCCGGAGGCGGCGCCATCGGTAATGGCGGTTTCCCTCTAGACTGGAGGGAGAAGCTCCGCAGAAGCTGGGTTTTCCCGCTACGGCAAAGCAGGGACCCTCTTGAAAATCACAGGCAGGAGAAGCCTGTGACCGTGGGACTCGGCGGGCACCCGAAGCGCCCCCCCCAACCTGCAAAGGAAACCTGAGAGGGGCTCCGGAGCGGAACGGGGGCTGGTGCAGTGCTGAGAGTGGATCGCTACTTCTGTGGAGTGAAGCCGCGCAGCTGTTACTGGGGAGCGCTGACCTCTTTTCCTGTGACAATTCGGCTACTAAACAACAACCCGTGAGTAGGGCAAGTTTAAAGATTGGAGGTTAAAGAAAATTAAGGCTTAATTCGGCACTGATGCGGGAAGGTGTAAACAGGAAGTCCACCTTCCGGTTTGTATAAAGATTAAAGCAAAGACTGTCTATGCTAAGACCGGGGAAGGCGCATTAAAAAGACTTAAAATCCAAACGTCAAATCAAAGGAATTCCTTACCTGATTTGAAGGAGAGGGAGGGAAGAAGTGAAAGTACTTTCTGCCTATAAAAACTTGAAAGGAGTAAGAAGAGAAGGAAAAAGGGGTATAAGACCACCACTTAACTCTTGGGAAAGGACTGTCAAGATTAAATACAATTGTTACAATTGAGAGACGCACTATTTATGGACAATGTATCTTACTGACAGCTAACTCTGCAAGGGAGATACTCTGGACTTTGAAACTGTAATTTATTTTGCTGAAGGGGGGCTTTTGAGAAGTTGGTAAGATACTTTGTGGATTTCTATTGACTGTTACTGTGTCCCCCTAGAGGCTTACTGAAAGTGCTACAATAGGTTGGGGAAATTTCCACTTCTAACCAGCCTGGGAACTTCCACTGCAAAAACAAGTCTGATCGTGGGAGTGACCTTGACTTAAACAAAAGTGTTATGGAAGAAAAGACAACAAGATCGGGCAAGGTCAGATATCAACAGAGTAGTGCAATACCACAGCAACGCAGATCATCCGCATCTGGCCCTCCTGTATCACAAGGGGAGGACTCAGCACAAGCTGGGGCAAAAGGTATGACATTGGAAGAAGGATTTACTTCAGTTTTAAACAAAATTTATGAATCTTTGGACAAATTAAGCAAACAAGTTACTGAAGCGACAAATAAAATTGACCAAAATACTGCAAGTATCAACAATTTGGGACAGAAGGTGAACTCAAATACAGAATCTATTGAAAGATTGCTGCAAGAATCTGCGTCAAATCAAAAGACAGCTCAGGAAGCAAAAGAAAAAGCAGTGGCTGTAGAGGAAAAGATGCCACCGATATGTAAACAGCTTGGAGACCATCAGACACTGCTTGGGGCCCACCAGTCAATCTTGTCTATGATTGAACTGAAGGAGAAGCAGACCAATCTGAGAATTAGAGCGGTACCTGAACTCGAGAAAGACAGTTACAGATAGGTAGCCGTGTTGGTCTGCCATAGTCAAAACAAAAAAATTCCTTCCAGTAGCACCTTAAAGGCCAACTAAGTTAGTTCTTGGTATGAGCTTTCGTGTGCATGCACACTTCTTCAGATTCAGAGGCGCTCCCTTTTGGGAATCCTCCGATTCACTTGAAAGACTCATGGAAACCCTCGAGTCATTGTCATCCTCTTCCTCGTCGCCCTGGGATCCTTCCCCCTCGCTCTCAGTCTCCTCCCTCATCTGTGCCTCTCTCCCTGAACCCCTGACATCCATCCCCCCCTCGAAGCCCCCCCTTCCCCCCTCCCGCCCGTCGGGCACAGGTTGTGGGAGCCGCGTCTCTTCGGGGGTAGATGCTGGATACAGTTCGTCTACTTCGATTTCCTCTGCTTCCAGCTCAGTGTATGTGTGCTCGAACTCGGGTTCGTCACCCAAAGTGTTCTCAGTTTCCTCTTCCATTGTTACTTCATCCGGTGCTGTTGGCCAAGGCCCCTCCCCCCACCTCCTGCGCCAGTCCTCCTCTGGTTGCTCGTCCCACCAATAAGAGGGTTCCGTCTCCACCCCCGAGCACGATCCCCTGGGCGGGCTCGATTCTGGCGTTCCCTCCTCGGCGGAAGAAAAGCCCCGGAAAGTGCTGGCTGAAGGTGTGGGCATAAAAAGCCAGTCATCAAAGTACTCGGCTGGCATGGGCCTATGTGGGAAAAGGGCATGGAACTCGCCCTTGAGAAGAGGCTCGTCCAAAGCGTAGTCCGGCACCCAACTGTTGGCGCTGGCTGGGGTACCCTCTCTGGCGAGAAAATATTCTACTCCCTCTTCCCCCCATCTCGAGTCCAGAATCTCTGTGACCTCGTTGAGTGGTTCGGCCCTAGGTGACCTCCCCCTCTTGGGTGACTCTCTGCGTGGGTCTGGTGCCCTCCCTGACTCCTGAAACCTGTGTGGGGCCTTGTAGTGGGTGAGCACCGACCTATGAAAGACCGGGTGCATTCTGGAACCTTCGGGGAGGGCCAGTCGAAACGCTACGGGATTGATCCTGGCCTCAACTTGGTATGGCCCTAGCTGCCTGTGTCCTAGCTTCTTCTTAGCTAACGACTTGGCCGGCATCGCTTGGGCTGCTAACCATACCCAGTCCCCCACCTGGATGTCTTCTCCCGCCCTCCTGTGTTTGTCCGCCTGCACTTTATAGGCTTGTTTAGCTAGTTCCAAATGTCGCCGCAGCTCCTCATGCACCTCTTGCAGTTCTGCTGCGAAATGGTCGGCCTCTTGCGGCACCCCCTCCCCCGTCGTTACAAACCCCGGGAAGGTTCTGGGATGTCGCCCATTGTTAGCGAAGAATGGCGTCACCCCCGTCGACGCGTGCTTCGTGTTGTTGTAGGCAAACTCAGCCATCGGCAGGTAGTCCACCCAAGCTGCGGGTCGCTGATTGGCGTAACATCTCAGGTACTGCTGCATGATAGCGTTGACCCTCTCTGCTTGGCCGTTGGTCTGTGGATGTCTCACCGACGCTAGGTTGATCTTGACGTGCAGGATACCTAGGAGCTTCTGCCAAAAACTGGAAACAAACTGGCGCCCCCTGTCGGACAGGATGGACCGTGGCAGCCCATGCACTCTGAACACGTGGTCGATGAAGAGTTTGGCGGTCTGTTCCGCTGTCGCCACCTTCGCGCAAGGAATGAAGTGCGCCATCTTGGTGAACAGGTCCACAACCACCAGTACCGCCGTCTTGCCTCTGGAGCTGGGCAGATCAGTAACAAAGTCCAGCGCTACCCGCTCCCACGGTTGCAGTGGCGTCTCTAGCGGTTCCAGTAGTCCCGCTGGCTTCTGGTGTACTGGCTTGGACCTCTGACAGGTGTGACACCTGGCGACGTAATCCGCGACCTCTCCTCGCATCTGGGGCCACTAAAAGTCCCTGGCCACCAGTTCCGCTGTCTTCTCCTTGCCGAAATGGCCCGCGCTGGGTGCGTCGTGCAACTGCTGCAGAACCTTTGCGCGGAGATCATCCCCTGGCACGTAGAGGGCACCTTTGCGAGTTAACAGCCCGTCACGTAGCTGGAACTCGTCGTCTCTCGCTGTACCTCTGCGCAGCTCTTCCATCTTGGATTGTGCAAACTGATCCATTTGCAACGCGCGTCGCACCGCGTCCAGGTCGACGGCGATTGCAGCGCACGCCCACGCCTGCGGTGCGAAAATGTGCTTGGCTGCTACTGTTGCCGCTTCCTCGAGATATTGCGGTTTCCTTGAGAGTGCATCGGCTATGACATTGGAGTCCCCCGGGATGTACTCTATTCGGAAGTCGAAATCCGCGAAGAATTCCGCCCAGCGCATGTGCCTCTGGCTCTGGAGCTTCGCCGTGCGCCAATACTCTAAGTTCTTGTGGTCCGTGCGGACCTGCACGGTGTGCTTGGCTCCTATGAGGAAGTGCCGCCACGCTTTGAAAGCTGCGTGAATGGCCAACAGCTCCCTGTCCCAGATAGTGTAGTTTTGTTCCGCCTTGCTGAGCTTCCGGGAGTAGAAAGCACAGGGCCTCCAATTCCCTTGCGGATCTTCTTGCAAAAGGACGGCCCCAACCGCTCTGTCTGACGCGTCAGTCTCGACTCGCATGGGCCTGCCGGGATTCACGTGCAGCAGCTGCTCCTCGGAGGCGAAGAGGCTTTTAAGCTTCTGAAAAGAGCGCTCCGCCTGGTCCGTCCAAGTGAACTTCTTCTTCTTGGAACTGAGAGTGTCCGTGATTGCTGCTGTCTCCTTTGCGAAACCTCTGATGAACTTGCGGTAAAAGTTGGCGAAACCGACGAATCTCTGGACTTCCTTCCAATTGCGCGGGCTCTTCCAGTCCAACACCGCGCGGACCTTGACGCTGTCCATGGCCAGCCCCTTGTCGGACAGCTTGTAGCCCAGGAAATCCACCTCCGTCACATCGAACTGACACTTCTCCAACTTGGCTTAGAGCCTGTGTTCCCGTAGTCTCTCTCGTGAGCCTCCGGCGATTCCTTTACGTCTCTCCTTTACGTCTCTCTCGTGAGCCTCCGGCGATTCCGAGAAGATCAGGATGTCGTCGAGGAAACACACACACTTCTTGTAGAGGAGTCCCGCTAGCACGTGATGCATAAAGGCTTGGAAACAGTGGGATCCATTTTGGAGACCAAACGGCATAACTCTGTATTCATACGTGCCCAAAGGCGTGAACATGGCCGTCTTCCACTCATCGCCCTCACGCATGCGTATGAGATTGTACGCTCCGCGCAGATCCAACTTGGTGAAGATCCTCCCCTTCCGCACGGTCGCTAGGAGATCGTCAATCTTGGGCATGGGAAAGGCCTTGGGCTTAGTCATCGAGTTTATGGCCCTATAGTCCACGATGAGTCTCTTCTGGGGCGTGTCCTTCTTCTTCACAAAAAACACAGGACTGCCCCCCACTGCTTTGGATTCCCGGATGAATCCGCGCTTCAAATTGTGCTCTATGAACTCCCTGAGTTCTTGCATCTCATCTTCAGACATGGAATACAGCTTAGCAGTCGGCAGCTTCGCCCCCGGCAACAGGTCAATCGCACAGTCGTAAGGCCTGTGGGGTGGCAACTGGTCAGCTTCCTTCTCGCAGAAAACCTCCAAAAATCCCTCGTACTTGCGGGGGACTGCCTGCACCATGCCGAGTTGCAGCTGCTGCCCAGCTTCCTCCTCTTGGCTGGACTGGATGCAATGTTGCGCACAGTACGATGAGCAAAAGGTGATCTGCCGCTGGTACCACGCTACAGCTGGACTGTGTCTCTCTAGCCAACTCATGCCTAACACTATAGGCGTGTCTGACAGGCGGGTGACGTTGAAGCTAATGACTTCTCGGTGATCTCCAATCCGCATCACCATGGGAGGCGTCTGTTGCACAACTTGCCCTCCTAGCAATTTCCTGCCATCAACCGTGACTACGTTCAGGGGCGTCGTAGCTGGCAGAAGCGCTATGCGATGCTGCTTGACGAACTGCACCCCCACAAAGTCCGCGTTGCTACCAGAGTCGATTGTGATGGGGACTTCCAGGGTGGTTCCATTTGGCAACTGGAGTGTTGCAGTGAGCTGCACCGCTGGCTTGGGTGGTAAGGGGTCTGTGTGCTGCAAAGGCGCTGGGGACTGCTCTACAGACTCGCCTGGCTGAGCCCCAGCATCGCTGTCTCCAGCCAGGCACTGTCGTTTCCCTGAGACTGCTCTTCGTGAAGCACGTCTGCTGCCACCGTTGCTAACGCTGCAGTGTGCTTCTGGAGCCTCTGGGGACACTCTTTAGCCATGTGCTGTGCACTGTCACAGATGTAACATTTCCTGTTCCCTCTAGGAGGCTTCGCCTTGACTGCACCGGACGTTGGGGCTCTGGCTGCTGTCTGAGCTCTAGCACCGCCAAGCTCCATCGGTTCCTCCCCCTGCCGCATCAGAGGCGAAGGATGCGCCTGGCCGAACTCCTTGGGGATAAAAGGAGGTGCCCTCGCTGGCGCACGCACCTGGCGACCTTCCTCACTGTGCCAAGGACGTTCTTCGTGTCGCACTCCAATCGCAAGAGCCCTCTGTACTACTTCTGCTAGGGTTTGAGGTCTGTCACCCCTGGCCAATTCATCTTTTATGGAGCCGTTGAGTCCCTCCCAGAACAAATCTCTCACTGGTTTGGAGTCTTTCTCCCAGCCCAATACAGTCAGTAATGCAAAAAAGCGCGAATGGTACTGACGCACAGTGGCTTTGCCCTGCCGGAGTCCATGCATCTCTCGGCGCGAAACATCAACATCCATGGTTGACTGGAAGCAAGCGTCCATAGCTTTGATAAATTCATCAGAATCGCAGCGGGCAGGGCCATCTTCACGCCACAAATTGCGCAGCCACGCTCTAGCGTCCCCATGCAAATGAGACACAATAAATCCCACTTTCTCCTCTTCATCTTTAAAGTCATTGCGAAGCAAATGCAGTGCATATAGGACGTCTGCTCTGAAACTGGGGTAGTGCTTCAGGTTCCCATCGAAGTGGGCAACTAAACTGCCCCCCCACCTTCCAAGTCCAATTCCCTCTGATCTGGACCCTGGGAACCCCTCTCTGCATGCACGCTCCCACCTGGTTTGCAGATCTTGGCAGCGCTTCTCCGCTTTGTCACTCTTCTTCTGAGAGGCAATGACCGCAGCGGAGAGCTCGGTGACTGCGTTCCGTAGTGCTGTCATCTGTTCCTCCGCACTCATGGCTGCCACACTTCGTGAGCTTTGCAAAAAAATGTTTGCATTTTTTTTGAGAGGGGACTTACTGTCAGGGCCGCCTCAGGTCCCAGCTCACAAGAGACCAACGCCAAGTCCACTTTTTTTACAAAAGCTTTTATTGAAGAACTTTGTTTGCTCCACAGCCGAGGCGCGCGGCCCCACGTCTGTTAGGCTTAGACCGCTGATGTCCCCTCTGAATCAGTCCCACCTCTACACCAGTTTAAGAGGCTTGTGCTGGTCCACCTCTTCCTGTCCTTTCTTTTCCGCAGGGTCTTTCTGCCCCCCCTGGGTTCCTTCCCTCCTGGATTCCCCTGAGGCTGAATCCCCCAGACGCCTGCTCCCCCCTCCTCCGTGCTTTGGGACCAGGCTCCTCCTCCGGGCTCTCCTCATTTCCGTGCGCCTCCACATTTGAACTTGGCGCGCGTACGCTGCCTCTGACCTTCCTTTTGACAGTTACACTACTCTCCGTACTACTCTCCGCCCCTTCCGGCAGGACGTCTTGCCCCGATCTCCTTCCCCTCTCTGCTTCCTGCTCTGCTTCGTCTGACACACTGGGAACTCCACCCTCTTCACTCCGTTCCGGCGGAGAAGCCGGCCCCGATCTCCAACTCCCACTTGGGGTTCCCCTGCTGCTCCCCTGCTCCTGACTATTCCCCCCTGTGGCTCCCCTTGGCCTGACCAGGGGCGCCCCCTTTTGGGAATCCTCCGATTCACTTGAAAGACTCATGGAAACCCTCGAGTCATTGTCATCCTCTTCCTCGTCGCCCTGGGATCCTTCCCCCTCGCTCTCAGTCTCCTCCCTCATCTGTGCCTCTCTCCCTGAACCCCTGACATTAACTGATGCAAAGGAAAGCGGTGGATTTGCCCTGCCAGACCTTAAACTTTATTATGAATCAGCAGCATTTTGCTGGTTGAAAGAGTGGCTGCTTCTGGAGAACACAGACATTTTGGATTTAGAAGGTTTTAATAATGTGTTTCGGTGGCATGCATATTTGTGGTACGACAAGGTTAAAGCACATAAGGCATTTAAAAACCATATTGTCAGGAAAGCATTGTTTAATGTCTGGATAAGATACAAAGACTTATTTGAAAATAAAACCCCAAGGTGGTTGTCACCGATGGAGGCTAAGGCTCAGAAAAAACTCAATATGGAGGCCAAATGGCCAAAATATTGGGAAATTTTGGAGCAAGAAGGAGACAAATTGAAATTGCAGAGTTTTGAGAAATTGAAAGATAAAGTGCGAGACTGGCTGCATTATTATCAAATAAGAGAGGTATATAATATGGACAAAAAAATTGGCTTCCAGGTGGAAAAATCAAAGTTGGAAACAGAACTGTTAGAACCCAAAACTAAGATACTTTCAAGAATGTATAACTTGCTGTTAAAATGGAATACTCAGGATGAAACGGTTAAATCTGCTATGATTAAATGGGCACAGGACTTTGGATATAACATTATGTTTGCTGACTGGGAACAGTTGTGGACCACAGGTATGAAATTTACGGCATGCAATGCCTTAAGAGAGAATATTATGAAAATGATTTACAGGTGGTACATGACACCAGTCAAGCTTGCAAAAATCTATCATTTGCCCGATAATAAATGCTGGAAATGTAAAGAAACTGAAGGTACATTCTTTCACCTTTGGTGGGCGTGCCCAAAGATTAAGGCTTTCTGGGAGATGATCTACAATGAAATGAAAAAGGTATTCAAATATATCTTCCTGAAGAAACCAGAGGCCTTTCTCTTGGGCATAGTCGGCCAATTGGTGCCAAAGAAGGATAGAACTTTCTTTATGTATGCAACAACAACAGCAAGAATACTGATTGCAAAGCATTGGAAGACACAAGATTTACCCACACTGGAAGAGTGGCAGGCGAAGGTGATCGAATATATGGAATTGGCAGAAATGACTGGCAGAATCCGAGACCAGGGAGAAGAGTTGGTGGAAGAAGACTGGAAGAAATTTAAAGACTATTTGCAGAAATACTGTAAAATGAATGAATGTTAAAATGATGTTGGATTGAAAATAAGTGGTATTGGCTACAACATTAATAAGAACACATAAATACGGATGGATAATGGAGGAAAATATATAGTTATAATAGGTTAAGATATAGAGCAAAGATGGTTGAAAGAGGGTAAGGATTTGCTGAAATGTCTTTGTGAATGGGAATACAAAAAGGGGAGGTGAGAGGAGGTCAAGGAAACAAGTAAATGAGTCCAAAGAGATTGAAAAATGGATATTTTTTTCTTTTTAAATTTCTTTTTCAACTGTCTGTATTTTTTGCATTTTGTATCCTTTTTTATTCTTTTTTTATGTGTGTTATGTTTTAACAGTTCGTTAACTGTTGTTATAATTTTAGTCTGTTAATTGTTGTTATAATTTTTTCTACTTTGTAAACTTACGTTTTTTATTTTGTAAAATTTGAATAAATATCTTTTTTTAAAAAATAGATAAGTGTGGATGAGCCCTAAGGGCTGGGAGCAAACCGGAGTGAAGACTGCTACCCTCTGGTCCGCTCCTGTGCCCCGCAGGAACTTTTACCATGCCCTGCAGCCAGGCCAGGGATTTACCAGTGGCATTGCTTCCAGGGGTGTTGGAGCAGGACAGGCTGAATCCACCCCCCACCCCTGACCTTGTGGGTGGGAGGATGAGTGATTGACCTTCATGGCTCCTGTGTCGAGCTCTGTACTATATTGTTTTAGAAAGAGAAATCCTTTGTTTTAGTCTTGTTTTAAATGTATTTGGGTTTGGGAGTTTTTCTCTCTGTTTTTAATCATTTTAAATGTAAATTGCCTCGAGATAGTGGTTTAGATAGTGGTTCTCTGTAGTTGATCTTCATTTCTTAAAACCAGCCTGCTCTTCTGTTAATATAGAATTTTCTTCTTCGCAGTCCTCTAATTTTAGCAGAAGGTACAGCCTAAACCAGTGATGGCCAAACTTCACCCTCCAGCTGTTTTAGGACTACAGTTCCCATCATCCCTGACCACTGGTCCTGTTAGCTAGGGATGATGGGAGTTGTAGTCCCAAAACAGCTGGAGCGCCAAGTTTGGCCATTAGTGGCCTAAACAGTGCCAATACTACTCCGAACCATGATCCAGAATTTTCAGACATCTAACACATTGCATTATTCCATCTTTCTGCTAGCTACCTCCACAAAGAAGCTGGAAACTGAAAGCAACATGTCATCAATTGCATCCTACTATAATGGAAAGTCAGTACTTGTTACTGGAGCCACAGGTTTTATGGGCAAAGTGCTAGTGGAAAAGCTGTTGTATTGCAGCCCTGATGTGAAAAGTATTTATATTCTTGTGAGACCCAAGTCTGGACAATCAACGCAAGAGAGAGTGCAGGATATGGTGAAGTGTAAGGTAAGACATTTAACTTTATATGGGAATCTATGGCAGCAGTGTCTTGTGCCTCGGCACCTCAGGGTTACCATGCCCCTATTTCCCATATAATCTACATCAGTGTTTCCCAACCTTTTTTGGGCAAAGGCACACTTGTTTCATGAAAAAAATCTTGAGGCACACCACCATGCCAGATGGGGAAAAGTCACTTTTTACTTATGTAAAAAAAAATAAAAAAATAGTAACAGCATAGAAGGTAATGGTTATCTCTTTGATGTCTGATGGGAGGGCATTCCACAGGGCGGGCGCCACTACCGAGAAGGCCCTCTGCCTGGTTCCCTGTAACCTCACTTTTCACAGTGAGGGAATTGCCAGAAGGCCCTTGGCACTGGATCTCAGTGTCTGGGCTGAACGATGGTGGCGGAGATGCTACTTCAGGTATACTGGACCGAAACCGCTTAGGGCTTTAAAGGTCAGCACCAACACTTTGAATTGTGCTCGGAAAGGTACTGGGAGCCAATGTAGGTCTTTCAAGACTGTCGTTACGTGGTCTCGGCAGCAGGTAGCAGCGCTCACAGCTTACGGACTGCACCGTGTAACAGGTGTCTGGCCCAGCAGCCTAAGGCGGACAAGCCACTGAAACAGGCATTCAGAATCCATTCATTTCATAAAACCTGCAGGGCTCAATCTCTGTGTTTGTGTATGTGTGTGTTTCTGTTTTGCCCAAGGGTCTGGGGGTGGGAGAGAGCTCTTTAGCATGATGCTTTTAAAACAATTAAATTATCAACAAACAAACCTGATGATACGAATAGCAACGTCAGGTGCTACGGGGGGGGGAGAGAGAAGGGGGCCTACTCAGAAGTAAATACTGTGTCCAGGCGCAATTAGCGCTGATTTAAGGTGCACCAAGACTGCCTAAAAACCTCACCAAAGATATGCAACAAAGCGCTTCGTTGCAGAGGGGAGAGTTTGTGCACCGTGGAGGCTGGAGGGCTTCTATTCTACATGCGGGGGTTGGGGGGGCGAGGAAAATGTGCTCCGTGGTGGGGCGGGGAAGGCAAAGTTGCAAAAGCGCCCTGCTCCTTCTTCCGCGGAGGGAAACGCTCCTGCGGAGGCGAGAGGCAGCGAGGAGGCGACGAGGTGAGGCTTTTGTGAGGTAGGGAGAGGAAAGACGGGGGAGGGAACCCAAGGAGGATTTGCACGAGAGGGAATGAAGGGGAAACGCGCCTCCCACGTGGAGCACTTTTCCCCGGGAAATGCACGGGGTGGGGTCGTGGCTGATCCGTGCTGCGCGCTCGCGTCGTGCGGCCCAAAGTGCTGCAGGATCGCCAATGCAAGACCCCCTTTTAAAACCTCCCCCTCCCCCAGCTCTGGAAAAAAAGGGGGAAGGGGATGGCGTCGGCGTCGGGGTGCGGAGGCTGCCCGTGCCCGGCCAGGCGTCGGTGGCGGTGTCAGCGCTGCTGCAGTGGCTGCTCCTCCTGCGAGCAGTGAGTGGAGCGCAGCCGCAGCGGCGGCGGGGGGCGCGCGCGCGCTAGGGCGCAAGGCTGGCGGTGGCGGCGGGGAGCCCGGCGGAGGAAGGAACTTGTCCCTTCCCTCTGGACTCGCGCCCCCCGCAGATGTTGCGCCCGGTGCGACTGGCACCTCTGGCACCCCCCACGCTACGCCACTACTCCCACGGCACACTAGGCAACGTCCGGTGGCACACTAGTGTGCCGCGGAACACCGGTTGGGAAACACTGATCTACATCATTTCACCATAGATATGTTGGCCATTAGTCACTGAAATCCCCAATAGGAGTCTTGCTTTAATAATGCCCCGTGGTCAGATACTAGACCACGGGGTCAGATACTAGATCACATACGCATGGAAAGCCGAAGTCTGTAAAGGCAGTGAGGGAGCTGGATTGAATCTCCATTGCCCTCTGCTCATCTCATTTTAGCACCTTGCATGCAATGTCTAGCTGGCATGTCCTCACAGAGAACCCAGAATACACAGGACTGGTGGGATGGTATTTTATTTTAAATGCAATATCAATCTGTAGGTGAGTTCTCCTTACTTCTCAAATATGCCAGTGTCAGAAAACAATGGCAATGCAAATTTTAAAGTGGCATGGGAATCTGACCTTGGAATAACTATCCATTAAGATTGTGTATGGATGGACTCAACAACGGCTTGTGTTGGTTTCAGTCGCAGCAAGTTCTCAGATGTGAAACTTCAGCTTGTTTTGTTACAGCCTCTCTCCAAGACATTGGAGAGGCTGTGAATGAAAAGACTAACTATACAATATGTGGTAGGGTGTTTTTTTTTCCACTTTAGCGTTTGTGGTATCAATATTAGTTTCTTTTGAATATATTTTATATCTGCATGTATCAAATAGTGGTGAGTGGGGGGTTTTGTAAAAAAAATATGAGATGTTGGTATATCTTGATCAAGGGTGTCAGTACAACATAGTTGCTGGTGCTCTGTTCTGGTGAGTCCTGTCACAACCCCCCCACCTGTGCCAGGGCCCCAATATTGTCAAGAACCCCCCCCCCCTCAAGATTCCACCGCAGTCCTCCAAAGGACCTGTCAGGGGGAAGCATCTTCACCTGGCATGTCCTTTTGAGGAACGCCAGAGCACCTTCCAGGAAAGCGCTCTGGTGCTCTCTGTCAAAGATGCACCAGCAGGAAGTGTCTTCTCACTGGGACATCCTCCACCAAAGGTAAGGCAGCTGCTGGTGGTGGGGTGGTGGCGGGTCAAGTTGGCCTGGCCAGGTTGGGTGGCGGTGGCACGTGTGTGACGTCACACATGCGTGACCAGCTCCCACAATGTTGGAGGCAACTTGGTGCACCTGACTCCCCTGCTGCCATTCTCCAATATATAATATATAATAATATAATATATAATAATATATAATACCGAGCAGGCAAGTAATAATCCCTTATCTTCAGTTGGCTTCGTTATCTTTATTTCCAGCTACTAAGGCTCAGATTTTACATAAGGAGTTAATAATTTTATTTTATTTCCCCCCCCCAATAAATTATTGATTTTCCAAAAAAATTTAAACAAATAAACAGACAAACATAAATCTTAACCGTATTTAAACCAAGCTTAGTGACATTGTTAAATGACTTCCTCAAATCCCCGTAGTTGAATTTCAGTGTGTATCATTTTAACAGTTTTCCAAAGCCATTAACTTAATCACTTTGCATCGTTCTTTCTTTCTATTTTAGCTTTAAACATATTAATTCCTAATATTACATAATTAAATCCTAAACCTATCTGATATTTGCAAGTTTTTCCAATTATATTATCTTAACACATTTAACTAAATAATCTTTAAATTTCCTCCAATCCTCCTGGTACTCCTCCTCCTCCTGGTACTCCTCCTCCTCACAGACTCTTCCAGTCAGGTCGGCCAGCTCCAAAAAATCCATCATCTTCATCTGCCATTCCTCCACTGTTGGAACTTCTTATGTTTTCCAATTCTTAGCTAACAAGGTTCTTGCTGCAGTTGTGCCGTACAAAAACAATTTGACATCTTTTCTGGGCAATTCCAAACCTGTTATTCCAAGAAGAAAGGCCTCTGGTTTCTTAATAAATGTATATTTCAACATTTTTTTCCAGTTCATTATAAATCTTCTCCCAGAATTCTTTCACCTTGGGGCAGGTCCACCACATATGATAAAAAGTGCCCTCCTTTTCTTTACATTTCCAACATAAATTATCACTGTTGTCGTAAATCTTTGCTAATTTTACAGGGATTTTACAGGGGTCGAATACCATCTATACATCATTTTCATAATATTTTCCTTTAATACCGTACATGCAGTGAACTTGACCCCTTTCTTCCACAATCTTTCCCAGTCTTCAAACATTATGTTGTGTCCCACATATCTTGCCCAGTCTATCATCACAGATTTAACTTGTTCATCCTTGTTCATTCCAACAATAAATTATACACTTTAGACAAATTTTTAACTTTAGAGTCCAACAACTCTGTTTCCAACTTAGTTTTTTCTGAAGCAAAACCATTTTTCTTATCTAATTTATACAATTCATTGATCTGGTGATAATGTAACCAATTTATCTTATCTTTAATTTGATCAAATGGTTTTAATTTATAACCTTCTTTGTCTTCCAATAGCAGGTCTGAATATCTCAACCACTTGGTTTCCATATTTAACTTTTTCTGGGCCTTTGCCTCCACTGGCGAGAGCCATCTGGGTGTCTTCCTTTCTAAGAGATCTTTATATTTTATCCACACATTATACAGAGATTTCCTAATTACATGGTTTTTAAAAGCATTATGGGCCTTTACTTTATCATACCCTCCAAATCTAAGACATCAGTATCCTCTAGTTGTATCCATTCCTTAATCCAGCAAAGCGCTGCTGCTTCAAAATAGATCTTCAAATCTGGCAGGGAAAATCCCCCTCTTTCTCCTGAATCTGTTAGTAATTTGTATTTAATTCTGGGTTTCTCCTCCTGCCAGATAAATCTAGATAAAGCTTTCTGCCATTCTTTAAAGCATTTCACATTGTCAATAATTGGGAGGGCTTGAAACAAAAATAACATCTTTGGCAATACATTCATCTTTCATGGAACTTTGAAGTGTCAGGCATAGCCCTATTGGCTTTAGCCCAAACGTAGCAGAGTTTTCCTGCACAGCGAGGAAGCTAGTTGCGGCAGTAATGACAAGTCAGCTAGACTCAGAATAACTATTTACAGGATTTATTAAAAAGAAAAATAAAACCAGCAGAGTTTCTGCATACAAATCAAAGCAAAATAAACCCTCTCTTTCTCTCTCTCAAAACCATACACAGCACTTCTACTCCTAACAACACCTCACTTCAAACTGAGCTAGCAATCCCTAGATAAGAGAGCTGAGTGCTGGTCGTTAACCAATCAGAGTGAGAAGTTTCTAGGTCAAGCTGACCTGGGCTTTCTGCCAAGAGTAAATTGACACCAGCCTGAGTTAATTGTGCGAAGCTAGAATCTGCAAGTTTCCCACGAGAACCAATTAACAGAAACTGAAACAGAAACTGAACACCCCCTCACAGATTCTGCTGAACAATTAACACCAAATACACCTATGTAGGAGATCATTTTTCCAGCAAACCTAAACCTTTGCACATTCGCTTGTTCTTTACCTTTGCCAATGGTTTAGTTAACACATCTGCTACATTTTCTTCACTTGATACATAAGTACAGGTGATTATATTGTCTTGTACACAGCAACGTACATTTTGGTATTTTACAGAGATATGTTTGGAACGCGATTTGAAACCCTCTGTTTTACTTAAGGTTATACAAGCTTGATTATCAATGTAAACTTGTACTGGTTCTCCACAATTTACATTTAAATCTGTTAACAAATGCTTGAAATAAATCACCTCGTTGCACAATTCACTCAATGCGGCGTACTCTGATTCCGTTGATGACACACTTACAACATCTTGCTTGCGTGACCGCCAGCTGATTAAAGCTCCACCGACCATTATGACTAGTCCTGTGACAGATTTTCTATCCGGCAAATTTCCCCAGTCACTATCACAGTAGCAACTCAACATTTCATCCTCTGAAGAATTTAATTGTAACATATAGCCAATTGTCTGTTTGAGATATCTCAGAACTTGTTTTACCCCTTTCCAGGCATTTAGTGTGGGTTTTGAGACCAATCTACTTAATATGCCTACTGCATAACTAATATCAGGTCTGGACCACTGTGCTAGATACAATAAACTTCCAATTACAGAGTGATATACATCAGGATGTTCAAATTCAGGACTCTCATCTATATGAAGTGTTTTTATGAAACCTGGATCCATAGGCACCACTGCCCCTTTGCAATCCTGCATCCTGTATGTAGTCAGTAGTTGTTTAACTTTGTTCTGCTGACTAATTAGACAGCTGCCATCTTGGGCCCAGCACACTTCCAACCCTAGATATGTCCTAACCGGGCCTAAGTCTTTCACTTTGAACTTACTGGACAATTGCTTGGCAAACCTTTTAGTTTGTTTATCTGTTTTGCAGGCATACAAAACATCATCTACATAAATCAGACAAAACTCTTGATCACTGCCTGTACCACGTACATAAACACAATTGTCAGCTGTACTCTGCTTGAAACCAAATGACACTAAGGCCTCATGGAAACATTTGTTCCAAGATCTTGCAGCCTGTTTGAGACCATATAGAGCTTTGTTTAATTTCAACACTTTATTGGAACCTGTCTCATAACCAGGCGGTTCAGCTAGATACAGCTCTTCTGATATTGATGCATGTAAATATGCAGTTTGGATATCAAAATGGTTTAACAGGAGTTTTCTCTTTGCTCCAAGCGTTAAAATCAGCCTTACACTGTCCCCCTTAGCAGTAGGGGAAAAAGTCTCGTCATAATCTTTTCCAGGCCTCTGAGAGTATCCTTGAGCCACTAAACGAGCTTTGTATTTGTACTCTCCTGTCACCAGAGGTTTAAGTTTGTACACCCACCTGCAGCCTACAATCTTTGCCCCCTCAGGCGCTGCCACTGGTGTAAAAACCTTGTGCTCATTCAGAGAGGACATCTCTTCCTCCATTGCCTGTTTCCAGCGCTCTGCCTCCTCTTTTGGTAACTTTAACACCTCCTGAAAACTCTTGGGTTCTGCACTTACACTAAACACATTTGCAGTATCTGGAGAAAAACGCACCAGAGGCACTCCTTTGTTTTGTCTTTTAGATCTTCTGGGAGAAAATTTTTCTTCTGACCCACTTTCCTCCTCAGAACTACGACCTCTCTTTTGTTGCATAGCAACTGGTCTTTGGCTAACTCCACTTTCTTGAGAGCTCTTATCTGAACTTTCCTCCCCCTCAGACTCTGATTCTCTGTGTTTACCTTCAGAGTCATGAAGCTCCTGGGAAGGTTCAAACCAAACCTCAGTATTGGCATGTAGTCTCTCCCAGCCACTATGTTCACAAAAACTGGCATTCCTGGAGATCACAATGCCATTTGTCCCTTCAGCAAAACGGAAACCTTTTCCCAGCTCCTGGTAACCCACAAACACTAACTGTTTGGTCTTAGGATCTCCCTTCTTTCTCATTTGTTTCGGAATTAATACCCAGGCTTTTGATCCAAACACATGCAAATGGTCAATTTTAGGTTTTTTCTGAAACAATTTAAAGTACGGAGTTGTACCTATTGTTTGATGAAAGAGCCTGTTTTGGAGATAACACGCGGTGAGCATGCTCTCCCCCCAATAAGACATGGGCAAATCAGCATCGTCAAGCATGGCAAACATCATATCTTGTAAAGATCTGTTTTTTCGCTCTGCAACGCCATTCTCCTCTGGGGAAAAAACATTCGTTTTTCTATGCCCAATGCCACGCTTTTGTAACCAATCTTTAAAGGCATTTGACATAAATTCGCCACCTCTGTCCGTCTGAATCCTTTTGAGTTTAATGGACAGAAATCTTTCCACAGATGCCACCCAGCCTTTAAACTTAGTGAACACATCACCCTTATTCTTCATGGGAAAAACCCAAGAATAACGTGTGGCGTCATCCACAATTGTTAGTGAAAAGCGCGATCCACCCCTGCTTACAGCAAATGGACCAATTACATCCATGTGAACCAGCTGTAGCGGTGACTCACTAACTCTGTCACTTCTGGGGTAAGAGACTCTGTGGGTTTTAACCTTTTTACACACATTACAATCAAGGTACTTGTTACAACTCTTTAAATTACCCCCATCAGCCAATTCAGACATTTTTAGTACACTTTTCCAGCAAGCATGCCCCATTTTCCTATGCAATAAGTGCACACAGTTGTCATGTATAGCTTTGTTATTCACTGCAGGCTGAGATTTACTGACTACTGCTGCAACTTGAGATCCTGCTTTAAGCCAAAACAAGCCTCCCTCTGACTTAGCAGTGCCTAAAATCTCACCAGCCTTCTTAATAATGCAACTGTCTCCTTCAAAATGCACTTTAAACCCAGCTTTTAGCAAACAATCTACAGACATCAGATTGCTCCTTAATGACGGCACACAAAGTACATTTTGCAGGCATTCACGAAGACAAGGAACAAAACTGCACCCCCCGAAATCACTTCGGAAGTACTTCCGTCTGCTAGAGCCACCTGGCTGCGCTGTGCTGAGTTCTTGGAAACAAACAATTCATCTGAATTTACGATGTGGCGAGATGCTCCTGAATCGACCACCCAGACCGCTTGTTTCTCATCAGCAATCTTGACCTCGCCGGTCACCAGCTGAGCCGACTGTTTTTGTTTGAAGAATTTCTTTTTCCGCTGCTGCTGCTGATCTCGTCTCTGCTCCTGCACCGGCAACTGAGACTTGACCAACTCCGGACATTGTCGTTTTAGATGCGCTGAAGACCCACATCGGAAACAACGCCTAACAGCAAACGCTGACTTCTCACCGGCACGCTGCTCTTGCTTCACCTCTGGTACGGCATGAGAACTCCTTCCAAACCGCCCGCCTGTAGAAGCCTCTGCAGCCAACGACCTTTCTTGCCGCTTCTGCCATTCTTCAATCAAACGCCCAGTAACGTAACTGACTGATAAATCATGCTCCTGCATGCCTTCTAGAGACAAAACTAAATTATCCCAGCTTTCCGGGAGAGAACTCAAAATAATAGCCACCTTCTCCTGCTGGTCTAACGCACAGTCTCTTTCCTGTAGCGCAGTAAACTTTAACTGTAAACTGTGTAGGTGTTCCTGCATTGTAACCCCAGGCTGTAACATTGCCTTGTACAATGCCTTGCGAATGAACAGCTTGGAAACCGCTGTCTCACGCACATGGAGTTCTTTAAGTGCTTGCCACACACCTCTAGCTGTCTTGATTCCCCTCACATACGGCAACTGGGAATCTTCCAGCCCCAAGACAATTGTGGCCCTTGCTCTTTGGTCTTTATCGAGGTCTTCATCATCAGGCTTCGCAGGAAACTTACTCACCACTTGCCAGAGACGATCCCTCTGCAGCACTGCCTGCATGCGTTCCGACCACAGCAAGTAATTGGAGTCATTCAGACGCTCAAAAGCCATCTGAACTGGTTGTGAGGCCATCTTGAGAGCGATGTCCCTGGAACCCGGAACCAGCTACTCACGACCACCGAGAGAGAAAACAGGAACCACAGCACCCAGCACTCACACGCTGCAGCTGTTGTCCTTGTGTCCGCTGCGTCACCAGCTCACCACGGTCAGGAACCAGCCAGAGTCCAACAACTTCTGGAACTACTGGAACCAACGCCGTTGATGCTGACACCACCGCAACTCAGGCTGGCAGCACAATGCCCATAACCTCATGGAACTTTGAAGTGTCAGGCATAGCCCTATTGGCTTTAGCCCAAACGTAGCAGAGTTTTCCTGCACAGCGAGGAAGCTAGTTGCGGCAGTAATGACAAGTCAGCTAGACTCAGAATAACTATTTACAGGATTTATTAAAAAGAAAAATAAAACCAGCAGAGTTTCTGCATACAAATCAAAGCAAAATAAACCCTCTCTTTCTCTCTCTCAAAACCATACACAGCACTTCTACTCCTAACAACACCTCACTTCAAACTGAGCTAGCAATCCCTAGATAAGAGAGCTGAGTGCTGGTCGTTAACCAATCAGAGTGAGAAGTTTCTAGGTCAAGCTGACCTGGGCTTTCTGCCAAGAGTAAATTGACACCAGCCTGAGTTAATTGTGCGAAGCTAGAATCTGCAAGTTTCCCACGAGAACCAATTAACAGAAACTGAAACAGAAACTGAACAATCTTAACCACTGAAATCCGGCCCATTAATGACAATTTCAAATTCGACCATATCTCCAGATCTCTCTTAATTTCATTCTATAATTTCTCATAGTTATCTTAATATAAGTTCCAATTTTCCCCTGACAAATTAACTCCCAGATATTTAACTTTTTTCACAAAGACTAGGCCCGTTTTCTTGTAGTAATTTTCTTTCCTTATTGTCCAGATTTTTCTCTAAAACTTCGGTTTTGCTCTTGTTTAACTTAAATCCCGCCACCTGTCTGAATTCTTGTATCATCTCCAGTGCTTTTACTGCACTGGAGTCTGGCTCCTGTAATGTCAATACTAAGTCATCAGGCTTTTAATTTATACTGTTTAGATCCTACTACAATACCTTTAATTTGTTCATCTTTTCTTATCATAATTAACAAGACCTCAAGGACTGAAATAAACAGCAGAGGGGAAAGTGGGCACCCTTGCCTGGTTCCCTTCTCAATTCTAATTTCCTCTGATACCACATTATTTACTATAATTTTAGCTCTTTGTTCATGATAGATCACATTAATCCCATTTAAAAACTCTTGACCAACCCCCATACTTTCTAAGTTTTGTGACATGAAACTCCAAGATACATTGTCAAAGGCTTTCTCTGCATTAACATTGCTTTACAGTTCTTTCTTGCTTCCAACTTTTCCAAAACGTCTACAATGTTCCTAATATTATCTTTCATATGTTTTCCAGGCAGAAACCCTGCCTGGTCCTTATGGATATATTCTGACATAAACTTCTTTAGCCTGTTGGCCAGTATATTTGCAAAAAAATTATAATCCACATTAAGTAGGGAGATTGGTCTGTAATTATTGACATTGGATCTATCTTGATCTTGTTTTGGAATCAGAGTAATATAGGCTTCCTTCCAGGTTTCAGGTGGTCTGCCCCCTCCTATAATCTTATTGCAAACTTCTAACAGTGGTTGAATAAGCCAGTCTTTCAGTATCTTGTAATATTTTGCTGATAGACTATCTGGTCCCAGGGCCTTGCCAAGTTGCCTTGAGTTTATTGCGTATTTCACTTCCTGTCTTGTAATTAGGTCATTTAGTAGGATATTTTTACCCTCGGGAATCTTCTGCAAACCGTTAGTTCTAATAAATTGCTCAATTTTAGCGTGATTTTCTTTCTTCTTTTTATACAGTTATTTGTAATACATCTTCTTATGTCCACAGGGTTCTCCACAGACTTTCCTTCCGTTATGATACTTGTAATAGTACTTTGTTTTTGCCTCTTTTTTAATTGCCAAGCTAAAAGTTTCCCACATTTATTTGCAAATTCAAAGTTCCTTTGTCTCATCCTCCTTAATTTCCATTCTATTTCTTGGTTAATAATCTGTGAGTACTGAGGCTGTAAGGCTTTAATTTCCTTTTGTGTTTGCAAATTCTTCGGGTTGCCTCTTCTCTTTATCTTTTAGTTGTTCTAAAATTTTATCTTTTTTCTCATTCTGTATCCTTCTCCTAACTGAATTTTGTTGAATGAGAAATCCTCTCATTACCCTTGTTTCCATTCCCTGGTTCATATTGATTTCAAAATAGTCTTTTAGGGCTTTGGGGGCTTTATTTACAATTTGGGTACTCTTCAACAAATCATCATTCATTCTCCATCTAAAAGAAACCTGTAGGGACGTTTTCAATTCCATAAGAGCTGCATTATGATCTGAGCAGGTTTTAGGGCAAATTTCCATTTTTGATACTTTAGGAACCAAGTCTCTGGATATCTATAAATAATCGATTCTCGAGAATGAATGGTTTGCACCTAAAAAAAAGTGAAGTCTTTTTCAATTGGATTCCTAACTCTCCATATGTCTGACAGGACGAATTTATCAGTTATTTCAAAGAAAGTCTTAGGTAATCTGCCAGCATTCAGTATTTTCTGTCTCTGTGTTCTGTCCATTAAAGTAGATGCCACTCCATTCAAATCTCCCATTAAAATTAATTTGTAATCCAAGTGTTCCAAAAGACTTGTTTCCAAGTTCTTAAATAATTCTGATTTGCCATCATACAGATTCCCAGTAACAAATATTTATCGCCTTGTGCTGTAATTTCCACTCAATGTATCTTCCCTCCTCGTCTTTGAAGATCAGTTTTGGATTCCATTTTTCTTTGACTTAAAAAACCACTCCTCTTTTTTTCACTTTATCTGAAGAAATAAATTCTTGACCAAGTTTTTTATTTGATAATTTTTTTCTATGTAGTCTAGTGTGTGTTTCCTGTAAACAAATTACATCCAAATTCTGCTTTTCCAGAACATGGTAAACCTGTCTCCTTTTCTGAGGAGAATTTAAGCCATTAACATTCCAAAAATAAATTCTCAAAGCCATGATGTTAAATTAAGGGGTCGCCGCTCCTGCCCCTGGCAGCTGCAGGCTTTCCAGTCCAAGTTCCACTGCGTACTTTTGCAGAAATCTGTCCTTCTCTCCAACAGTCTTAATTCTTTGCTTTCCTCCTCCAAATTTAAAGGAGAGTCCTGGAAATTCCCACCTGAAAAAAATATTTTCCTCCTCAAGACGTTTGCCAATTCTGTGAAATTGGATCTCAGGTTCAAGAAGTGTCTAGGAATTTCTTTAAAAAGAATGATGGGTTTCTCCTGAATTTTTAAACCTTTTTTATAATGCAGTCCCAAAATGGTATCTCTTTGTTCCTTGGTATTAAAGACCACTATGCAGTCGTAAGTTATTTCTGAATCCTTTTGGGGGCCAAATATTCTTCCTTTTTCAACTTCTTCCTTTTTCAGATCTCACCACGCCACAAATTGGTCTGTAAAACACTCCTTAAGTTGCTCTTCTTGCAATTGAGGGACCCCTCTCAATCTTAGATGAGATTCCCTTTCCTTCATTTGAAGAAATGCAATCGAATTTTCATTTTCATATTGTAATCTTTCCAAATCCGACACTCTGTCTCAAGCTGTGCCAACCTTGTTTCATGTGATGTAATCTCAGTCAGGGAGCAAAAACCAAAGATATCTCCTGCTCTGTGTGTCAGGCTGGTAACAACCTGAGACAGTCCTGTGGTGACCATGGAGGCCATGAAATCCTGAGCTAGTTCAAGAACAGCCTTGGCATGGATGTTGGAGTCACACAGCATAATCATGTAGGGTTCCTCCAACACCAAGCTTGAAACTACCTCAGTCAGAGAGGATGCTGTGCCGCAGGGTGGGCAGCATGCCAACAGCTTCCTAATCTATTTTTGAGACCCACCATCAGATGCAAGCCCTCTGGTCCTGCTCTACAACAGAGAGGTTTCCTCTGTGATTTCATTAATGCAATTTATTGTTGATCTTCTGCTGCTGGCCACCATATTTGTTCTTAATGTTGGTGGTATGGACATTTCTGCAAATAAAATTAATTAGCTCTCTAGGGATGTGAGAAAATGCTGCCTGCCAAAATATCTCTCTCCCTGGAAATCAAGACCTCTTAGTACATTGGTCAACACTCTTTTTGCTGGGCCCTCAGCTCAGCACTTCAAGAAGCAACCAAAACAAAAGAAACTCCCTTGCCTGCTCTTTCAGAGTCCCAGCTGCTCTATCCAGAGAGAGCCCCACTGTTCTTTAAGTTTACAGTTCTTCAAACACCTGGATAGGCCATTGGGCTGTAGTGCTTTCCTAAGATAACTTCTGCAAGAGGTCATTTCAGGGAGTTTACATAGCAAAAGAAAGAAGACAAGGGCCAGAGAAACATGCAAAGACTGACTTCAGGGATTTCCGGTAGGTTTAGAGTGACATGCACTGTGGACAACTTCAGAAGACCCTCCGGTCAAGTGCAAAGGTTCTGCAGAATTGCCAAACAGCACTGGTGAGGCCTCTAGGCCATATGTGTAATATTTCATTATGTCTTTGCCCCTTTCCTTGAAAGATAAGTTTAAGAAGCAGCAGTAATTAGAGAGAGAAAATATTTGAGCAGATTATTCTTGATGCATTTCTGCCTTAACTCAATTGCCTTTAATTGATTTAATAATTGTTCTGGAAACATTTATTTGCAAGCAAACTCCTGCTGTGGCCATCATGCTGTTGACCCTATCCACAATGTTTTGTAAGTTGCATCTTTTCATAATGAAATTTAACACTGCTTCAAAATAGTCTCTCTTTCTTTCTTCATACCTGAATGATCATTACCTGAATGAAATTTCCAGATCAGCAACTACAAGCTATTTAATACAGTATGTTTTCATCTTATTCTTTGTATATCACCTGGTGTGCCACTATAATTTATTCTTGTAGAATGTTTTCTTATAGATGCCTGCAGATTTATTTATTTTTAAGGGTTTTAAAATTAATACTCAAAGAGAATTTTGATAAAAATCCCTTAGGCATGCAAAATGAAGGTAAAAGTTGGATCTCATAAATAAAAGCAGATAATCATGAATTTACATGGCTTTTTCCCATAGTATTTCCGTGTGTGTGTTTGTGTGATCAAATAAAAGCTTCTTTTGATGTCTATACACTACATAGTAAAAATCACAGATCACTTGGAACATCATCATGGCACAGAAAAGTGGATTCAAGATATGGACCTTTATGATTTTTATACAGACACATTGGGGTGAGATACATTTGTGAACTTGTCCAGAACAGAGCTATGGAATCAGTTATTGTCCCAACTTACAGCTGACATACTGACCATACCTCTACCTAGAGACAGCTTCAAGAACCTTCAGGTCAAGATGGGACTCTCAGGGGGTTCTTGACATGCTGTATTTTTGTAAGTTCTTTGCATGTATGCATGCACTTGTCAGAGAAGGGAAATTGTTGTAATACACAGTTAGTGACCCACATTTGCATGCATGAAACGGTTAACTTGAGGGTCCCAGTGAGGGTGGAGCTTAGTAGGCTCCCTATTTTTTTCTCCTTCCCATTTTCTTTTTCTTTCTCTTCCTGCTTTCCCGAATAAACAAGAAGCCATGTGACTGTAGCTCCCAACTGCATGAAAAAACCAAGTGAACTGAATCTCTCAAAAAGGGAGATTTTTACAGGCTGCAACTTTGCTAACCAAGGTTGCACTATCCTTTTTTGTAAGGAAAGCAAGTCCTTTTCTTTTTAAGTAGTTTGAAACCATTTTTCTTTGCTTGAGACTTGTTTGCGGTAACCTCTGTGTGAGTAAAATATTCACCTGTTTGCAAAGCCAAGTGTCTGTGATTTATTCTAGCTTAAGTATTTTCATGGGGAACATTTGTTTAAAGGTGGATGAGAGCAGATGTAAAATCTTAGTGTGCTTGAAGCAATTACCATTGTGTTTAACTCTGCTATGAGAGATAAAGAATCTTTCTTCCAAACCTCTCTCTCTCTACAAAACAAATCCTCCATCTCTGGTTGCAGAGGTGACATGATTTGATGATGATTTTGAAGGGATCCCTTGTTAAAATAAAGAGAATCCCAAAGGATCTGTGCCGCAGATTCATGTTTTTCTTTTGGCAGTGCTGTGACCTGTGATCTGATTGGTAGGTGGGGAGGGCAGAGTAGTGAAAAAATATGTCCTTTTGATCCTTATCTGTTCTACTGAATCTGATTCAGCACAGGAAGTTTTACTAGGTCCAGAGCTTTAAATATGTGCTTGAAACAGATATTCAGCTCTGCTTAAAAAGCAAATGGTGTACATTTCTAATTCAGAACTGTGTGATTAAGTCATAGTACTGGCATCCAATAAGGAAAATGGCTTAAAATGTGTTGGGGGGGTTATTAGGTTGTTGTTGTTTTTATTTTGATTATATATTTTGTGGTTTTATATTCTGATGTTATTCTGTGAACCACCTTGAGACCTGCGGGTATAGGGCGGTATAATAATAATAATAATAATAATAATAATAATAATAATAATAATAATAAATAATATAAATATAAATAAGTAAATAAATAAATATTTAAAAGCAGAGCCTAAGTACCTGCTTGAACAGGATAACTTATGCTGCTGACCCCAGACAGCACTGAAACTGTGTCAGTGCCTCATGCTACTTACTGCTGTTCTTTATGCTTTAGGAATAATCAGCTTTTTGTTTACTGAAAGTGGCATCTCTACCTTTTTGAACAAGCACACCCTAACACTAAATCTAATCAAAACCTGTTTGTAGCTCAGTTATTCAGAAGCAGCAATTAATTATTCTAAGTAGGCATAATAAATTTCTGCTATGTTTGCTTAAGTGGAAAAGAAAGGGCAAAAGAAATGAGATAGCAAAGAGGCATAGGGTAAAGCTGAGTTTGCATAACTGCCTGAAGCTTGCATACAGTGGTGAAGCTGATTTTTCATGTAAAAAGTGTTTCAAGATGGGTGTTATTGTGGATGGGCGATATTTTTTGCAGCCTCTACATGATGTTGTCATAAAAATGGCAGCCCATTTTCTACACACAAGCACCATTTAATCACTAATATTATTATTTATAAAAAAAATTCGGTAAGTTTAAAAAAAAACCTTGTTGAGAACAATCCATTTACAATATTGAGCTCCTACCTGGAAGTACCCATAGACTACCCACAGTTGTTGCCTGCAGTGGTGGACAGAATTTATCCTGAGAATCTCTACCTTCTTCGAATATTTACTGAAATGTCTGTAGACAGAGATGTGACTGAGTAATATTTCTGGTGGGTGCTTTTAGTGTGTCCCTCTGCCCCCAGACTGGTAAAACTAGAATAAATTATGCAAAATGGCATATGCATCATTCAGTTTTTGTTGGTGCAGAATTTGAATTGGCTGGGTGCCAATTTTTATTTTCTATTTTTGGTCTCAGAATACACATATCCCTGTCATTAGGAATAGTCAGCAATTTTGTATTCGGGAAACCTGTCATGTAAGCAGAGCAGATGCATTGTTGTTCTTATTGCAATTATATTCTCCCTTTTTCTCCAAGGACCTAAAAGGTTCTTGGTCCCCCCATTTTATCCTAACAACAACACTGTGAGGTCAGCTAGGTTGAGAGACAGACTGGCCCAGAGTCACCTGGTGAGTTTCATGGTCAGGTGAGGGATTTGAATAGTGGTCTCTCCCAGGCCTTAGTCTAACACACTAAGCACTGCAACACAGAGGGTGATGCAATCTGGACAATGCTCCATTCGCACCTACCCACCATCTTTAATTCCCTACAATGCCTCTGAACTTCCACTGAAATGTGGAATCATTATGTGATTTGAGTTGAATTTATCTGTTGTCTTCTCGTGTTCTTTTTATTTATTTTTTCATAAAATTTATACACCTCTTGATGGTATTCCCTCAACTTCCTAAGCATCTGGGTAGGCTTGTCTGAAGAAAAATGTTTTTAGCAGGCTCAGAAAAGAATGGTTTTATATGTAACATTTTTGTGGATAAATATATGGAGAAAGCATTTGGCTGAGCCTCATTGTTTACAATAAAATAATTTTATTATTTGTACCCCACCCATCTTACTGGTTGGCCCCAGCCACTCTGGGCAGCTTCCAACAAATATAAAAGTGTAAAAAAACATCAAACATTAAAAATTTCCCTAAACAGGGCTGCCTTCTAAAAGTCAGATAGTTGTTTATTCCCTTGACATCTGATGGAGGGCGTTCCACAGGGTGGGCACCACTACCAAGAAGGCCGTCTGCCTAGTTCCCTGTCCTCCTTCTCACTTATCTGTGTTTTGTGTTTGTGTTTAGGTGTTTGACAGAGTCAGAAAAGTGTGGCCAAACTTCTATGAGAAGATTAAACCAATCAATGCTGAACTTACCCAGCCAAATCTGGCCATTGCTCCTGAGGATGCTCAGGAGCTCCTCTCCGAAGTTAACATTGTCTTCCATTGTGCTGCAACAATTCGCTTTGATGAGCCACTGAGGTATGTTATGCTTGCTTTTCCTTTGTGTTTCTTACCCCACAGTCCTAATCAGGTTTACTTAGAAGTAAAACTACTGAGCTCAATGGGACACTTTCCTAGTCAGTGTGACTTCAGTACTATGGTGAATTTCACTTTGAAAAGAGTTACAAGAGTACATACATTCACTTAGGGATTATCCACACTTACCTTTTGTTGTGCTTTAAAACTCCAGGTCTGAGTTTCTTCTCTCTTTTTTGTCCCAAGCTTTCCCTTTGAAAACTCGTTCTTTAAAACTGAATCAGAGCAAACATCAGTTTGGGAGTTCTGCACTCAGACACTGAACTTTAAAGGGTGGACAGTGCTTGGTCATGGCAAACACTCCTGATCTTCTGTATCAAGAAAATCACCCCTTCCTTCCTTCCGGGAACAATGAGTTGCAATAAATAAAAATAGCCACACATTACAAATAACAACATAAGGAATTCCTGCTCAGTTATAAACATACACTTATAGTCAGTAGTCTACAGATTTTTAAAAAAATATCTGAACAGTTTTCCATTAGAACCAGTGTGGTGTAGTGGTTAAGAGCGGTAGTCTCGTAATCTGGGGAACCGGGTTCGCCTCCCCGCTCCTCCACATGCAGCTGCTGGGTGACCTTGGGCCAGTCACACTTCTCTGAAGTCTCTCAGCCCCACTCACCTCACAGAGTGTTTGTTGTGGGGGAGGAAGGGAATGTGAGCCGCTTTGAGACTCCTTTGGGTAGTGATAAAGCGGGATATCAAATCCAAACTCTTCTTCTTCTTCCATCGAGAAGGAAAGGGAAAGTACATGTTTTCATTCTGTTAGCTTTTCCTCCAAACTTTTCACTAAGCATTCTCAATGAACTAATATCACAGTACTTTAGATCATGAGGTACAAAGACAATTCCAACTTTGCACCTAACCCAAAGCAGTGTTTCTTTGGGGGAGTCTTGAGCAGACAACCTTTTATGTAAGACCATGTTGCCCAATGTTTGATTTGCAGCATCTCCTCTCTAGCTCAAAAGAGGTCCCACCCTGCTCTGATAGCTGAGATCCTTCGATAAGGTGGCATGGATGAACCCAGGGGGTTCTGCAGACAAGGTTGTAGAATACCACAGAGATATAGGCACATCCTAAGTTACAAGAAAAGGAGCAGCACCAGTGACTTCCAGATCTCACCCAAGATCCAGAAACATGGAAGGAAGTGCGGGCTGCATCGCTTACTTTTCTTCATGTTCCCCTTAAACATCTGAAGTAGCTCTATTAATGCTTACTTAGATGGTCATGCCAACAGGACTTCTTAATAACCTTTTAATGCTTTCTTAACCAGGCAAGCCCTTCTGTTAAATGTCATGGGAACAAAGCAGCTCCTGAAGTTGGCCCACCAGATACAGAACCTCGAGGCCTTCGTTCACCTTTCAACTGCCTATGCATACTGTAATCGGAGTTACATAGATGAAGTCATTTATCCTCCTCCTATGGATCCCCAGAAACTTTTTGATCTTGTAGAGTAAGTGATGGAAATAAACTTCTCTCCTGCTGATGTAAACATGATTTTGGAACACTAAGTGCTTCTTCCTTAGGGTTAGGGTTAGCCACTCTGTTGTGGTGCTATCCCACCTACCAGTTGTGCAGGCTTTTCCCATCTTCATCACCTCCCTCCCTCCGTGATTAAGTGGGAAAGCTTTCCCAAAAAGATAACCAATGTGAAAATCACCAACTACCTTGATCACTTTCCAAGCTGATATTTGCCAAAGAATGTAAATGTAGAGATGAGGAAACTATGAACATAAGGAGAGGCCTGCTGGATCAGGGCAATGACTCATCTGTTTCCAATCTGGTCACAGGGAAAGAGGAAACATTTGTGGGCAGCATGGCGAGTTCTTAGCCCTCCCCCCCCCCAGCACTTCCCCCCACAACTCCTTCAGTCTATTTTCCCAGTTAGCTTCAAGACAGGCAAGAGGCTCAGCAGGAGACCAGGGGGAATGGCCAGGAAGAGAGGTGAGTTAAGGAGCTCTGCTGCCCACACCACATCTCTCCTCCGAAGCTCCCCTGTCACTGTATTCATCAAGTATGGGGTTGGGAATCCATCTTTACGAGCATTTGCAGTTCTGGTGCAAAAAGTATTTTAAGTGTAACACCAAGAAGCAGCTTTCTGGTGTGAATGTGAACATTGCCTGCCATTCTGCTTGGAGACATTCTGCCTGCTTTGCCAGGGTATGCCAGGCTACCTTTATGTCCTGTGCTGCTCTTTCGCCTCAGCATACCCTTTAAAGCTGATTGTCCTGAGCATTAGATTAAGAAAAACCTCTTTGGATATGGCAGATTACTTGTTACCCTGGCTGCTCTGAGGCCCTCAGATGTTGTGACTTCTGATTTGCAGAGATTAATTGTCGCACTTCATGAACAAGGAAGCCAGCAAAAGGGAACATGGCTTAATGCTGAATTCCATATTAAAAGGAACTAGAGAAAAATGTTTGCATCCAAGCCGTCTAGCTTTCTTGGTTGTAGACTGTCAATAATATAAGTTCAAGTAATAACTAGGGTTGTTACCTTTTTAGAGGCCCTGTCCCTGCCTGTGCCATTTGATTTTCCTGGCTTGGTATAAAAAGTGATGTGGAAAGATTTATTTGTTTCCTTTCTGTGGCGGGGGTGGAGGGGAGCGCTAAGCAGGGAACAGGGAGATTGGATTTAGTAGGTAAGGTGGCCAGATACAAGAAGGAAAAAGACTCTTTACTTTTAATATTGCATAGAAGAGGAAATTTCAGTAGCTGCTACACAGGGCTGTATCTTTTCAAATTCTTTTTCTGTACCAGAGGTTTTCAACCTTTTTGATTCCATGGCTCCCTTGACCAACTACATTCTTCCTGTGCCTCCCCTGTGGGATACCTGGTAAAAACTTGTGTTGTTTCATCATTTAGCAGTTTGGCCTTTAAATAAAAAAGATTTAAAATTTAAGCAGCAGAGCTTTGAATAGGCTTTTAAAAATATGGCCCATCCATTCCCCTACTAAATGCTGTTTTTGTAAGTTTTGTAAGGCTAGACCCATCTTTCCCCCTCTTGTTACTTGCAACCCTCACTCTGCTTCCCCCACCACAAATTCCTCTCTCTACCTTCCCATGTCATCATTTATAATCTCCCAGACCGAACAAAAGGGTCTCCATCTTGGATGGATTCAAGTTACAAGAAAGGAGATTCTGACTAAACATCAGGAAGAACTTTCTGACAGTAAGAGCTGTTTGACTTCTACGAGAAGTGGTAGAATCTCCTTCCTTGGAGGTTTTGAAGCAGAGGTTGGACATCCATTTGTCTTGGATGTTACATTTAAGATCCTTGCAGTTTAGGAGGCTGGACTGGAGGACCCTTGAGGTCAGGGGTGCCAGCTTGAATTGGGGGCCCCAGGTAAGCCCCGCGCCACATAATCACATGATGCATGCACACCATTTGAAACCCAACCCATTAATAATAATAATAATAATAATAATTTGAATGGCAATGGCCATCAACTGGGGGGTGCCCCCTCTAATGTTTTATTGGGGGTGAAGACCTCATGGCCCCTAAGAGTTGGCTCCTAAGTTGGCTGCTATGCTTGAGGTTTCTTCCAAATCTACAATTCCTTTTCTAGTAGGTGGGGGGGGGGGGCGAGTCATGCAGCAGGAAAAAACTCCTACTCCTGCCTTCTTCCTATGTTCCTTTAAATGTGTTTGTGGGAGGGGGGATTATGGGCTTGTTTTGTTCTTGTTCTTATTTTTATTTTTATCATGCATTTTGTATTTTTATTTTTTATTTTAGCCTGTGAACTGCCATGAGATCTACGGATGAAGGGTGGTATACAAATTTAATGAATAATAGTAAGAATAATAATAGTAATAATAAAAGTAGTATCTTAACTTGCAATGGGGAGTGCTGAAATCTTGTCCATCTTATTTTGACGGTTGTTCTACAAATCTAATTCCCCTTTTCCTCCTTTGCATTGTTTCTTTTCATGGCTATATTTCAATGGGTGGTTGTTGTTTTTTTATTATCCTGTTAGGGGGATGGATGAGTCCCTCATTCAAGAGATCACACCCAAACTGATTGGGGATTGGCCCAACACCTACACATTCACCAAATCCTTGACAGAGTATGTAATTCAGCAAGAGAAAGGTAACCTAAATACTGCCATCATTCGACCATCCATCGTGTGCTGCAGCTGGCAAGAACCTTTCCCCGTAAGCATGACTGCTCTTCCATTTCTGTTGAGTACTCTGAAAATTCCCACTGCAGCTGTTGTTTTGCTCCCAGCATTTTGTCTCTCTGGAAATTGTTGCTACAAATACATTTGCTAAAAATCTCAACAGTATCCATTCCTTGGACTGTCTTGCTTCTTGGCAACGAGGGGAGGAAGGAAGGAGAACCGTATGGATCCTGGACCATGGATTTCTTTTCCATACCCCTTTGTGGACATTCATTCCCAATTTTGTGTGGGGATGAATGCATCCTGCGGTGAATAAATAACAATTTTTCATTACTCGTTTATAAAGCACCTACAACTAATACTGTGATTTAAGTCTTGAGGTTATTTCCTAACACTATGCTTATTTGTACTTATTCCTATCATGCCTTTTGTATTACTGCTGTTTACTTAGAATGTGGTGAACTGCTTTGGGCAGAATCTTTTGGGCAAGTGATGATTGCTAACATAAGCAGATGAGGATGGCTTTTCGCAGTGGTTTTTCTGGCGTGCTCAAAGGTACCAACACCTTTTGTCCTCCAAAGGTTAAAAGTCTGGCACTTCACGTACCAGCACCTTTTCTTCTAAAAAACCTAAAAAACTAGTTGTGGTTTTTTTAGTGAATTGGATTTAGGTGGTGGATTGATGAGTGCCTAAGTTACATAGTCACCTTATCCCAGCATTGCCACAACCATCCTTTTTTTAGAGAGAGAGAGAGAGAATTTGGAGACAATTTGAAAGAGGGATGTGTCCACTTATTCTACTTTTGCCTCTGGTAAATGAATTTGGAATATTTTTGTATATCTAAAATCTACAAAACCTATTTGACCAGTAGCTTGCTTAGACAAAATATGTGAATGTCACAGAACGCAAAACCTCTCGAAAACCATTTTCAACACTCTTAAAAAAGTGGTCTATGACCATGTTTATTTTTTTACCATATTTTTAACCCACTTTTGTTTGCTGACTCACATCAATAAAAACCATCAATCTCAGGCAGAAAAAATGTGCACTAGGCTTCAGATTTACAGATTGGAATATGGGAAATGTGCTATGCATAATCTCAACTCCTCCCCCCCCCCCCAATAATAGAAACTCAAAATTTCCCTCTCCGTAATTGCTTTCCCTTATTTTTTTTCTTTTCAGGGGTGGATTGATCAGTTCAATGGACCATGCATTTTCTTGATTGCGGTATGTGTCACCTAGCAGAATTCTTAGGTTCCTGAGATGCTGGACCAGGGCCTCAGAAATATGCAACCTCATATGTAACCTCTGATAATTAGTACTTAATGTCCTTAAGAAACAGAAGAAACAAACTCCTTGCAGGTGGAGTTTGTTGCATACTTTGAACAAACAATGAAGCAGCAACTATTGGTGCAAATCACTATTAGTAATAGTAGTAAAATTCACTACTAAGTAGTAGTAGTAAAATTTATATACAGGGGAGGTCTTTGCAGCCTCTCTTATTTTCAGTTGAAGACAGGCCAGAAAGCAAGCCTTGCCTGTTGCCAGTTATTCCCCACCCCCTTTAAATTGGTTGATTGGTTGGTTTTTGCTGCTTGGGAAAGCAGTGGCGAGAATGAGGAGAGGGTGGCCATACTTCATGTGGGTCTTTTTTGCTTTCCTCAAGAATATGCGCCCACTGTGTGGGCGCACAGTTCCTTTGCACGTACTCATGGATGATTTGGAAAACCAAAACAAAATCAGAATGATTTTGGCAAAGATAATTTGCCCATAACTATCACCTTTCAAGTGATGAAAGTAGTTCTCCATTTTACTGAAATCTCGATCCAATTTCAGGTGCATTATCTCTGGGCAATTAAATTATACCACAAAATTTGCTAACTAGCCCCTTCTCCAACCCACAGACTGGAAAGGGGATTGCACGGATTGTAAAATGCAACAAAGATGCAGTTGCAGATATCATTCCTGTAGATATTGCCATCAATTTGATCCTTGCTGCTGGATGGTACACTGCAGTTCAGAGGTAGGACTGGTGTTTTGTGATGGACTTTCATGGGCAAATAGGTTACTGAGATTCCCCTTCTTTCTTTATCTCTTCTTTCTTGTTTTTCTTTTTCTTTTTTTGGATTTGATCTTTTATATGATCTCTTTGATCTCTTTTATGATCTTTGATTTTTGGATGGCTCTCGATTAGTACTAACTAGATGTATATGTCTTAACATCTAAACAATTATATTTTGAAAGATGAAGACGTGTACAGAGAGCTGACAGAGAGAAATAGAAGGGGCCTGTATGAAAGAGGTTTTCTCAGTGTGTGAAACGGAGGAAGAGGAAGCTCTCCCAGGTGGGAGGTGGGAGAATTCAACTCTCTGTATGGGTGAAGATCAAGATAAAAGGGTGGCCGAGGGCTATATTTAAACTTTTGTGTCTTCTGAATATCCTATGAGGTTTATTAATGTGCTGTATTTTCTTTTTCTTGTTAGTTCTTTCTGTCTGATTTTCTATTATTCTATTATTTTCTATTATTCTGATGTTTTCTATTATTCCCTTTATTTTAGTTGGAATTTTATCGTTTATTAGGTTGAAAACCTTTAATAAAATAGTTGTTTTTTTAAAGGGCTGATGTTATGAATATGCATTCTAGTTTCTACCTTCCCTTGTAGGTATGCTGAGGTATGCATTTTGTGTAGCTAGCTCGCTTATGGTATCACCACCACCACATTTGAATATGAACATGTGCAGATTTCAAACTTCTCATTCATTCAGTCAGTCATTTTTAAATGTATATCTCAGCCTTCCTGCCAGAGGAGTCCAGGGAGGTCAACACATCAGCCTTTAAACAGTACAGTGGTGCCTCGCAAGACGAAAAGAATCCGTTCCGTGATTCTCTTCGTCTAGCGGTTTTTTCGTCTTGCGAAACAACCCTATTAGTGGCTTAGCGGATTAGCGCTATTAGCGGCTTAGCAGCTATTAAAGGCTTAGCGGCTAAGCTGCTAAAAGGCTATTAGCGGCTTAGTGGCTTAGAAAAAGGGGGGGAAGCGGGGGGGGGGAAATCGCAAGACTAGCAAGACGTTTCGTCTTGCGAAGCAAGCCCATAGGGAAATTCGTCTTGCGAAGCAACTCAAAAACAGAAAACCATTTCGTCTAGCGGGTTTTTCGTCCTGAGAGGCATTCGTCTTGCAGGGCACCACTGTACAATGCAAATAAAATGACATCATACAAAAAAAAAGCAAGCGAAAGAATTACAACATTTAAAGGGGAAGAAGAGAGACCTAATCAGCTGTTCTTTAGTAATTGTGGGATAAGAATAGTAATTGTGGGATAAGATCTGCAAATAAAGCCTCATTACTCAGAGCCAGGTTTCTAATTTGAGACATTTATTAGATTATTCAAGAGTAAAATGTGTGAGAAATACTCGGTTGCACAGAAATAAAAAATGAGCAATATTTTCTGTCTAGTCCACCCGCAGGCCACACACATGAGTCATGGCTCATGCCCTTCATTGCTTTTGCCTGGGTGGAAAGTGTCTTTGAATTGCAATTATGCTTCTTGGTCACTTGGATGGAGGGTCTGTGTGTGTGTGTAGAAACCTCTGGTTTTACTACATTTTAAGCTATTGTACCAAAGTAAGAGCCATGTCCATTGCATCAGGTGTGGGATGGCATCAACCCCAGCACAGATGTGCAACATGACTAATTTCTGCATGAGTCACTGCTCTGGGCTGGGCTCCTCCTAAGCTGCAAGATTGGTGATTTATACAGAAGTGCATGGGTATTTGCTTTTTTAAAGTAAACATTTGGGATGTAAAAGTTCCTCTAATTTTAAACCTCCCTTTTTAATTCAGGAAAGAAGCTTGACTACTCAGCTGTTAGAAATTTAGGAAATTTAGAATGATAGCCATTCTAAACAAAACAATACTGTGTTTTGTTTTATTTCTCCATTTCATTCTTTCCCTCCTTGCTTATTTTTCAGGCCCAAGTCACTGTTGGTATACAATTGTATAACAAGTAACATCAGCCCATTTTCCTGGGGAGAAATACGTAAGTTTATTTTTAAAAGTGCAAGGTGGATTCCATGAAAATCACAGGTTTCGGACATGGCATATATTTGGTGGATTCTGCCAATGCAATCCTGAAAGCTTGCCCTGGTACATGCACAGATAAAGGCTGTGAATTATCAGGGTAATTATTAATTACCCTGATTAACCCTGTGGCCTTCTGCCTTATATTAAATTAAAAGCAAAAAAAACCCAATGTTTTGGCAACTTGAAATTTTATTTTGTGCTACATTTCTTGTTCCATTGACTCCAGAACACTCACCTACAGCACAGTCACAAACCAGTGGTGAGAGAGAATATAAAGTCCAAAATATATTATGGGTTCCCATTACCATAGGGGCAGGTGATATTATCTGGTCCTGCATCCATTCCCCTCATTTTGTAAGCAGTTCACACCAGTGATACCAAACAAGCCAAGCCCACTGGAAGGACTCTCCTGAGGCAGTGGTGGGATGGTGTCATGACCGCCTTCTTAGAGAACAAGGCAATGACTTTGGAGGAAGCATCAGAAGGTGAGAGGGAATTGCCCTCAGAGCTTGCCTTGGAAGACCCTCATGCTCTGAAACATCAGATACAGAAAGAGTCCATTCTGCCAGCACCTCTGTGGCCTGAGGAGGTTGCATTGCTGACCTTTGGTTCTTGAGGGCTCCAGTGCAGAAGCTCCAGTGTAGCCACGGACTGTTAAATTGACCAATTCTATGAAGACTTACAACACCTTCTAGAAATGACACCAAAGAAGGATAAAAATTCCTTCCAGTAGCACCTTAAAGACCAACTAAGTTAGTTCTTGGTATGAGCTTTCGTGTGCATGCACACCAAAGAAGGATGTTCTTCTCATTATAGGGGATTGGAATGCTAAAGTACGGAGTCAAGAGATAAAAGGAACAACTGGTAAGTTTGGCCTTGGAGTTCAAAATGAAGCAGGACAAAGGCTAATAGAGTTTTGCCAAGAAAACAAGCTGGTCATCACAAACATTCTTTTCCAACAACACAAGAGCAGATGGGCAGCATCAAAATCAGATTGATTATACTCTCTGCAGCCAAAGACGGAGAAGCTCTATGCAGTCAGCAAAAACAAGACCTGGAGCTGACTGTGGCTTAGATCATCAGCTTCTTCTATTCAAGCTTAAACAGAAGAAAGTAGGGAAAAGTACTGGGCCAGTAAGCTACAATCTAAATCAAATCACAGTAGAAGTGAAGAACAGTTTTAAGGATTTAGATTTGGTGGACTGAAGAACTATGGATGGAGGCTTATAACTATACAGGAGGCAACAACGAAAACCATCCCAATGAAAAGGAAATGCAAGAAAGCAAAGCGGCTGTCCAACGAGGCCTTACAAATAGCAGGGGTCAGAATACATGCAAAATGCAAGGGAGATAGTGAAAGATACAGTAAATTGAAGAGACAAAAGGGCTTGTTTAACAAGCAATGCAAAGAAATATAGGAAAACAATAGAATGGGGAAAACCAGAGATCTGTTCAAGAAAATTGGAGATATGAAAGGAACATTTTGTGCAAAGGACAAAAGTGGTAAGGACCTAACAGAAGCAGAAGACATCAAGAAGAGGTGGAATTATACCAGAAAGATATGGGTGTCTTGTACACCCCAAGTAGTATGTTTGCTGACCAGACATCCTGGAAAGTGAAGTCAAATGGGCCATAGAAAGCACTGCTAATAACAAGGCCAGTGGAAGTGATGACAGCTGAACTATTTAAAATTTTAAAAGATGATGCTGTTAAGGTGCTACACTCAATGTGTCAGCAAGTTTGGAAAACTCAGCAGTGGCCAGAGGATTGGAGAAGATCAGTCTGCATCCCAATACCAAAGAATGCTCCAACTACTGCACAATTGTGCTCATTTCACACGCTAGCAAGGTTATGCTTAAAATTCTACAAGCGGTATGTGGACCGAGAACTCCCAGAAGTGCAAGTTGGATTTCAAAGGGGCAGAGGAACCAGGGACCAATTGCAAACGTGCGCTGGATTATGGAGAAAGCTAGAGAAAAACATCTACTTCTGCTTCATAACTGTGTCAACCACAGCAAACTATGGCAAGTTCTTAAAGAAATGGGACTGCCATTTGTCTCCTGAGAAATCTCTGTGTGGGACAAGAAGCTACAGTTAGAACTGGATATAGAACAACTGATTGGTTCAAAATTGGGAAAGGAGTACGACAAGGCTGTATATTGTCTCCCTGCTTATTTAACATATGCAGAATTCATCATGCAAAAGGCTGGACTGTATGAATCCCAAACCGGAATTAAGATTGCCAGAAGAAATATCAACAACCTCAGATGACGCATCTTTGATGGCAGAAAGTGAGGAGGAATTAAAGAACCTCTTAATGAGGGTGAAAGAGCAAAATATGGTCTGAAGCTCAACATCAAAAAAACGAAGATTGGTCCCAGTGGTCCCATCACCTCTTGTCAAATAGAAGGAGAAGAAATTGAGGCAGTAAGAGATTTTACTTTCTTGGGCTCCATGATCACTGCAGATGGTGACAGCAGTCACGAAATTAAAAGATGCCTGCTTCTTGGGAGAAAAGCAATGACAAACATAGACAGCATCTTAAAAAGTAGAGACATCACCTTGCCGACAAAGGTCCGTAAAGTTAAAGCTATGGTTTTCCCAGTAGTGATGTATGGACGTGAGAGTTGGACCATAAAGAAGGCTGATTGCCGAAAAATTGATGCTTTTGAATTATGGTGCTGGAGGAGACTCTTGAGAGTCCCATGGACTGCAAGAAGATCAAACGTATCCATTCTTAAGGAAATCAGCCCTGAGTGCTCACTGGAAGGACAGATCGTGAAGCTGAGGCTCCAATACCTTGGCCACCTCATGAGAAGAGAAGACACCGTGGAAAAGACCCTGATGTTGGGAAAGATTTAGGGCACAAGGAGAAGGGGACGACAGAGGACGAGATGGTTGGACAGTGTTCTCAAAGCTACCACCATGAGTTTGACCTTACAGGAGGCAGAGGAAGCACAGGAGAGTCCATTATGCACAAAGGACTAATTAAGGTCAGCAGGAATTCTGTATGGAGATGAAATGCAGAGTATGCAGTTGAAATGAACACTGTGCATTGAAAAGCAACAGCAGGGGAACAGAATAGAATCAAGGTCCTTTGGCAAAACTGCTCCGAAGCTATTTCACACAGTAACTTATGTCAGTTGGCATTAGAGTCCATGTGGCTAAAACCACTGAAATGTAAGAATCTTAGAAGATTTAATGTTTTGTCCTGAATCCACTGAAGCTATATCCTCTGGGAAAATGTGATGTGGGGATTTTTAAGTGTCCTTAATGTAGTTTATCCCTAAGGGGGATAGTGTAAATCAGCAGTTACAGATACAAGTAGTTCTGTGAGTAGTAGTGCCAGGAAGGGCTCAACAACTCAGCCAAAAGTTAGTCTCCTGGATCGCCAGACAGCCTTTCCTCCTCTAGACAGAATTTCTAATTCCCCTCTATCATTGCTTTCACTGAAAGAGTAAGGAGGGCAGGAATGTCCCTTGGGTCTTATCATCATCTTCCTGTTCAAAGCAGAGTGAAAGGTAAAAGGTAAAGGGACCCCTGACAGTTAAGTCCAGTCGCAAACGACTCTGGGGTTGCAGCGCTCATCTCACTTTACAGGCTGAGGGAGCTGGCATTTGTCTGCTTCCACAGACAGTTTTTCTGGATCATGTGGCCAGCATGACTAAGCTGTTTACCTTCCCGCTGGAGCGGTACCTATTTATCTACTTGCACTGCATGCTTTCGAACTGCTAGGTTGGCAGGAGCTGGGACGAATGGTGGGAGCTCACCCCGTCGCGGGGCCTCAAACTGCCAACCTTCTGATTGGCAAGTCCAACCGGCACAGTGGTTTAAACAAAAGTGCCACCCGCGTCCCTTGAATGAAAGGTAGAAACACATTATTTCTTGTGGATGTTTTAAGAGGGGGGAAATGCACGCTAGCTGACGTTACGTCGAAATAATCAGAGAGATGGCTCTCTATTTGTAATCCTGTTAACTTTCTTAGGTATGTAGACAAAGGATGGAATGAATCCTACAGCAAAAGATCTCTCACTTTCCCAGATGAGTGCAAAAGTTTGCAGAGTGCAAAAGTTAATTGCAGCCTTTTCTCGTTGCTTTTCTGTAATCAAACAATACTAAATTAATTGAGGCCTATCTGTATGCTCTTGCAAGTATGACTTCAATTGTCTTTTGATAAAAGCAAAAACAACAACCGTGTCCCCTGTTATTTTACAGGTGATGTTGCCATGGGCATATTGGAGAGGATTCCCCTGGAGAAAGCCTTCAGAATCCCTAATGCTTGCATGACCCAAAGCGACTTTACGTATGAGTATTGGAGAACTGTTAGTCACAAGTTCCCCGCCTTTCTCTATGATTTGTATTTAAGGCTAACTGGAAGGAAGCCAAGGTGAGGGAAAACTGCTAAGTTCTTAAACAGGCAGTGACCATTTTAGGTGCATCTAATATGTGTGTAGCCATGACCATGTGCATCGCATCGAACCTGGAAGGGACATGAAAACGTCACAAAAAGGGGCGGGACTGGGCAGGGCTGAATGGGTTGTTTGCAGGGTTTTCTAATGCCATTTCAGATATATGCAATTTCACTTAAATGTGTGGTGCCTTGGAACATAACCCATGTATGGGCAACAACCAATTGGTGTTTGATCATGAACACAAGCATTGCAGCAACCCAGAAGTGGCCAGGAAACAAAGTGTGTGGGGGGGGGTAACGGGCAGCCCATTCCCCAAACGGCCATTGCCTGTATTGTCAAGCACTGTAGGGAATTTGACTTGCTATATACATGAACGAAAAGAAAAAAGCAACCTTGTTGTCTGTTGTTCTTTCTTTATTGCTGTTAATGAGTTCAGCACTGAAGCAACAGTGGAACCACTGGGCGTGAGTAGGATCTAGACAGCTTGTTCTGGTCATTACATCTACAAGTGTGTGTGTGTGTGTGTGTAAAGAGCAGCAAGGAAAATGTTGCACCAGTTTATAGAGATTTGTCAAGATTATCTTGGAAAACATAACTATTAAAAATAATAGGCAGTTTCTAAATTGAAGAGTGGGTTACAGTTGAAAAATCCTTAAAGTGGATTTTTTAAGCTTGTTCAAATTTTGTGTCTGCACCCAGTGTTACAAGCAGATATGCTGAAGACATTGATTTCAGTAGAATTTTAGTAAATGTCGTCTGTAGTCACGAGGACCCAAAGAACTATTTTTATACTCAAAGTCTTGGGTTTCCCTGTAGGATTTCTTTTTCACTCCCTACCTTCTCAAACTGCATTCAGAAGTTCTCTCCACTTAAGAAGAGGGTTGCCATTTTGCATGGAGGCAAAACCCAAGTTCAAGGATTTCTTAAGTGCACATAATTAGTTGCACTGCTCTTTGGATCCTGGCCATAGCTCATATTCCAACACAAAAGTTGTGCACACTGATTTAATTTCAATGGGCTTAAAGATCCTCAACTCTGTGTTGAATTGTATCCTACATTTTTAGTATTAAAGGTGAAAAAATTAACACTGTTAGAAATTTTGCTAACAGAAAATGTAAATCAAACCTTTAACAATGCAAAAAATTTTTTTGAAAAAAACACAAACCTGAAAAATAGTTCCATATTAGTTGTCCACCCTCTTGATGGGCAAGAAAACGTTTGTGAAAGTTCACCCGGATTTCAGATTGCACTTAAATCCCTGGGTAAAGATCAGTTTTCTGTAGCTCTTGCTTATGGTCTTTTCCTGCTTCCTCATGTTCTCTTTGGCTGCTGCATCTTACAACCTTTCTGTCTCCTCTCCCTCTTCTTTGACCTGTTCATTTCCCAGGCCCAACCCCTTTGTGTTTTCTTTTCCCATTCCTCTGTAACATTGGAGCAGCTCAGCCAATCACTGGCAGTGATAGCCATCTCAAAAATCTCTAGCTGCATTACAATTGTTGTCATGTCCTCCTCTTTGTGACCCCCCTGGACCAGAGCACACCAGGCACTCCTGTCTTTCACTGCCTCCCACAGTTTGGTCAAACTCCTGTTGGTAGCTTTGAGAACACTTGTCCAACCACCTCTTCCTCTGTCTTCCCCTTCTCCTTCAGGGTCTTTTCCAGGGTGTCTTCTCTTCTCATGAGGTGGCCAAGGTATTGAAGCCTCAGCTTCAGGATCTGTCCTTCCAATGAGCACTCATGGATAGGTTTGATCTTCTTGCAGTCCACGGGACTCTCAAGAGTCTCCTCCAGCACCATAATTCAATAGCATCAATTCTTCGGCGATCAGCCTTCTTTAAGGTCCAGCTCTCAGTTCCATACAGCACTACACATACCATAACTGCTGCCAGAGGAAAACGGAAGGCAAGTTAAGAATGGAAGGCCTGCCAGTCTGATGGTTGGTTTCTTCAAAGAATATTTAAGAGGCTGCAGAATGCATGAAGAAACTCATTCCCTGTGCTTCTGATAATCATTTTCAAAATTTATTTCAAGTGCAAGCTTTGATCTGGAGCAGGCTTTGATCTGGAGTAGCCGATCTCTTCAGAGGGCTTTAAATTCTTGCATGCCTATGTGGATTGTGAACCAACTGTGGTAATCCCATCCATTTTGGATGGGATCTCTGTTCTGTCTTTCAGAATGATGAAGATGTACAACCGCCTCCACGAGTACATGATGCTCTTTGATTTCTTTTCCAGCCGTTCCTGGGAATGGAAATCAGACAATGTGAACATGTTACTGAACCATCTTAGTCCAAAAGATAAGAAAGTAAGCATTGTTCTAATCCAAAATATCTTTACAGATTCCCATCAAGGTAACAATTGTTTCCTGTGGCCTAAAAGAAAAATATCAAATTTCTAGTAAGTATGCCCCCAAATTCCACTACAACCAAAATCTTGGTTGGATTCAGGATGGGTTGGATTGATTTTCAAAACAATGATTTGACCATTTTTTATTGAATCCATCATTGGTACAGAAATAAGAGGTGACGCCTAGGATAGTTTATGAACGACATGCTTGCCTTTCTGTCTATGCTTGGAGGCTGTGGGGTTCATTCAGTCTAGATTTTAGGGTGAACCAGAACCAACTTGGATCTGAGCAATACAATCTGGACTTGAAATAAGAAATTCAAACTTGATACTGTTAGTAACAAGTGTCACACACATTTTCCTGTGAGTAAGCACTATTGAGCACAGTGCATGCATAGGATTGTGCTGTTAATCTGCCACTCGCCCAGGCCATGGTTGGGGAAGAAAAATCAGGTGTCCATGTGATATGTATGTATGTCCAGCTCACAAAATCGGGGGATAACCATGTTGTGTAGATGAGTTGTCTTCATTTTTGCAGCAGTCACGTTTATTGCCCCCTATGCCAGTCTCTTTTAGAGACTGAGTACCCAAACTGCAACCCAAAGCCCACTTTGGCTTTGGGCAATTCCAACATGGCAATTTCACCTGTATATCTCATTTTTTCTGTGTGTTTCATTTTTGTTCTTAATGACTTCTGTAATAAATAATCCTTCATGAAAGTTGTTGCATCACCTTCTTCATTAAACTATCTTTCCATTAATATATAATTTTATGGTATAACTCAGTGCTTTTTTTCTCCATTCAGTTCCTTTCTCTCTTAAGCCACCCCCTTCTATTTATTTATTCATTCATTCATTCATTCATTTATTCATTTATTGAATTTGCATACCGCCCTTCATGTGCAGGTCTCAGGGCAGTTCACACATAAAAATACAAGACAAAAAACACAAAATACACAATGAAAACAAGAATAAACCAATAACCCTCCTCCCTTCCAATACTTATTCCATATGTAAATATCTACATTCACAAGATAAAAGGATCACCCTTCTGCCTGCCAACAATTAAGCACCTGTTTGTTGCAAAATGCAACCTGCACAAGTGTGTTTATATGCACCCCTATCAGTCCCATGGGAAGTCGGCTGGCTGAAGTCCTGTTGATCCACCCCTCAGATACTCTTTATAACCCATCCCTCACACCCCAGTGTTGCCCACCATGTTGCTCTTAATTCCCTCGCCTACACCTCGCCCCCTTTCAGTCCCTGCCCAGCTTCCCTCTTCCTTATTCTGCACACCCTTACTTGGGAGTAAACCCCGCCAACCTCAGCAACGCTTCCTTCCCGAGAAAGCCCCCACGTGCAAATTCCCACACCAGATTTACCGTAGGTGTTTTGTCACTTTTCCAGTTTCTTGCAATCAAGATCCTGGCTGCCACTGTCGTATACATGAAATTTATCTAATTTCTTTTTTAATTTCTGATGTCATTATACCTAGAAGGTTTCAGGTTTTTTCTTAAATGAGAACTTAAATAACTTTTTTAATTCATTGTAGATATTATTCCAAAATTCCTTAATGGCTGTGCATTCCCACCACATGTGTATATATGACCCTATACCATCTTTACACCTCCAACAAGTTGGTGGTCTATTTTTATACATCTTTGTGAGTTTTGCTGGAGTGTGGTGCCATCTGTATTGCATTTTTATAATATTTTCTCTAAGGTTATAAAGGTAAAGGTATCCCTGACCATTAGGTCCAGTCACAGACGACTCTGGGGTTGAGCGCTCATCTTGCTCTATAGGCCAAGGGAGCCAGCGTTTGTCCGAGACAGTTTTTCCAGGTCATGTGGCCAGCATGACGAACCAGAGCAGCGCACGGAAACACGGTTTACCTTCCCGCCAGAGCGGTACCTACTTATCTACTTGCACATTGATGTGCTTTTGAACTGCTAGGTTGGGACTCAACAACAGGAGCTCACCCATCACGGGGATTCGAACCAGCGACCTTCTGATTAGCAAGTCCAAGTGTTATAACTCTAAGGTTATAACACGTCATAAATTTAATATCCCCCCTCCACAGTTTCTCCCATTGATCCATATAGATGTTATATGCTCTTGCGCCCATTTCACCATTGACACTTTCACCAGTTCCTCTTTCACCTCCCATTCTAAGAGGAGGTTATAAATTATTGAAATGTATTTTCTTTTTAATTGGATTAATTCTTTTTCAAATCTAGATGTTTCCTTTGCAAGACCATCCTTTTTATCTAAACTCAATCTTTCGTTTATCTGAAAATATTGTAGCCAGTTGACAGAAGGTGTCTTCTGATTTCTTCAAATTATTTTAATTTGATGTTATCATTAATTTCTTTTATTTACATTAACTATTAACTGTGTATGTGGCCCAGTCTCCTTGCATATTTTTCTTTTTAATAGCTAGGGCTTCTGTCGGTGGGGTCCATAGGGGAATCTTTGGTTCTAATATTCCTTTATATTTTATCCATATCTTGTATAATGATTTGTTTATAATATGATTTAAAAATCCCTTATGTACCCTCACCTTTTCATAAATTAGATACGCATGCCAACCGTATCGATTGTCAAAACCCCCTAGGTCTAGCACATCTGTATCTCTTAAAGTGATCCAATTTTTTATCCATACCAGTCCGGCAGCAGCAGAGTTCCAGCTCTGCTAGGGCAAAGCCCCCCCTCCTTTTGGTCTATAAGTATTTGATGCTTAATTCTTGGTTTTCTTCCATTCCATATAAATCTAGCAATGTCTTTCCTTCAGCTTTTAAAGCATTTCATTCCTCCCAATATTGGAATGGTTTGGAACAGCAAAATCATTTTTGGTAAAATGTTCATTTTTACTGAAATCCTGCCCCAAAGGGAGAGGTGTAGTTTGTTCCAAATTTCTATTTATATTTTTTTAATCTCATGCCAAGTTTTTATATACCGTATTTTTCGCTCTATAAGACGCACCAGACCACAAGACGCACCTAGTTTTTGGAGGAGGAAAACAAGAAAAAAAAATATTCTGAATCCCGGAAGCCAGAACAACAAGAGGGATGGCTGTGCAGTGAAAGCAGCAATCCCTCTTCCTGTTCTGGCTTCTGTGATAGCTGCGCAGCCTGCATTCGCTCCATAAGACGCACCCACATTTCCCCTTACTTTTTAGGAGGGAAAAAGTGAGTCTTATAGAGCAAAAAATACGGTAGTTATTGATGCATTTTATCAATATCCAAATTCCCAAATATTTTACTTTATTTTTAATCTCTAAACCTGTAATTCTTTGTGAGTTCTTTATCTCCTCAGATCTCATATTTTTAACTAATAAGTTAGTTTTTTTTTAGTTTCTGCCAATCTTCCGAATTTGTTAATTTTTTCTCTAATTTGTTGAGGGTTTTCAGTTGTTACTATGAAATCATCTGCAAATGCTCTGATTTTGCGGGGGGAAACATGCAAATTCCCATACCAGATTTCTTGGATATTATTATTATTATTATTATTATTATTATTATTATTATTATTACACTAAAGTCACCTTCCTTTGTCAGGGGGGGTCACCACTTTGACGGCGGCGCATGGTGGGGCGACTGCGCACGTGCCCACAGAGAGGGCTCTGAGTGCCATCTCTGGCGCACGTGCCACAGGTTCACCACCACTGCCCTGTGCCATGCCAGCCTCGCTTACTTGCAGGAACCTATAAAAGTTCAGGCCTTTTTTAACCCCTTATCTGATTGCCTTATTTCTTTCCCCACTCTGCACCACTTGCTCAAGCCACGCAAATAACGTGACATTTGTGTTTTCCCCCCCCCCAATTCCAGTTGTTCTTATTTGATGTCCGCCAGTTGAATTGGTCAGCATACATAGAATATTTCTGTCTAGGAGCTAAGATGCATGTGCTGAATGAAGATTTGGCTGGCATTCCTGCAGCAAAGGAGCATTTACAAAAGTAAGGCATTCATGTATACTTTTAGTATACAGAACAGGACATTTTACTCACAGAGTAAAATTCCATTTGAAATAGCTAGAAGTATTTGAGATATTGTAAATGGTTCTTCGGTAAAAGTTTTGTGTGGGTTTTTTTTGAACTTGTGGATCCCCCCACAAAAAAACAATTAAATCAAATTAAGTTGAAGAAAAATACAGTCTGAAATTTTGATGCCAACAATGTTTCTTTTCTGGGAGCAACCTGAAAAATGTAGCTGATCTACTTGCTGCACTATTTCTCTTTCTCTCTTTCTTTCTCTCTTTCTCTCTCATCATGGGGTCTACAAAGTCTATAACTACTTATTTTGCAAAACGTAAACATAACCCATAATGCATGCAAGAAGTTATGTTTATGTTATCCAGTTGGAGGCATCTTGGTTATTGACAGTTCATTTCACTTTTATAAAATAAATTAAGAGTGGTGTTTTTTTTTAATGTATACTATAAACAAGTTTTGCAGCCTTAATCTTTTATTCCACCTTATTGCAAAGCTTCTGTTTTGCTTCTTATTGCTTGTGTTTTTTGTTCCCTAAATCTAATTTAGTGAGTCAATTAGGCCATGGCAGCAAATTCTCAAAGTCTCTCCATTGGGAATTTCATAGATGGGGCACCAGTCAGCTTCCACATCTTTGCAAAGAGTATTCTGGCTGCAGGCAGCATACAAGATGCCATCTCTTTATGTACTGATTTCACCAACTATTCCACATAAATTAGTAGAGAAAACACTGGGTGGAGGGGGATTGCATACCCTCAGATCATTTTAATGTGACATTTTATTTCTGCCAGTATTGAATTGTCTTATCACAGTTCTACCACATGTGAAATGTCTCCCTGTGTACTTTTAGACATTTGTAATATGTGGTTGATGCGGGTGGCGCTGTGGGTTAAAGCCTCAGCGCCTAGGACTTGCCGATCGAAAGGTCGGCGGTTCGAATCCCCGCGGCGGGGTACGCTCCTGTCGCTCGGTCCCAGCGCCTGCCAACCTAGCAGTTCGAAAGCACCCCCGGGTGCAAGTAGATAAATAGGGACCGCTTACCAGCGGGAAGGTAAACAGCGTTCTGTGTGCTGCGCTGGCTCGCCAGAGCAGCTTCGTCACGCTGGCCACATGACCCGGAAGTGTCTGCGGACAGCGCTGGCCCCCGGCCTATAGAGTGAGATGGGCGCACAACCCTAGAGTCTGTCAAGACTGGCCCGTATGGGCAGGGGTACCTTTACCTTTACCTTTTAATATGTGGTTGGGGGTTGTTTTATTCATTTTTTTGTATCTGGAATGATATACACCTACTCACAATTTTAAAGCAATTTCTCCTTATTCCCATATGTAAGGGAAATCTGTGAGCATTTTTCCAGATATTTTCCTAGATATTCAACAATACCTTTTCCCCAATATTATCAGCCAATTTTATCATATAACCTTTCACTTCCTCTGGTTTTGTATCATATTTGTTAAGTAGCTACCAATATGTGCTTCTTGCTCAGTTATTTCTCTTATATGTAAGGTAGTTTTCAACACAAGATTGAACTTGAGAGAGCTTAAACCAAAGAGAATTTTTTTCTTGCAACTCAGCCTGGACTGCTGTGATCATAGTGCCCTGAAGAACCAAATCTTTTCTTTTGAAAAGGCTGCTCCCTTCTCCCAAACATGGTATCATTTGAAACCTGTGATAGTTTAGTATTTGCTAAAAAATTCACTCTCTTTTACTTCCCTGGTTTATTTGTTGCATATAATTTATAGGATTTGTTTGAAGTTTTATCTAAGATTTCCTTTCTCATAGGGGAAGCAATATTCTTTGCGTTGCTAGGCTAATAATTTACCAACCTGTTACCCCATTTGAAAGTATTCTGTTTGCTTGCTTTGGTTGTTGGTGTAGTTAATTTTTTATATCTATGTGCATCCATACAGTCTAATTGTTGCTCTTTCCTAAAAGATAATGATTTTTAACATTCTTTTTCTTTTTTGTAAAAGATTTGTTTCTCTGTTCTTTCTGCCAGGCTAAGAAACATTCAATATGTCATCAACACCACCCTGATTGTGTTCATATGGCGCGTATTTATTGCAAGGTCGCAAATGGCACAAAACATGTGGTACTTTGTGGTACAGCTCTGCTACAAGTTCCTTAGCTACTTTAGAGTTTCCAGCACCCTCAGGCATTGAACATACCTGTCTGGTTATTGACTACCAGCTCTTGGAAGGACCTCCAGTCAACAATTGTGTGCATGTTTGAGTATCTCTCAGCTGCTGTGTCATTCAACATATTTCATTAAATATTCATAGCTTATTTTTTCCCTAATAAACCACCATCTTACGTCTCTAGTTCTACCAGGCTACATATCAAAGCCATAAAGTAAATATTTGGACACAGGTCATTTTAGAGCACTTACCCCTGCTGAAGGGATGTAGATCACCAAAGCTGCCCTATTTCACCTCGGATACAAAACACTATTTAATAACCCACAATCTCATCTCTTCCTATGCCCCAAATGAAATGTGAAAATATCTGATAAAACAAGAAATAGCTAACTAAGTGGAGGTATATTTTTCAAAACCCTTCATTAGATTAATTGAGAGCAAGTGGGGTTTAAATGTTTTGCTTTTGCATGGGGCTGCCTCACTTCAAATATGTTTATAAAAGAGAAAATAAAATCAGCATGAGAGTGGTGGAAGGTTTCAGATTTTTCTCTCTTCTCATTGCACACACTTTCAGTACACTTTTTAAAATGCATGTCTTTCCCACAGACTTAACTGGTTTTATACATTTCTTCTTTTCCACGGGGAACACTGCAAATTGTATTAAGATAAAAAAACTATGGGCCCCTAAACCACAAAATGCCCAACATACTACAATTTCAATGATTTTTTTTTCATTTTTATGCCGTAAAATGATGCATGTCTTAAAAGTATGTCATTTTTCTTTTTTTCTTTTGCAGAAGCCACCATAGTTAAGCTGATATATTTGATATATCAGATATATTTGAAGCATAAATCATCTCCATATAATATGGACCAATTCATTACAAAGTTCAAGGGCCTTCCCTGTCCATTTATATGGATAGTAACAATTTGCAAACATTCCTTTTGGGTTCAGATATTGGTTTTTCCAGAATAATAATAATAATAATAATAATAATAATAATAATAATAATAAATTTTATTTACCGTATTTTTCGCTCTATAAGACGCACCAGACCACAAGACGCACCTAGTTTTTGGAGGAGGAAAACAAGAACAAAAATATTCTGAATCTCAGAAGCCAGAACAGCAAGAGGGATCGCTGCGCAGTGAAAGCAGCAATCCCTCTTGCTGTTCTGGCTTCTGGGATAGCTGTGCAGCCTGCATTCGCTCCATAAGACGCACACACATTTCCCCTTACTTTTTAGGAGGGAAAAAGTGAGTCTTATAGAGCAAAAAATACGGTATATCCCGCCCTCCCCAGCCGAAGCCGAACTCAAACTATGCTGATAAAATGAGATTATTTCCCCTATTTGCAGAGCTATGGCAATTTAGACAGCTATGTGGAATGCAATTGCACAAATGTCAAAAGCTGTTGTGGATGCAACTCTTCACTCTTCCTTTTACAATATGTTGCAACCCTTACATTGGCATTCATATTGCATTAGAGTTGACTAGCCTTTTGCTCAGTCTGAAGAAGCCCATTGTCAAGCCCAGGTCAGATATTGTGAAAGCCCCTGCGTTAATGGCCTGGTAGCAAGTGTATAATGATTAAGGCCAAAATTAGAAATCCAAAATTAGAAATCCAAAGAGGAAAAGCTGGGAATGAAAAAGGCTAATTGAAAATTAAAGTAGCACATCATGTTGTCGTCTTCAGTGGCATTCTCCCCTGCCCCCAATAGATTGGTTTTTGAGATTATATGTTTTAAGTGATGTGCTGTAACAGTGGAATGGATAGTATTATTATTATTATTATTACTCCTGAAGACGATGCTGAAATGTATCTGGCTCTTGCAAGGTTCATTCACAGAACCTTTTAAAAGTTTCTAATTCCAGCCATGCTGCCTTCTCTTTTCTGTTGCTGCTAAACCTAAACATTACATTAAAACACGTGGAGGCAGCTACTGAAAATAGTAAAATTAATTTCCCTGAGATTTATGGCAACTTAGGTCCTTAGATCTGAGCTTTTTGAACTGTGTGTTGCGACATGTTAGTATGTTGGCTGCAGTGTGCACCCCTGGACCTTCTCCCAAGTCCAGGGGTGAGTTTAGGCTCCGGTTTGCTGGTAAAACGGAACTACTGTGCCGTGAAATGATGCAATGTTTAAAAAGTGTGTCACCAACATGAAAAGTTTGGAAAGTTCTGCCTTAGATTGTGGCTTTATGCATTTCCTTGTTCCACAGTAGCCGTCACAAGTGGTTGGTGGTGAAAACACACAGCATAATTATCATGACACATAGGAGATGCTATTCTCTCTTTTTGCAGGAGGCAGAGAGGGGATATATTGGTGGTGGCTGACTTGTACACTAGGAAATTCCTAGTCTCCATTTTTGATCTTGTCCTTAAGATTGTTAATGACATTACCAGGCAAGAGCAAAGGAAATGGGTGCAAGAAACTAGTTCATTTCCAACTTTCTGAGTGTGTTTCAAATATGATTTTCTAATGTGTGTTTCCTAAAGAAGGAAGAAGGTTACTGTTCTGATTAAAAATCTTTTCCAGCTTGCCTCCAATGACTTATTCAGCAATTGTAAGAAAGCAACTCATTTAAGACTAATAGCCAGAGAACCTCCTCTCTGTTTTGTTAATATTTAAAAAAGACAGGTTTGAAGCTGGGGCGGAGGAAGAGTCCGAAGGCAAAGATCAGACTGCTGCTGCTCTAGCCCATGTTAGGGAGAACAGTGATTATTTTAAGACTCAGATAGCTAAGCTAAGTGGCCTGGAATGGGCTTTTCCCATTGTCATCACATTCAGCATAGCAAAGTAGGATGCTTTTTCTCATGACCCAAAGCTAAACAAAAAGAAATGACTGCAAGGTAATATTCACATCTAATGCAGTTTCTGCTTATGATACAGAAAATATAGTGTCTTAAGGGGAATTCTAGTAATATTGCTTTGCAATTTTTTTAGCAGTTTTATGTGCCTGGATTCTACAGCAACAGACAATAGTTACCACATAGAACTCAGAATACCATCTTGCTTGTATGTGTTTTGCTTGCATGAGTGTGTTTGAGGAATTGTCAAGACTGAGCCCTTAGGTCTTTCTTGTCAGGGGTTTCAGGCCAGCTCTTTTTGGTATTGGGTGCAGTCTGATCAGTTGCTGGGAATACGTAGCAAACCTGCCTGTCTTTGCATCTGGAATCTCAGCTAGATTTCTCTGTGTGTTTCTCTGGCTCTTTGCCCCTCTCGATACCTGAGGTCATATCTCATGTCTGGGCAGTCCAGGATGTGATGCCTGGCAGTTACTGACAGGATAGGAATTTGAACCTGTAAGGTGGGACAGGGGGAAGAAAGGAAAATAACTGACCTCCCCACTCAGAACACTTATTTAACAAAACATTTCTGAGGCTGAAGGAGCAAATGGTCAGATAAAATACCTAGAAAGCTGGAATAGACCTCACTGTGTCCTAGAACCCTCAATCTTGGCTTGGTTGTCCAGGGCTGCCAGAAGTATGGGTCCTTTTCCTGGAGATGGTCTGGCCTACAGCTCTGGGGCTAAGTCCCATTAGTGGTCATTAACAAAAAAAAATCTAATCTAGGGGTGAGGAACCTGTGGCAATCCAATATTTACAGAAGTTGGCTTGAGAAGCCATCCTTTCAACACGTGCATGGGAGATGCATACATGTGCATGGGAATCCAAAAATACCTGAAGAACCAACCATGGGGACCCATCCTGTATCCTATTGAAATACAATTAATTCAGGCTTTTCCAAGATGTCAGATTTGCCTCTGTGAGATTCTAATAACAATCCTAGATGATCACAGAAAGGAAAGTTGCCTGGTAGTCTTAAATAATCTTGGAAGAGGGTAGAAGATTTTTTTTTTTTTGTAAACTTTAGAACATTGTTTAAAGGTTCCCACATCAACATCTGTCAAGTGTGCTGCAGAAGATGCTTGGGTATCCCCATTCCATTCAGAGAGGAAGGCTGGCCCCCTTTCACTCTGTGAAACTAAACATTGCAGCCGGCAAACAGTCTTTCCGATAAATCTGCCCATTATTCTTTTTCTCATTAAAGAACAGGGCTCCCTGGTACACAGCTTGAAATTAAATTGTGTGATTTTGCTGCTGTCTGCACTGAAATTCACAAAAAGGATTAATTGGAGCTTAATATAGCAGAAGCACATTACATTCTCAGCAAGTAACTAGCCTGCTAAAGGTAAAGGTACCCCTGCCCATACAGGCCAGTCTTGCCAGACTCTGGGGTTGTGTGCCCATCTCACTCAAGAGGCCGGGGGCCAGCGCTGTCCGAAGACATTTCCGGGTCACGTGGCCAGCGTGACAAGCTGCATCTGGCGAGCCAGCGCAGCACACGGAAACGCCGTTTACCTTCCCGCTAGTAAGCGGTCCCTATTTATCTACTTGCACCCGGGAGTGCTTTTGAACTGCTAGGTTGGCAGGTGCTGGGACCGAGCAACGGGAGCGCACCCCGCTGCGGGGATTCGAACCGCCGACCTTTCGATCGGCAAGTCCTAGGCGCTGAGGCTTTTACCCACAGCGCCACCCGCGTCCCATACATGGTGCTAAATCTGGGCAAAAACAAAGCTGAATTTTTCTTAGGACAATATACATACCATTAAACTACGATGTTTAACCAAATCAAGTTATTCCATCCCATTTTCTGTTTATAAATTGTGGCTTTTATATTTGTTATGTGAGAAACAACAATGCTTAGAATACTTTTTTCCATTTATGTATAATCATGTTGATAAAATGAAGCCACTCTGTAGCAGAATATGCATTCTCCTGCTATCCAAAATTTTGTAATATCTTTCGTTATATACAAGACAACTCACAGCAATTAAAGCTGCCAGTCAGGTGTGTGATTTTAAGGTGCTCTGTGAGCTCTTATCTTGAATGACTTGTCAAGGAAAGGGGTGTGAGAAATTAAACAAATATAGTAACCTGGAATTACTGTTATTTTCAACAATTAATAAACAATATTTTAAAAACATTGTCTCAAAGAAATACTGTACAGGGAAAGATCCTTCCTAAGCATGCCAAATATCCTCTTTTCTTGTCTGGATCTCAGGAGGAAAAAAAATCATGAACAGCAGAGATCTGGCAAACATGTACTTTGTTGACAAGGCAAATGACTTAAAACACCAGCTCAGCTATAGTTTTACCCTGTAGCAATGGGCAAGCCACTCCCTTCACAAGAATTCTCCATTTCAATACATAATTAAAAAACAGTTCACAATATTCCTTCCCAGCATTATACATACCATACATTTAAAGCTCATCTCACCTCTCCTGGGAACAGAGCTTCAATTTCCGGTATATTTGCAAATTACAGTTCCCATGGTTCTTTGCAATGGGATGTGCTTTTTAAATGTATAGTGTGTGTGCAGCCTCTATCACATTTTTGTGTGACAAAGAAACAAAACCCAAGTTAATATTATGAAGATAGGAACAAATCTGAATCTTAATGGCCGGAGCTAGCAAGAATGGGTTTATCTCTAGTCCCAATTGTGTACTCTCTTACATCCTCCTATAGAAATGGTTTCTATTCACTACTATGAAGGACAAGTAATTGAACATTAAAGGTGTACACAGGCCCACATATTCAACTTGCATCTGTTCCTAAATTTTTAAATTTCACTGTTTGAGTTGCTCTGCGCCCGCTGCACTTTAATCTTTAGTTTGAGTTCAGAGCCATAAATCAAAGTTTTGTTCCATGTTCAGTTTAATGGGGAATCTAAAAATGGCTGCAACTTTTTTAATGACCTTTCAGAACATCACTAAACTAATGAAAGATAGCCTTCAATGAAAAGCCGGAATAAAGTACATTCATAATGTTCAATGACATGTGAAAGAATTATATTAGATGGGGTGGGGGAGAGGAGGCAGAATGGAGTACAAATTAAATATGTCAGTTTTCCACACTTTCTCAAGTTGCTATGCATCTGGCATCTTTTATCAGGTTGTTTTGAAATTTGGAACATTTACAGAACTCAACAGCTGTCCTTTCAGTATATGATTTTGAGCTCTAGAATTCTGAAATATTTCCATCCCACCTTGCCTAAGCTTAATATATTTGATATATTAAAAATATTTCCTTTGCCGCTTCCATAACCACCACTTTTCATGGGTCGCTTTTACCCATCACCTAGAGGCAGGGTCTCAATGGGCACCTCAAGGCTCCTTTAATGTTACAAAGATGCAAGCACTTAGGTCCTACTTAGCTGACGAGAAACCCCGACAATGCTTTTGTGGAAGCCTGCGAACTGTTTAAATGCAAACAATCACAAACTGTTCAGCAAATGGCTGTACTGGGAAGCAGACCCCCTCCTTATGATGAAATCAGGATGCATGGAGAACAATTATATAACGCTGAACCAATGGGACACACACACACACCCCGCCAGGAGTGGGGCTGGGGCAGGAGTGGGAGTGGGAGCCAGGGCAGGAGCAGAGCTCGGGGCAGGAGCAGGAGTCGTGGATCCAGCTGCCCCCCGAAGGTTCCTCTGGATGAGGAAAGGGTAGTTGAACAGTGCCCACCCAGACCTATTGTCTGCTTGGAAACAAGTAATGAACCTACCCAGTTCTGAAGACTCTGCTAAAAGTGACTGACGGAGTGAAGAAGAAGAAGAAGAAGAAGAAGAAGAAGAAGAAGAAGAAGAAGAAGAAGAAGAAGAAGAAGAAGAAGAGGGAAAGGAAATAAATATTAATTGCTAAAGTTTCTGGATATAATCTCTGCCCAAATGCTTCCCTGGGTTGAGGTTGTTGTTTGAAGAGGCAGCTAAAGATGATGTTGTTGTGATTTCCCCCTGCACGGAGTGCACCAGGTATTAAAGAAGAATACAGGTTTTGTAGGGATGATGAATATTGGACAATGAGTGTGGAAGTTTATTTGAAGGTTTTGTTAGAAGGAAAGGTGGGAAGAAAAATGTGTAAAGAGATTGAGGAGGAACCAGGGGAGGCTGGCAAAGAGGGGGAGGAAGGACGGAAACTTCAAGGGGAGGAGGTAGAGGAAAGATGAGGAGAAGGGGGCAGTGGGTCATTTAACCCAGATAAATGAAGTGAATGAAGGGGGCATGATCGGCTTAGCAAGCATGACAAATATAGATGCATATGAAATTCCTATTATAGGAGCTATAGGTAATCAATTTGTCAAACCCTTCCTTATTCCTTATTCAAGTGAAGTGGGGGGGCGGGTTCAAATTACTTTTACTCCTGAATTTTCCCAACAGCAGAGAGGCATTTTAATTCTATAGGCAGTGCTGGCTGAATTGGATTCTAGTAACATAACAGAAGTAGAAAACAGTGCCCTACCTGGAGTCTGAGCAGAAGGCAACTCTCCTGGCTTCGCTGTGAATACAGTTTTGGAATTGCAGGATATCTGTTTCTAAGCAATTCTAAGCAAAATTTGTATGAGCAGGATATCTTTTGCTAAGCAAAAACAAAGATTTGCCAGACTAAGATTAAATACGGTACCTTGGTTTTAACTTTTCCTCCACCAGAGGGAGCTGAGAACAGAACGCAAGGAAACTATCAGACTGATTATTATTATTATTTTGCAGGATGTGGATCACAGACTATGGGACTATATCTGCTCATCTTTATGATCCTTTTGAATGGGGACCATATCAAAGAGCTGTGTTTAATCAGCTAAAAATTAAACTGATGTCTGCACCAGCTCTGTTGTTGTTGTTGTTGTTTAGTCGTTTAGTCGTGTCCGACTCTTCGTGACCCCATGGACCAGAGCACGCCAGGCACCTCTGTCCTCCACTACCTCCCGCAGTTTGGTCAAACTCATGCTGGTAACTTCGAAAACACTATCCAACCATCTCGTCCTCTGTCGCCCCCTTCTCCTTGTGCCCTCCATCTTTCCCAGCATCAGTGTCTTCTCCAGGGAGTCTTCTCTTCTCATGAGGTGGCCAAAGTACTGGAGCCTCAGCTTCACGATCTGTCCTTCCAGTGGGCACTCAGGGCTGATTTCCTTAAGAATGGATGCGTTTGATCTTCTTGCAGTCCATGGGACTCTCAAGTGTCTTCTCCAGCACCATAATTCAAAAGCATCAATTCTTCGGCGATCAGCCTTCTTTATGGTCCAGCTCTCACTTCCATACATCACTACTGGGAAAACCATGGCTTTAACTATACGGACCTTTGTTGGCAAGGTGATGTCTCTACTTCTCAAGATGCTGTCTAGGCCTGTCATTCCCCTTCTCCCAAGAAGCAGGCGTCTTTTAATTTCGTGGCTGCTGTCACCATCTGCAGTGATCATGGAGCCCAAGAAAGTAAAATCTCTCACTGCCTCCATTTCTTCCCCTTCTATTTGCCAGGAGGTGATGGGACCAGTGGCCATGATCTTCGTTTTTTTGATGTTGAGCTTCAGACCATATTTTGCGCTCTCCTCTTTCACCCTCATTAAAAGGTTCTTTAATTCCTCCTCACTTTCTGCCATCAAGGTTGTGTCATCTGCATATCTGAGGTTGTTGATATTTCTTCCAGCAATCTTAATTCCATCTTGGGATTCATCCAGCCCAGCCTTTCGCATGATGTATTCTGCATATAAATTAAATAAGCAGGGAGACAATATACAGCCTTGTCGTACTCCTTTCCCAATTTTGAACCAATCAGTTGTTCCATATCCAGTTCTAACTGTAGCTTCTTGTCCCACATAGAGATTTCTCAGGAGACAGATGAGGTGATCAGGCACTCCCATTTCTTTAAGAACTTGCCATAGTTTGCTGTGGTCGACACAGTCAAAGGCTTTTGCATAGTCAATGAAGCAGAAGTAGATGTCTTTCTGGAACTCTCTAGCTTTCTCCATAATCCAGCGCATGTTTGCAATTTGGTCTCTGGTTCCTCTGCCTCTTCTAAATCCAGCTTGCACTTCTGGGAGTTCTCGATCCACATACTGCTTGAGCCTTCCTTGTAGAATTTTAAGCATAACCTTGCTAGCGTGTGAAATGAGTGCAATTGTGCGGTAGGTGGAGCATTCTTTGGCACTGCCCTTCTTTGGGATTGGGATGTAGACTGATCTTCTCCAATCTTCTGGCCACTGCTGAGTTTTCCAAATTTGCTGGCATATTGAGTGTAGCACCTTAACAGCATCATCTTTTAAAATTTTAAATAGTTCAGCTGGAATACCATCACTTCCACTGGCCTTGTTATTTGCAGTGCTTTCTAAGGCCCATTTGACTTCACTTTCCATGATGTCTGGCTCAAGGTCAGCAACCACACTACCTGGGGTGTACGAGACATCCATATCTTTCTGGTATAATTCCTCTGTGTATTCTTGCCACCTCTTCTTGATGTCTTCTGCTTCTGTTAGGTCCTTACCACTTTTGTCCTTTATTATGGTAATCTTTGTACGAAATGTTCCTTTCATATCTCCAATTTTCTTGAACAGATCTCTGGTTCTTCCCATTCTGTTGTTTTCCTCTATTTGTTTGCATTGCTCGTTTAAGAAGGCCTTCTTGTCTCTCCTTGCTATTCTTGGAAATCTGCATTCAGTTTCCTGTATCTTTCACTATCTCCCTCGCATTTTGCTTGCCTTCTCTCCTCCGCTATTTGTAAGGCCTCGTTGGACAGCCACTTTGCTTTCTTGCATTTCCTTTTCATTGGGATGGTTTTCGTTGCTGCCTCCTGTACAATGTTACGAGCCTCCATCCATAGTTCTTCAGGCACTCTATCCACCAAATCTAAATCCTTAAACCTGTTCGTCACTTCCACTGTGTATTCATAAGGGATTTGACTTAGATTGTATCTTACCGGCCCAGTGGTTTTTCCTACTTTCTTCAGTTTAAGCTTGAATTTTGCTATAAGAAGCTGATGATCTGAGCCACAGTCAGCTCCAGGTTTTGTTTTTGCTGACTGTATAGAGCTTCTCCATCTTTGGCTGCAGAGAATATAATCAATCTGATTTCGATGCTGCCCGTCTGGTGATGTCCATGTGTAGAGTCGTCTCTTGTGTTGTTGGAAAAGCGTGTTTGTGATGACCAGCTTGTTCTCTTGACAGAACTCTATTAGCCTTTGCCCTGCTTCGTTTTGATCTCCAAGGCCAAACTTGCCAGTTGTTCCTTTTATCTCTTGCCTCCCTACTTTAGCATTCCAATCCCCTATAATGAGAAGAACATCCTTCTATGGTGTCACTTCTATAAGGTGTTGTAAGTCTTCATAGAATTGGTCAATTTCAGTTTCTTCAGCACCAGTAGTTGGTGCATAAACTTGGATTACTGTGATGTTAAAAGGTCTGCCTTGGATTCGTATCGAGATCATTCTATCATTTTTGAGATTGCATCCCAGTACAGCTTTCGCCACTCTTTTGTTGACTATGAGGGCCACTCCATTTCTTTTACGGGTTTCTTGCCCACAGTAGTAGATGTGATGGTCATCCGAACTGAATTCGCCCATTCCCGTCCATTTTAATTCACTGATGCCCAGGATGTCAATATTTATTCTTGCCATCTCATTTTTGACCACCTCCAACTTACCCAGGTTCATGGTTCTTACATTCCAGGTTCCTATGCAATATTTTTCTTTACAGCATTGGACTTTCCTTTCGCTTCCAGGCATATCCGCAACTGAGCGTCCTTTCGGCTTTGGCCCAGCCGCTTCATCAGCTCTGGATCTACTTGTACTTGCCCTCCGCTCTTCCCCAGTAGCATGTTGGACGCCTTCCGACCTGAGGGGCTCATCTTCCAGCGTCATAACTTTTATATGCCTGTTGTCTTTGTCCATGGAGTTTTCTTGGCAAGGATACTGGAGTGGCTTGCCGGTTCCTCCTCCAGGTGGATCACGTTTGGTCAAAACTCTCCACTATGACCTGTTCATCTTGTGTGCCCTGCTCGGCGTAGTTCATAGCTTCTCTGAGTTCTTCAAGCCCCTTCGCCATGGCAAGGCAGTGATCCATGAAGGGGTGCACCAGCTCTAGGGCTCACCAACTCAGACAAACCATTTCAACTGTATGTTCATAAGTACCGGTACCACCACAACGGGGGTGGGTACTTTGCTGGAAGTTGGAGGAGGCCTGCAGCATATCTTTCCAGACAATTGGATTTAGTGGCAAAAGAGTGTCAAATCTTTGCCTAAGGCAGTAGCAGCAACAAGCAGATAAATTGACTTTTGGACAAATCAATGTGCCAAATTTTGCATCAACTTTGATGGATAAGGGTGGCTACTGGCTTATTAATAAAATCCCTAGAATAAAGTTACAAGTTGTAAATATTCTTAATTTGGCCACCCTCTTCTAGATGCAAATATGGAGGAGCAAGGTTAACAGGTTACGGACAAGGTTTACTCTAGCAGGCTAGACTTGAAAGATGAACCTATGAGCTAGAAGGAGAGAGAGAGAGAGAGAGAGAGAGAGAGAGAGAGAGAGAGAGATATGCTGGATATGCAGTGGTCATTTTGTGGGGACTGTAGAGGTTGAGCTTTTCCCTATCAGGACAAAAGGGTGAAATAATTGCCCTAACCAGAGCTTTGCAGTTGTCCACAGGATGTAAAACTGATATCTACATGGATTAAAATAAAATACATGGATACATGGATAACAACTAAAATAAAATAAATGCTTTTACTACCCTACATATACATGGGGATTTGTGGAATGAAAGAGGACTTTTAACAGCTACAGGAGAGGTGGTTGTGAAATAAATGAATAAAATGAATTTTATTCTTAAGGAAGAATAAAAAGAATAAAAATAAAGAAGAAGAAGAATAAAAATGACCATGCCTGCCTTAAGACACCAAGGTTCTGTGAACAAAGAGGGTCACAAAGACTTTGCAGAACTGTTTGCACAAGAATGTTTTACGAAAACAGTCTAACATCTTTTGGGGGCAATTCCAATCCTATTATTCCAAGTAGAAAGGCTACTGGTTTCTTAATAAATGTATCTTTCAACATTTATTTGAACTCATTATAAATCTTTTCCCAGAAGTCTTTCACCTTAGGACACGTCCACCACATATGATAAAAACTCCCCTTTTCTTTGCATTTCCAACATAAATTGTCATTTGTATTGTAGATCTTTGCTAATTTCACTGGAGTTAAGTACCATCTACATCATAATAGATGGTAGTACATCATTATGTACATATCAAAATGATGATAAGTACATCATTTTCATAATATTTTCTTTTAATACAGTACATGCAGTAAACTTAACCCCTTTCTTCCATAGCCCTTCCCAATCTTCCAACATTATATTGTGTCCATGTCTTGCCCAATCAATCATCACAGATTTAACTTGTTCATCCTTTGTATGCCATTCCAATAGTAAATTATACATTTTAGAGAGATTTTTGACATCGGTACTAACAATTCCGTTTCCAATTTGGATTTTTCTGTTGCAAAACCATTTTTCTTATCAAGTTTATCCAATTCATTGATCTGATAATATTGATCTGATCCAATTTATATTTAATTTGGTCAAATGGTCTCAATTTAAATCCTTTATTATCTTCCAACAATAAATCGGTATATTTCAACCATTTACTCTCCATATTTAACTTGTTGTGTGCCTTTGCTTCCATTGGTGTTCTCCTTTCTAAGAGATCTTTATATCTTATCCAAACATTATATAATGATTTTCTAATTACATGATTTTTAAAACTTTTATGAGCCGATATCTTATCATACCATAAATATGCATGCCAACCAAATACATTGTCAAATCCTTCCAAATCTAACACATCAGCATTGTCTAGTTGAATCCAATCCTTGACCCAGCAGAAAGCCACAGCTTTAAAATATATCTTCAAATCTGGCAGGGAAAACCCCTCTCTCTCTTTTGAATCTGTTAGTATTTTAATAATAATAATAATAATAATAATAATAATAATAATAATAATAATAATAAATTTTATTTATATCCCGCCCTCCCCAGCCGAAGCCGGGCTCAGGGCGGCTAACAACACTAAAACAGTGCAACATTATAAATACATTATAAAAATTAATTACCGTATTTTTCGCACGATTGGACGCCCCGGACCATAGGACGCACCTAGTTTTTTTGGGGGGAAATAAAGGAAAAAAATTTCCCCTTTATTTCCCCCCCAAAAGCAGGTCAGGGAAACCGAACCAGGTCGAGGAACAGCGGGATAGTGGCGCTGCGCCTCCCTGCTGTCCCCCAAGCTTGTGGGGCTGGCCGATGTCTGTCCGGCGGGCGGGGAGCTCTGCTTCAGGGCGCCCCACCCGCCAGGCAGCAGGCTGCTATCCGCAGCGTGGGGAGCCCTGTGGGGAACTCCTGCAAGGCTCCCCACTCTGCGGATGTCTGCCTGGCGCGAGGGGCGCTCTGCTTCAGGGCGCCCCACCCGCCAGGCAGCAGGCTGCTATCCGCAGCGTGGGGAGCCTTGTCGGGAACTCCTGCAAGCCTCCCCACTCTGCGGATGTCTGCCTGGTGCGAGGGGCGCTCTGCTTCAGGGCGCCCCACCCGCCAGGCAGCAGGCTGCTATCCGCAGCGTGGGGAGCCTTGTCGGGAACTCCTGCAAGCCTCCCCACTCTGCGGATGTCTGCCTGGCGCGAGGGGCGCTCTGCTTCAGGGCGCCCCACCCGCCAGGCAGCAGGCTGCTATCCGCAGCGTGGGGAGCCTTGTCGGGAACTCCTGCAAGCCTCCCCACTCTGCGGATGTCTGCCTGGCGCGAGGGGCGCTCTGCTTCAGGGCGCCCCACCCGCCAGGCAGCAGGCTGCTATCCGCAGCGTGGGGAGCCTTGTCGGGAACTCCTGCAAGCCTCCCCACTCTGCGGATGTCTGCCTGGCGCGAGGGGCGCTCTGTTTCAGGGCGCCCCACCCGCCAGGCAGCAGGTTGCTATCCGCAGCGTGGGGAGCCCTGTGGGGAATTCCTGCAAGGCTCCCCATGCTGCGGATGTGTTCCCGAAGCGCCTGGAGCTCTGCTTTCAGGGCGCCCGGCGCTCCGGGAAGCAAGCTGAGCGGAGCGCTAATCCCGAAGCCCCAAGCTTCGGGATTAGCGCGGCGCTTCGCTAGCCCTGGGAGAGCCACGCAACGTCGCGGGGCTCTCCCAGGGCTAGCGAGACCTTGCCGGCACCCAGAAGCTTGGGGCGCGCTGAGCTCCGCGCGCCCCAAGCTTCGGGATTAGCGCAGCGCTTCGCTAGCCCTGGGAGAGCCACGCAACGTCACGGGGCTCTCCCAGGGCTAGCGAGACCTTGCCGGCACCCAGAAGCTTGGGGCGCGCTGAGCTCCGCGCGCCCCAAGCTTCGGGATTAGCGCGGCGCTTCGCTAGCCCTGGGAGAGCCACGCAACGTCGCGGGGCTCTCCCAGGGCTAGCGAGACCTTGCCGGCACCCAGAAGCTTGGGGCGCGCTGTGCTCCGCACGCCCCAAGCTTCTGGATTAGCGCAGCGGTCCGCTAGCCGTGGGAGAGCTGGGTCTCCCACGGCTAGCGGATAGCTTCCTGAAGCCTGGAGAGCGAGAGGGGTCGGTGCGCACCGACCCCTCTCACTCTCCAGGCTTCAGCGAAAGCCTGCATTCGCTCCATAGGACGCACACACATTTTCCCTTGCTTTTTAGGAGGGAAAAAGTGCGTCCTATGGTGCGAAAAATACGGTAAAATACAAATTGATGGCAACCATAGACTAAAGTTTTGTAAGGATTGCCAAAGGAGGGAGTCAGGCTGCGCCCTGATCAAAGGCCTGGTGGAACAGCTCTGTCTTACAGGCCCTGCGAAAAGATGTCAAGTCCTGCAGGGCCCTTGTCTCTTGCGACAGGGCGTTCCACCAGGTTGGAGCCGCAGCCGAAAAAGCTCTGGCTCTAGTTGAGGCCAGCCTAACCTCTCTGTGGCCTGGGACCTTCAAGATGTTTTTATTTGAAGACCGTAAGTTCCTCTGTGGGGCATACCAGGAGAGGCGGTCCCGTAGGTACGAGGGTCCTAGGCCGTATAGGGCTTTGAAGGTTAAAACCAGCACCTTAAACCTGATCCTGTACTCCACCGGGAGCCAGTGCAGCTGGTATAGCACCGGATGAATGTGATCTCGCAGCGAAGACCCCGTAAGGAGTCTCGCTGCGGCATTCTGCACCCGCTGGAGTTTCTGGGTCAGTCTCAAGGGCAGCCCCACGTAGAGCGAGTTACAATAATCCAGTCTGGAGGTGACCGTCGCGTGGATCACAGTGGCTAGGTCAGGGCGAGAGAGCCAACTGCTTAGCTTGGCGGAGATGAAAAAATGCTGCCTTTGTTATAGCTGCAATCTGCGCCTCCATGGAGAGGGAGGTATCGAAGATTACACCCAAACTCTTAACGGACGGTGCTGGCACTAATTGCACCCCCGCAAGAGAAGGGAGTTGCCCCCTCAATCTCATATCGTCCTGTCCCAGCCAGAGGACCTCTGTCTTCGAAGGATTTAACTTCAACCGGCTCCCACGTAGCCATCCAGCCACAGCTTCCAAGCATCTGATCAGTGTGTCTGGGGCTGAGTCAGGATGGCCATCCATCAACAGATAGAGTTGGGTGTCATCAGCATACTGATGGCAGCCCAGCCCAAAACTCCGGACAAGCTGGGCAAGGGGGCGCATAAAGATGTTAAAAAGCATCGGGGAGCGAATCGCACCCTGAGGCACTCCACACACCAAGGAGTGGCGGGATGACAATTCCCCCCCAAGCACCACCCTCTGTCCCCGACCAGAGAGAAACGAGCGCAGCCATTGAAGGACTGTGCCCTGGATCCCCACGTCGGCGAGGCGGTGGTCCAGGAGTTCATGATCGACCATGTCGAAGGCTGCTGACAGGTCTAGAAGAATCAGCAGCCCCGACCCGCCTCGATCCAGCTGCCTACGGAGATCATCTGTTAAGGCGACCAGAGCCGTCTCGGTCCCATGACCAGCGCGGAAGCCGGACTGGAATGGATCCAGAGCCGATGTTTCATCCAGAAACCTACCAAGCTGTTCCGCAACTGCTCTCTCAATCACCTTACCCAGGAATGGAAGATTCGAAACCGGGCGGTAATTGGATAGATCTAAGGGATCTAATGATGTTTTCTTTAAAAGCGGACGCACCACTGCCTCCTTCAGTTCCCCTGGGAATGTCCCGGTGCCAAGGGACAAATTGATGATATCCCCCAGGGGGGCCCGCACCTCGTCTGGACACGCTCTAATCAGCCAGGACGGGCACGGGTCGAGAGGACAAGTGGTGGGCTTTCCAGCTCGGAGGAGTCTGTCCACATCGGCTGGGGATATCCGGTCAAAGTGGTCCAATACTGGACCCGAGGACAGTCGAGGGGCCTCCAGTTCCTTTATTGTATCCAAATTGGCAGGGAGGTCATGGCGGAGCAACAGGACCTTCTCCGCAAAAAAGCTCGCAAATGCCTCACAGCTGTGTGTCAAATTGTTATTTAAATTTGGCTGTCCTTCGAGGGACGTTAAAGACCGAATTATACTAAATAATTGCGCCGGGCGAGAGCTGGCGGATGCAATGGAGGCCGAGAAGTAGGACTTCTTAGCGGCCTTCACTGCCATCTCATAGGTTTTCATAAAAACCCTATAAGATGTTCTTGAAGCTCCGTCACGGGCACCCCGCCATACTCGCTCTAGCCGTCTGAGGTCCCGCTTCATTTTCCGGAGCTCCTTGGTAAACCAGGGAGCCCGGTTTCTGCAGGGTCGCAGAGGGCGCTTAGGTGCGATCTCATTGATGGCTGCCAGGAGCTGGGTATTCCAGCCCTCAACAAGCTCAGTCAATGAGTCGCCAGGGGGAGCAAGGTCCCGCAAGGCTTGACGGAATCTATCAGGGTCCATCAGCCTGCGCGGGCGAGCCCAAATCGGCTCGCCACCTAAGCAGGGTGGGGGTGGAACGTCAATCCTGGCCTTCAGAGCATAGTGATCAGACCATGGCACCTTCATTGAAGGAAACATGATCACATCTATACCGACGCCAAAGATCAAATCCAGCGTGTGGCCTGCTTGATGTGTGGGGCCCGAAACAAACTGGGGGAGCCCTAGTGTCGCCATGGAAGACACCAGGTCCAGAGCCTGTAAGGAGGGAGTGGCATCAGCATGGATGTTGAAGTCCCCCAATACCAATAGGTTAGGGAACTCCAAGGCCCAGCCGGCCACCGCCTCCAGCAGGCCTGACAGGGTGGCTGCTGGTGCGCTAGGTGGCCGGTACACCAGCCAGACAGCCAAGCTCACCTCGGAGCCCCACACTAGGCCAACACATTCAATGCCGGGGATCGATGGCGATGGTAGAGCCCTGAAAGAACAATCTTCCCGGATTAATAATGCCACCCCTCCCCCCCGGCCCACAGTCCGCGACTGGTGGAGGACGGAGAAACCCGGGGGCGCCATCTCTCGTAAGGTAACAGTATCCCCTTCGCGCACCCAGGTCTCCGTCACACAAGCCAGGTCGACCCCCTGAGAGATGAAGAAATCTCGCAGGGTGGCGGTTTTGTTGCCTATAGACCTGGCATTGCACAACACCAGTGACGGAGGTAAGTAATCCTTGCTCACCCTACCCTCGTCTCTCGGGATGGGGCGCAGATTGGAAGGGGTACGAGCATATCCGTATCTCGATCCCCTTCGCCTATGACATCTGCCCCCACCGCCATACCTCCCTCGCCCCTCCACAGTAGGAATCCCAAGCCTCATACTCGCCTCCATTTACAAAATATAAAAGCAAACAAACAAAAAACAATTACACTAAAACAAAACCAATCCCCACCCCACTCAACAACCAGCCCACCCCAACCAAAAATAAAACATAACAAAATAAAAATACATGGATAAAACCACCGTTTATGGTGGTACAACAAAATAAAAAGTTAAAACACCTTTAAAACACTTTAAAATATATAAAAACATTTTAAAAAATTTGCTGCAGCAGCACCAGTGTCCTTAAAGTTGTGGCGGTGGTGGAGAATGGGCTTGCAGGGGGAAGAGCCCTCCCCACAAACTCACGGCAGAGCGGCAGCAGCAATGTCCCGAGGCCTCCTTGGAGCCTTATGTGCTGAGGTGGAGTATGGGGCCCGCCCCCAGGCCCAAGATGGAGAATGGGCTTCAGGGGGGAGCGGTCCTCCCCAAAACTCACCGGCAGAGTGGCAGCAGCAATGTCCCAAGGCCTCCTTGGAGCCTTTTGTGCTGAGGTGGAGTATGGGGCCCGCCCCCAGGCCCAAGATGGAGAATGGGCTTCAGGGGGGAGCGGTCCTCCCCAAAACTCACCGGCAGAGCGGCAGCAGCAATGTCCCGAGGCCTCCTTGGAGCCTTATGTGCTGAGGTGGAGTATGGGGTCCGCCCCCAGGCCCAAGATGGAGAATGGGCTTCAGGGGGGAGCGGTCCTCCCCAAAACTCACCGGCAGAGCGGCAGCAGCAATTTTATATTTAATTCTGGGTCCCGCCCCCTGCCAGATAAATTTAGACAGTGCTTTCTGCCTTCTGTCAGAGAAGGAAGGAAGGAAGGAAGGAAGGAAGGAAGGAAGGAAGGAAGGAAGGAAGGAGGGAGGGAGGGAGGGAGGGAGGGAGGGAGAGAGAGAGAGAGAGAGAGAGAGAGAGAGAGAGAGAGTAGTAGTAGTAGAGAGAGAGAACTGGAGAGGAACAGGAGAGAGAGAGAGAAGGAGAGAGAGAAAGAAGTAAGGAATGGAGAGAGAGAGTAGGAGAGAGAGACGGAAGGGGAGAGAGAGCAGAGAGACATAGAAAGAGAAAGAGATAGAAGGGAGCGAGGGAGTGAGATAGAGAAAGAAGGAAGAGAGAAAGCGAGAAAGAAGAGAGAGAAGGAAGGGAAAGAGAGAGAGAAGGGAAGAGAGAGAAAGAAGGGAGTGAAATAGAGAGAAGGGAAAGGAGAGAGAGAAGGAAGGGAAAGAGACAGAGAGAGAGAAGGAAGCGGAGAGATCTAAAGATGATAGATGATTGATAGATAGATAGATAGATAGATAGATAGATAGATAGATTAGATAGATAGATAGATCGATAGATGATAGATAGATAGATAGATAGATAGATGATAGATAGATAGATAGATAGATAGATAGATGATATAGATAAATAAATAGATAGATGATAGATAGATAGATAGATAGATAGATAGATGATAGATAGATAGATAGATAGATGATAGATAGATAGATGATAGAGAAGGATGGGAGGGAGTGAGAATGAGGCAGAGAGAGAGATAAAAAGAGAAAAAAGGAAGGGAGGATGTAAAGAAGCAAGGAAGGGGGAGAGGGAGACAGAGGAAGACAAAAGGAGAGAAGAAAGGAGGAGAGAGGGAGGAGAGAGAGAAATAAAGAGAGAGAGAGGGAAGGAAGGAAGGAAGGAAGGAAGGAAGGAAGGAAGGAAGGAAGGGGGGAGGGAGAGAGAGAGAGAGAACAAAGGAGAGAGAGTGTGTGTGTGAAGGAGAAAAGGAGGTGAAAGAGAGAGGGGGGAAAGAGAGAAGGAAGGGAGAGACAGAGAAAAGAAAGAAGAGAGAGAGAGAGAAGGAGAGATGGAAGGGGAAGAGAGGGAGGGAGGGATAAAGACAGAAGGAACGCAGAGAGAAAGAAGGAAGGTAGACAGAGAATGTTTGTGCGTGAGAGTGAGATAGAGAAAGAGAAGGAAAGGAGAGAGAAGAAAAAGAGGGAGAAGGAATGAAGGGAGGGAGAGAGAAGCATGTAAGGAGAGAAAGAGAGAGGGAGGGAGGGAGAGAGAGAGAGAAGGTGGAGGAGGTGGAGCCAAGATGGTGACGGCTTAGCAAGCAGGCTTCGGAGCTCCGCAGATAACAGGACTGTAATTAGCGTTGACTGCCACCCAGGGAAGTAATTTTTCCTTTTTTACTTCTCTACTTTTAAACTTACCAACCTACTGAGATTCTATCAGCACCTTCTTGTCTATGCTATGAGAAACATCTTGGGCAAGTTCTGTGAAGCATCCTGGGCAGGCCGCCAGCTGCTAGCTATTAACCGCCAACTCCCTTCTATACTTTGTTGCTGAAACTCCTGGCAGTCTCCACACGGAGAAGCTCTTAAATTGAACAAACTGAGCACTTTCTATTTTTTCTCTCTTTTTTGGTTGGGGAAATCTCTCCTTGTTTACTCCCCACGGTGACGCTATGCCTGCTAGTAAACACTACAGGGACCCAGAGGATGTAGCTCTCTCACCGGTTCCCAAACAATCTAAAATTTTTAAACAAATCTGCTTTTATAGATCCAACAAAAAACCAGTTTTCTCCTCTTGAAGATGATTGTGAATGTGGGGAGAGTATTCAAGGTGAGAGTGTGGAACTGGATCCAGCAATGGGGCAAGTTGATCCTGTGCCGCCCAGAGAGGAAGGAATAACAAGTAGGGAGAGCACCCAATTAACTCTAATTGCAAGAACGGTTGAGCATATCTTCCAACAAATTAGAGGTATTGCCTCTCAAATAACCCAATTATCCAAAGAGGTCCACAGTTTATCAGTTAATAACAAGCAGGCATTAACAGAACACCATAGTACCAAAGGGAATTGGCGACAACAAGAGCAAACCCCTAAGCGCAACATAGAATGCGAAGAGGCTCTTAAAACAAACTCTTCTTATTTAATCTTCAAACCAAAAAAGATCTGCATGACAATTTGTGGAAGGCCAGATCAAACTCCTAGCTGGAAAGGTGCCCAGCGTTCCAAACGACATTTGTTGCACCCTTATGTAAGATGAGGACTGGTGCTTCAGAGGGGCCCACAAAACCAAAGCCTGGATCTCCAATGGAAGTAATGACATCACAAAAAAACTTGAAAGGTGGGGAGGAAACAGACATGCCTGAGTTGAATTCGCAGGATCATGCCCAACATCAAAATAACCAGGTGAGCCAAAAGGAACAGCTGATTCCTCTAGACAATCATCTTCAGGAATCTGAGCACTCTTTAAATCCTTTGGAAGAGGATTTTCTCAGCTGCTTTAGGAATCTCCCTCAGGAAGAGCAACAAACAGTTATCAAGAGACTTGATCTTATGAGCCAGACATTGAAAGAGATTAAAGAACCGGAGGCAGAGACTGGCAATAGACCCAATGGCCACAACAGAATGATAACTATAGAACCACCGGAGTACTGGACAAAAATGAGATAATTAGAAGAGGAGGAGTCAGGAAATACACCCAAGGAATCCCCATTGGCAAGCAAAGAAAAGGCCCAGTGATTACAAATGTGAGTACTTTGTGTACGACGACTGAAATAATCAAACATCTGGATTATTCCACTAGCATTAGCAATACTCTGTTGCCTCAAAAACTGGTAAACTCCGAGAGTACATTGGCCAACAATTGACTAAGAGTAAATCGCTGTAAAACAATTAAACTTCTCTCATGAAATGTAACAGGGTGGACGAACAAGATCCAAGACAGTGATTTCTGTTCTTATCTACAAACACATGATATCATCTTTCTTCAAGAAACCTGCGCAAAAGAGGGCACTATGGTTGAATTACAGGGTTTTACAAGTTACACACAACCAGCTCTTAAAACTGTAAAGTATGGAAGGCCTAGTGGGGGGCTGGCGGTGCTGGTGTCAACCTCTCTTAATGTATCAATTCAACAGCGTCCCTCGCTGACCACCCCTAATTTTTTAGTGTTGTCCCTTTCTGATAGTCTCCTGAGAAATACTTATTGCATCTGCGTGTACATACCTCCAGTAAAGTCTTGTGGGGAACTGAGATCATATTGGGGAAAATTTGACCAACTACTCGAAAGTATAGACTCTCTGTCACCTAACCCTCGGCTTGTCTTGGGAGGTGACTTCAATGCCCGGATCGGCCTTGTTTCCCCACAAAATACAATATTATCTGGACTAAACTTGGAGGACGAATCTGAAATCTGTCAGAGGGCAGCAATGGACACCACCTCTAATCACGCTGGGAAATATCTTTGTGAACTTACAATTAAGCATAACCTTTTGTTATGCAATGTGCACGGTCAAGGAGATCAAGAGTGACCACTGAAAGTGACCACTTTCCACTTGAGTTATCTCTGACATCATTCATTTCTCCTGCCTTTCCTAAATTATTGGATGAAATGGAATATCTGATACTTGGAAATAGAAGGTTTAAATGGAATGCACAGGTCCAAGAAAAAATTATTCAGATCCTGGTTTCCCATGAATTTGCTTTATTAAAGGGGGAAATGTTGTTAGAAACAGGAAACATAATCAGACTTTATGAGAACATAATCTTTTTTTAAAAAAACAGATTTTTATTAAAATTTTACAATATGAAAAAAGAAAAAAGAGAAAAATACAAAATAAAAATAGATCATCCCATCACTTCCTTTCATTTGCTTATTTCCCGGACCTCCTCACACACCCCTTTTTGTATTCCAGTTCAATTTGTTAGTTCAGCAAATCCTTCCCCTCTTTGTTTATCCTAATCTTTAATCTTAAAATAATGTGTGACATTACATTTTTAACTATTAACAACCCATTTTTTCATACTCCTTATAGCGTTATAGCTAAAAACCACCTAACTTTTCATCCAACATCATTTTAACATTCATTAATTTTACAATATTTCTGTAGGTAGTCTTTAAATTTCTTCCAATCTTCTTCCACCAACTCTTCTCCCTGGTCTCGGATTCTGCCGGTCATTTCTGCCAGTTCCATGTAGTCCATCACCTTCATCTGCCATTCTTCCAGAGTGGGTAGATCTTGTGTCTTCCAATACTTTGCAATAAGTATTCTTGCTGCTGTCGTAGCATACATAAAGAAAGTTCTATCCTTCTTTGGCACCAATTGGCCGACCATGCCCAGGAGAAGGGCCTCTGGTTTTTTCAGGAAAGTATATTTAAATACCTTTTCCATTTCATTATATATCATCTCCCAGAAAGCCTTAATCCTTGGGCACGTCCACCAAAGATGAAAGAATGTACCTTCAGTTTCTTTACATTTCCAACACTTATTACCGGGCAAGTGATAGATTTTTGCAAGCTTGACTGGGGTCATGTACCACCTGTATATCATTTTCATAATATTCTCTCTTAGGGCATTACATGCCGTAAACTTCATTTTTTTTAAATAAATTTTTATTGATTTTCCAACACAAAATAAAAACAACACATTTCACAATACAATAACAAACAAACATAAAAACACGTTGTCAGGGGCTCAGGAGCAGAGGCACAGGAAAGGGAGGAGATAGAGACCGAGGGGGAGGAATCCGAGGGAGAGGTTAGCGAGGACAGCCGCCCGAGGTCTCTAAGTCTCTCCAGCGAATCGGAGGATTCACAGAAAGGGGCTCCCGTGGTCAGAGCTAGGGGGTTGCCAAAGGGAACACCCCAGGAAGGAGGGGCCAGAGGAGACTCAGAGAGCAGCAGTTGGAAATCGGGACCAGCTTCCCCACCGGAGAGCAGTAGGGGGGAGGAGTCCCAGGTATCGGCATCAGGCAGCTTTCCGTCAGCGGAAGGACATGAGTCAGGATTAGCCACGCCTGCATCAGAGAGCGAGGAAACGATCAAAAGGAAGGTAGGAGACAGCGCGCGCGCGCCAAGTTCAAATGTACAAGAGGGTGGCGCAATGAGCAGCCCAGATAGGGAGCCAGGTCCTAAAGCCCGCCGAAGGGAGGGGGAAGAGTCCGAGGGGTCCGCCTCCGAAGCGTCCAGGAAGGAAGGGACCCCGGGGGTAGTAGGACCCAGAGGCGGAAGGAGAAACGGAAGAGGTGGAGTAAGGCTAGAGTCTTAAGCTGGTGTACAGGGGGCGGAGATTCAGACGGAGCTTCGTCGGTCTAGGCTCTAGACGTAGAGACGCACGCTAGGGTTTGAAAATGGAAACTATACTTCAATAAAGACTTTTGTACAGTTCTACTGGCTAGCGTTGGTCCTCTGTGAGCTGGGACCTGGAGGCAGTCTCTGACAGTAAGCTCCGTCCCCATGTTTCATCAGTTTTCTTCACCATAAGCGTCGCTGCGTGAGCGTAAGCAGGGAGGGAAGAAGACTGGTGCTTCGCGAGCTCACAAGAGTCAGGCGAGATGACTACTGAACAGCAAATAGCTTCCCTGCAAGAGGCGGTGTCACAACTCAGCGCGGAGATAATCGCATCCAGGAAGAGAGAAGAAGAAGCGGCTGCTGCCTGCAAAGATCTCCAAGCCAGGTTGGAAGTGCTTACGAAGCAGGGGCAAACGGGACCCAGATCCGAGGGGATTGGGTTGGGGAAGAGAGGAGGCAGCCTTGTATCTCATTTCGATGGGAATTTACAACAGTACCCCAATTTCCGAACAGACGTGCTGTTTGCGCTGCAACTGCTGGATAAAGACTTTAGGGATGAGCAAGAGAAGGTGGGGTTTATCTTGTCTCATTTGCATGGAGACGCGAAAGCATGCCTGCGCAATCTGTGGAGAGATAAGGATCCAGCGCTCCAAAGTGCAGATGCATTCGTTAAAGCGATGGATTCCTGTTTTTTATCAAACATAGACATTGACATTGCCCGGAAGGACATACATGGGCTAAGACAAGGGAGAGCCAGCGTAAGGCAGTATCATTCCCGCTTTTTTGCATTGGTCAACGCGCTGGGTTGGGATAAAGATTCTCCGCCAGTTAGAGACCTCTTGCAAGGGGGGAGAGACCCAAAAGCACTCAGCAAGTGGTTGAAAAAGCGCTAACGGTTGGGGTGCGGCTGGAAGAACGCCCATGGAGCAAAGAAGAAGAGCGTTGGGGACGCACACCAGCGAGAGTGCCCGCCCTCTTGCCCAGGGATGCAGCGCGTGCGCAGTCCACGCCTCCACAGGGAGGGGGCGAAGAGCCGATGGAGATTGGCGGTGCTAGGGCTCACTCAGCAACCAGAGCCTTAACACCGGGAGCAGTCAAAACGAAGCCGCCTAGAGGGAACAGGAAGTGCTACATCTGCGACAGTGCTCAGCACATGGCGAAAGAGTGTCCCCAGAGGCTCCACAGGCACACTGCAGCCTCAGTGACAGTAATGGAAACAACTCAGCAGAGAGCGGACACGGAGCAATGGATCCAAACTACAAGAAAGAAGATTCCACCTAAACATTAGGAAGAACTTCCTGACAGTAAGAGCTGTTCGACAGTGGAATTTGCTGCCAAGGAGTGTGGTGGAGTCTCCTTCTTTGGAGGTCTTTAAGCAGAGGCTTGACAACCATATGTCAGGAGTGGTCTGATGGTGTTTCCTGCTTGGCAGGGGGTTGGACTCGATGGCCCTTGTGGTCTCTTCCAACTCTATGATTCTATGATTCTATGAGAGAACCACAGCAGGGAAACGACAGAGTCTGGCTGGAGGCAGAGGCACTGGGGCCCAGCCAGACGAGTCAGTGAAGCAGTCCCCAGAAATTTTGCAGCCCACAGACCCCCTCCCGCCCAAACCAGTGGTGCAGCTCACCGCATCGCTCCAGCTACCCAATGGACTCACCATAGAAGTGCCTATTACGATTGACTCTGGTAGTAACACAGACTTTATAGGACTGGAGTTCATTCAACAACACAACATAGCGCTACTGCCAGCCACGCTGCCCCTGAAGGTTGTAACGGTGGATGGCAGGGAACTGCTGGGGGGGCAGGTGGTACAGCAGACGCCGCCTATGGTGATGCAAATTGGGAATCACCGGGAAGTCATCAGCTTCAATGTCACCCAATTGTCGGACACGCCTGTAGTTTTGGGCATGAGTTGGCTGTACAGGCACAGTCCAGCATTGGCTTGGTACCAACGCCAACTGACTTTTGGCTCCTCCTACTGTGCGGAACATTGCATTATACCCAGCCCAGAAGGGGAAGAGGATGACCCGCAGTTACATTTGGGCACGCTGCAAGCAGTGCCACTCAAGTATGCGGAGTTTTTGGAGGTTTTCTGCGAGAAGGAGGCGGACAAGCTACCTCCTCACAGGTCCTATGACTGCAAGATTGACCTCCTGCCGGGGGCGACGCTGCCAACCGGGAAACTGTATTCCATGTCTGAAGACGAACTGCAGGAACTCAAGGAGTTCATAGATCACAATTTGAAGCGCGGGTTCATCCGGGAGTCGAAAGCTGTGGGGGGCAGTCCCGTATTCTTTGTGAAGAAGTGGGACACGCCCCAAAAAAGACTTGTGGTGGACTATAGAATTTTGAACTCGAAAACCAAGCCCTCAGCATTCCCCATGCCCAAGATAGACGACCTGCTCGCGACGGTGAGGAAAGGACGCGTTTTTACCAAGTTGGATCTGCGAGGGGCGTACAACCTGATTCGCATGCGGGAAGGCGACGAGTGGAAGACGGCCATGTTCACGCCACTGGGCACCTACGAATACAGAGTTATGCCCTTCGGATTACAAAATGGCTCTCACTGTTTTCAAGCCTTCATGCATCATGTGTTGGCGGGACTCCTTTACAAGAAGTGCATATGCTTCCTGGACGACATCCTGATATTTTCAGAATCGCGAGAGGCGCACGAGAGGGATGTCAGGGAAGTTCTGCAGAGACTGAAGGAACACAGGCTGTACGCCAAGCTGGAGAAGTGCCAGTTCGACATGACGGAGGTGGATTTCCTGGGCTACAAATTGTCGGACAAGGGGCTCGCCATGGACAGCGCCAAGGTTCGCGCAGTATTGGACTGGAAAAGCCCACGCAATCGGAAGGAAGTCCAGCGGTTTGTCGGCTTTGCCAACTTTTACCGCAAGTTCATCAAGGGGTTCGCTATGCAGACGGCGGCCATCACCGACACGCTCAGCTCCAAGAAGAAGAAATTCATCTGGACGGAGCAAGCGGAGCAGTCCTTTCAGAAACTCAAGCGTCTCTTCGCGTCCGAAGAGCAGCTACTGCATGTGAATCCCAGCAGACCGATGAGGGTGGAGACGGACGCCTCAGACAGAGCCGTGGGAGCTGTCCTGTTGCAACAAGACCAGCATGGGGACTGGAGGCCATGCACCTTTTACTCGAGGAAGCTCAGCAAGTCAGAGCAGAATTACACCATCTGGGACAGGGAGTTGCTAGCCATCCATGCAGCGTTCAAGGCATGGCGGCACTTCCTTATCGGAGCCAAACACACAGTGCAGGTCCGCACAGACCACAAGAATCTGGAGTACTGGCGCACGGCAAGGTTCCTGAACCAGAGGCACATTAGATGGGCAGAGTTCTTCGCGGACTTCGATTTCAAAATAGAGTACATCCCAGGCGACAACAACGTGATAGCGGATGCATTGTCCAGGAAGCCGCAATACCTCGAGGAGGCGGCACCGTCGGCGGCCAAGCACATTTTCGCACCGGAAGCGTGGGCATGCGCTTCGGCAACCGTGGACCTGGACACCGTACGTCGCGCGCTGCAGGAGGACCCCTTCGCACAAGCCAAGATGGAGGAGGTGCACAAGGGCACAGCGAAGGACGACGAGTTCCAGATACGCGACGGGTTACTCATCCGCAAGGGAGCACTCTACGTGCCGGGAGACGACCTCCGCGCAAGGGTACTGCAGCAGCTACACGACGCTCCCACCGCCGGGCACTTTGGCAAAGAAAAGACTGTAGAACTAGTAGCCAGAGACTTTTGGTGGCCCAAGATGCGGGGGGAAGTAGCGGATTACGTCTCGAGGTGCGACACCTGCCAAAGGGCCAAGTCAGTACACAAACCGCCGGCGGGACTGCTGGAACCGCTGCAGACACCGTTCGAACCGTGGGAGAGGGTGGCCCTGGACTTTTTCACGGATTTGCCCAGTTCAAGGGGAAAGACGGCAGTGCTAGTGGTGGTGGACATGTTTACCAAAATGGCACACTTCATTCCGTGCGCGAAGGTGGCCACGGCGGAACAGACCGCCAAACTGTTCATAGACCACGTGTTCAAAGTCCACGGTCTACCACGGTCTATTCTATCCGACCGGGGGCGACAGTTCATCTCGAACTTCTGGCAGAAGCTGATGGGCATCCTGAACGTCAAGATCAATCTAGCGTCGGCGAGACACCCACAGACCAACGGACAAGCGGAAAGGGTCAACGCCATCATGCAGCAGTACCTGAGATGCTATGCAAATCAGCAGCCTACAACATGGGTGGACTACCTGCCACTCGCCGAGTTCGCTTACAACAATACTAAGCACGTGTCTACGGGGGTAACGCCGTTCTTCGCCAACAGCGGGAGGCATCCCAGAACCTTCCCGGGCTTAGAGAGAGTGGGGGAGGGGGAGCCACAGGCAGCGGAAGCCTTAGCGTCAGAGTTGCAGGAGGTTCACGAACAACTTAGGAGGCAGTTAGAACTAGCAAAGCATGCATACAAACTGCAGGCTGACAGACACAGAAGAGTTGGGGAAGACATACAGGTGGGAGACTGGGTCTGGATAGCAGCGCAAGCAGTGCCGACCAGATCGTTAGCGAAGAAGAAGCTAGGGCATAAGCAGCTAGGGCCTTACCAAGTCCAGGCACAGGTCAATCCAGTGGCCTTCCGGTTAACACTTCCGGAGGGTTCCAGAATGCATCCGGTGTTCCATAGATCGGTGCTCACGCCCTACAAAGCACCTCATAGATTTCAGGAGCCAGGCACAGCACCAGACCCGCTCAGAGAAATGCCCAGAAAGGGGGGGTCGCCAAAAGGGGGACACATCAACGAGGTCACAGAGATTTTGGACTCGAGATGGGGGGAAGAGGGAGTAGAATATCTCCTAGCCAGAGAGGGTACCCCGGCCAGTGCCAACAGTTGGGTGCCGGACTATGCCTTGGAGGAGCCTCTGCTCAAAGATGAATTTCATGCCCTCTTCCCACACAGACCCATGCCAGCCGAGTATTTCGACGACTGGCTCTTCACACCCACACTTTCAACCAGCACATTCCAGGGGTTCGCCTCGGACGAGGAACCGGCACCAGACACACGCCCCCCGGAGGGCTCACCCTCGGGGTCTGCCTCAGACCACTCTTATTGGTGGGACGATCGACCAGAGGAGCAGTGGCGCAGGAGGTGGCTGGGGGGTCCTTGGCAGGCATCGCCCTCAGAGGGGAACGGGGGCGAGACGGACATGGACGTGTTGGGGGAGGACGTGGGGTTCGAACACGAAGGCAGAGAGATGGAGGCAGAGGAGATCGACGTCGACGAGTGCACGGAGAACGAGCCGGACCTAGCTGGCTGGATGTACGACACGGGGGACGAACTGTATCCGGCACTCACCCCCGCAACGACGGAGCACCCAGTACCCACACCAGAAGGAGGGGAGGGGGGGAAGGGGGGGCTTCGAGGGGGGATGGATGTCAGGGGCTCAGGAGCAGAGGCACAGGAAAGGGAGGAGATAGAGACCGAGGGGGAGGAATCCGAGGGAGAGGTTAGCGAGGACAGCCGCCCGAGGTCTCTAAGTCTCTCCAGCGAATCGGAGGATTCACAGAAAGGGGCTCCCGTGGTCAGAGCTAGGGGGTTGCCAAAGGGAACACCCCAGGAAGGAGGGGCCAGAGGAGACTCAGAGAGCAGCAGTTGGAAATCGGGACCAGCTTCCCCACCGGAGAGCAGTAGGGGGGAGGAGTCCCAGGTATCGGCATCAGGCAGCTTTCCGTCAGCGGAAGGACATGAGTCAGGATTAGCCACGCCTGCATCAGAGAGCGAGGAAACGGTCAAAAGGAAGGTCGGAGACAGCGCGCGCGCGCCAAGTTCAAATGTACAAGAGGGTGGCGCAATGAGCAGCCCGGATAGGGAGCTAGGTCCTAAAGCCCGCCGAAGGGAGGGGGAAGAGTCTGAGGGGTCCGCCTCCGAAGCGTCCAGGAAGGAAGGGACCCCGGGGGGTAGTAGGACCCAGAGGCGAAAGGAGAGACGGAAGAGGTGGAGTAAGGCTAGAGTCTTAAGCTGGTGTACAGGGGGCGGAGATTCAGACGGAGCTTCGTCGGTCTAGGCTCTAGACGTAGAGACGCACGCTAGGGTTTGAAAATGGAAACTATACTTCAATAAAGACTTTTGTACAGTTCTACTGGCTAGCGTTGGTCCTCTGTGAGCTGGGACCTGGAGGCAGTCTCTGACACACGTATAATTTCATGACCTTTTTTCCTAAACCTTATTCCACTGACTTCCCCATACCTCCCTTTTCTGCATCCTTATTTTTAGATTTTTTCCAGCAACCCCTCACTTCAATTAACATAATATTCACTTTCTTTGATCCTTTTTCTTTTAACCAATCATTTACAGCTGTAATTCTGTTTCTTTCAATACCCATGATATTTTAGCACTCATTAATTTTATAACAGTTCTTGAGATAATCCTTATATTTTTTCCAGTCTTCTTCCACCATCTCTTTCTCCTGGTCACAGATTCTGCCCGTCATCTCAGCCAGTCCCATGTAGTCAATCACCTTCGTCTGCCATTCTTCCAGGGTGGGTAGTTCTTGTGTCTTCCAATACTTTGCTAGTAAAACTCTTGCTGCTGTTGTAGCGTACATAAAAAACATCCTATCCTTCCTTAACACCAATTGGCCGACCATGCCCAGGAGAAAGGCCTCTGGTTTCTTATGAAAGGTGCATTTAAGAACTTCTTAATTTCATTATAGATCATTTCCCAGAAAACCTTAATCCTTGGGCACGTCCACCAAAGGTAGTAAAAGGTACCTTCAGCTTCATTACATTTCCAGCATTTGTTATTGGGCAAATGATATATTTTTGCAAGCTTGACTGGGGTCATGTACCACCTATAGATCATTTTCATAATGTTCTCTCTTAAGGCATTACATGCCGTAAACTTCATACCTGTGGTCCATAACTGTTCCCAGTCAGCAAACATAATATTGTGTCCAACATCCTGTGCCCATTTAATCATAACAGATTTCACCGTTTCATCCTGTGTGTTCCATTTCAACAGCAAATTATACATACTTGACAAAGTCTTAGTTTTGGGATCTAACAGTTCTGTTTCCAATTTTGATTTTTCCACCTGGAATCCAATTCTTTTATCCAAATTGTATGCCTCCATTATTTGATAATAATGAAGCCAATCTCACACTTTATTTTTTAGTTTTTGATAACTGTCAAAGCTGGCTCCAGGTCCCAGCTCACAGAGGACCAACGCTAGCCGGTAGTAATGTACACAAGTCTTTATTGAAGTACAGTTTCCATTTTCAAGCCGCAGCGCGCAGCTCTACGTCTAGAAGCTAGACCGGCGAAGCTCCATCTGAGTCTCCACCCCCTGTACACCAGTTTAAGACTCTAACCTTACTCCACCTCTTCCGTCTCTCCTTTCTCCTCTGGGTCCTTCTACCCCCCGGGGTCCCTTCCTTCCTGGACTCTTCTGACGCTGACGCTGACCCCCCTGCCTCTTCTCCTTCCTTTCGGCGGGCTTTAGGACCTGGCTCCCTATCCGGGCTGCCAACTGCGCCGCCCTCTTGTACATTTGAACTTGGCGCGCGCGCCCAGCCTCCGACCTTCCTTTTGACCGTTCCCTCGCTCTCCGATGGAGGCGTGGCCAATCCTGACTCATGTCCTCCCGCTGGCGGTGAGCTGCCTGATCCCGATACCTGGGACTCCTCCCCCCTACTGCGCTCTGGTGGATAAGCTGGTCCTGATTTCCAACTGCTGCTCTCTGAGTCCCCTCTGGCCCCTTCTTCCTGGGGTGTCCCCCTAGGCACCCCCCTTGCTCTGACCATGGGAGCCCCTTTCTGTGAATCCTCCAATTCGCTGGAAAGACTTAGAGACCTCGGACCGCTGTCATCGCTAACATTTCCTTCGGATTCCTCCCCCTCACTCTCTATTTCCTCCCTTTCCTGTGCCTCTGCTCCTGAGCCCCTGACATCCATCCCCCCCTCGAAGCCCCCCCTTCCCCCCTCCCCTCCTTCCGGTGTGGGTACTGGGTGCTCCGTAGTTGTGGGGGTGAGTGCCGGATACAGTTCGTCCCCCGTGTCGTATATCCAGCCGGATAAGTCCGGCTCGTTCTCCGTGCTCTCGCCGACGTCGATCTCCTCTGCCTCCATCTCTCTGCCTCCATGCTCGAACCCAACGTCCTCCCCCAACACGTCTATGTCCGTCTCTCCCCCGTTCTCCTCTGAGGGTGTAGCCTGCCAAGGACCCCCCAGCCACTTCCTGCGCCACTGCTCCTCTGGTTGATCGTCCCACCAATAAGAGCGGTCTGAGGCAGACCCCGAGGGTGATCCCTCCGGAGAGCGTGTGTCTGGTGCCGGTTCCTCGTCCGAGGCGAACCCCTGGAATGTGCTGTTTGAAAGTGTGGGTGTGAAAAGCCAGTCGTCGAAATACTCGGCTGGCATGGGCCTGTGTGGGAAAATGGCATGAAATTCTTCTTTGAGCAGAGGCTCCTCCAAGGCATAGTCCGGCACCCAACTGTTGGCACTGGCCGGGGTACCTTCTCTGGCGAGGAGATATTCTACTCCCTCTTCCCCCCATCTCGAGTCTAAAATCTCCGTGACCTCGTTGATGTGCTCCCCCTTTGGCGACCCCCCCTTTTGTGGGCGTTTCTCTGAGCGGGTCTGGTGCTGTGCCTGGCTCCTGAAATCTGTGAGGTGCTTTGTAGGGCGTGAGCACCGATCTATGGAAAACCGGGTGCATTCTGGCTCCCTCCAGAAGTGTCAGTCGGAAGGCCACTGGATTGACCTGTGCTTGGACTTGGTAAGGCCCTAGCTGCTTATGTCCGAGCTTCTTCTTCGCTAACGATCTGGCCGGCACTGCCTGGGCTGCTAACCAAACCCAGTCTCCCACCTGTATGTCTTCCCCAACTCTTCTGTGTCTGTCAGCCTGCTTTGCTAGTTTTGCTGTGTCTGTATGCGTGCTTTGCTAGTTCTAACTGCCTGCGAAGCTGTTCGTGGACCTCCTGCAACTCTGACGCTAAGGCTTCCACTGCCTGTGGCTCCCCCTCCCCCACTCTCTCTAATCCCGGGAAGGTTCTGGGATGCCTCCCGTTGTTGGCGAAAAACGGTGTCACCCCCATGGACACGTGCTTCGTATTGTTGTAAGCGAACTCGGCGAGTGGCAGGTAGTCCACCCATGTTGCAGGCTGCTGATTGGCGTAGCATCTCAGGTACTGCTGCATGATGGCGTTGACCCGCTCCGCTTGTCCGTTGGTCTGCGGGTGTCTAGCCGACGCTAGGTTGATCTTGACGTTCAGGATGCCCATCAGCTTCTGCCAGAAGTTTGAGATGAACTGTCGCCCCCGGTCGGACAGGATAGACCGTGGTAGACCGTGAACCCTGAACACGTGGTCTATGAACAGTTTGGCGGTCTGTTCCGCCATGGCCACCTTCGCGCACGGAATGAAGTGTGCCATCTTGGTGAACATGTCCACCACCACTAGCACTGCTGTCTTGCCCCTCGAGCTGGGCAGATCCGTGACAAAGTCCAGGGCCACCCTCTCCCACGGTTCGAGCGGTGTCTGCAGCGGTTCCAGCAGTCCCGCCGGCGGTTTGTGCACTGACTTGGCCCTTTGGCAGGTGTCGCACCTCGAGACGTAATCCGCGACTTCCCCCCACATCTTGGGCCACCAAAATTCTCTGTCTACTAATTCTACAGTTTTCTCTTTGCCAAAGTGCCCGGCGGTAGGTGCGTCGTGCAACTGCTGCAGTACCTTCGCGCGGAGGTCATCTCCCGGTACGTAGAGGGCCCCCTTGCGGATGAGTAAACCGTCGCGTATCTGGAACTCGTCGTCCTTCGCCTTGCCCCTGTGCACCTCCTCCATCTTGGCTTGTGTGAAGGGGTCCTCCTGCAGCACGCGACGTACGGCATCCAGGTCCACGGTTGCCGAAGCGCATGCCCACGCTTTCGGTGCGAAAATGTGCTTGGCCGCCGCTGGTGCCTGCTCCTCGAGGTATTGCGGCTTCCTGGACAGTGCATCTGCCATGACGTTGTTGTCGCCTGGGATGTACTCTATCCTGAAGTCGAAATCCGCAAAGAACTCCACCCATCGTATGTGCCTCTGGTTCAGGAACCTTGCCGTGCGCCAGTACTCCAGGTTCTTATGGTCTGTGCGGACCTGCACTGTGTGTTTGGCTCCGATAAGGAAGTGCCGCCACGCCTTGAATGCTGCATGAATGGCTAGCAACTCCCTGTCCCAGATGGTGTAGTTCTGCTCTGACTTGCTGAGCTTCCTGGAGTAGAAGGCGCACGGTCTCCAGTCCCCATGCGGGTCTTGCTGCAACAGGACTGCTCCCACGGCCCTGTCTGAGGCGTCCGTTTCAACCCTCATCGGTCTGCTGGGATTCACATGCAGTAGCTGCTCTTCGGACGAGAAGAGACGCTTGAGTTTCTGAAAGGACTGCTCCGCTTGCTCCGTCCAGATGAACTTCTTCTTCTTGGAGCTGAGCGTGTCGGTAATGGCCGCCGTCTGCATAGCAAACCCCTTGATGAACTTGCGGTAAAAGTTGGCAAAGCCAACAAACCGCTGGACCTCCTTCCGACTACGCGGGCTCTTCCAGTCCAACACTGAGCGAACCTTGGCGCTGTCCATGGCGAGCCCCTTGTCCGACAATTTGTAGCCCAGGAAATCCACCTCCGTCATGTCGAACTGGCACTTCTCCAGCTTGGCGTACAGTCTGTGTTCCTGCAGTCTCTGCAGAACTTCCTTGACATCTCTCTCGTGAGCCTCTTGTGATGCTGAAAATATTAGGATGTCGTCCAGGAAGCAGACGCACTTCTTGTAGAGGAGTCCCGCCAACATATGATGCATGAAGGATTGAAAGCAGTGTGAACCATTTTGTAATCCGAAGGGCATAACTCTGTTGTAAGTGCCTAGGGGCGTGAACATGGCCGTCTTCCACTCGTCGCCCTCCCGTATGCGAATCAGGTTGTACGCCCCTCGCAGATCCAACTTGGTGAAAACGCGTCCTTTCCTCACCGTCGCGAGCAGGTCATCTATCTTGGGCATGGGGAAGGCCGTGGGCTTGGTTTTCGAGTTCAAAATTCTATAGTCCACCACAAGTCTTTTTTGGGACGTGTCCTTTTTCTTCACAAAGAATACGGGACTGCCCCCCACTGCCTTCGACTCCCGGATGAAACCGCGCTTCAAGTTGAGATCTATGAACTCCCTGAGTTCCTGCAGTTCGTCCTCAGACATGGAATACAGTTTCCCGGTCGGCAGCGTCGCCCCCGGCAGGAGGTCAATCTTGCAGTCATAGGACCTGTGGGGAGGTAGCTTGTCCGCTTCCTTCTCGCAGAAAACCTCCAAAAACTCTGCATACTTGAGGGGCACTGCTTGCAGCGTGCCCAATTGTAGCTGCGTGTCATCCTCTTCCCCTTCTGGGCTAGGTATAATGCAATGTTCCGCACAGTAGGAGGAGCCGAAAGTCAGTTGGCGCTGGTACCAAGCCAATGCTGGACTGTGCCTGTACAGCCAACTCATGCCCAATACTACAGGCGTGTCCGACAGTTGGGTGACATTGAAGCTGATGACTTCCCGGTGATTCCCAATTTGCTTCACCATCGGCGGCGTTTGTTGCACCACCTGCCCCCCCAGCAATTCCCTGCCATCCACCGTTACAACCTTCAGGGGCAGCGTGGCTGGCAGTAGCGCTATGTTGTGTTGTTGAATGAACTCCAGTCCTATAAAGTCTGTGTTACTACCAGAGTCAATGGTAATTGGCACTTCCATTGTGAGTCCATTGGGTAGCTGGAGCGATGCGGTGAGCTGCACCACTGGTTTGGGCGGGAGGGGGTCTGTGGGTTGCAAAATTTCTGGGGACTGCTTCACTGACTCGTCTGGCTGGGCCCCAGTGCCTCTGCCTCCAGCCAGACTCTGTCGTTTCCCTGCTGTGGTTCGCTCTGCTGATTTGCTTCCGTTACTGTTGCGGAGGCTGCAGTGTGCTTGTGGAGCCTCTGGGGACACTCTTTCGCCATGTGCTGAGCACTGTCGCAGATGTAGCACTTCCTGTTCCCTCTAGGAGGCTTCGCTTTGAGTGCTCCCGGTGTCAAGGCTCTGGTTGCTGACTGAGCCCTGGCACCTCCAATCTCCATCGGTTCGTCTCCTCCTCCCAGCGGAGGGGTGGATTGCGCACGCGCTGCATCCCTGGGCAAGAGGGCGGGCACTCTCGCTGGCGTGCATCCCCAACGCCCTTCTTCTTTGCTCCATGGACGTTCTTCCAGACGCACCCTGATTGTCAGAGCCTTCTGGACCACTTCCTGAGTGCTCTGGGGTCTCTCCCCCCTTGCAATTTCATCTTTCACATTTGCATTCAATCCTTCCCAAAAAAGGTCTCTGACTGGAGCAGAGTCTTTATCCCATCCCAGCGCATTGACCAATGCAAAAAAGCGGGAATGATACTGCCTTACACTGGCTCTCCCTTGTTTCAGCCCATGTATGTCTTTTCTGGCGATATAAATGTCTATATTTGATAAAAAACAGAAATCCATCGCTTTAATGAATGCATCCGCACTTCGGAGCGCCGGATCCTTATCTCTCCACAGATTACGCAGCCACGCTTTAGCGTCTCCATGCAAATGAGATAAGATAAACCCCACCTTCTCTTGCTCATCTCTAAAGTCTTTATCCAGCAGTTGCAGCACAAACAGCACGTCTGCTCGGAAGTTAGGGTACTGCTGTAAATTCCCATCGAAATGAGATACAAGGCTGCCTCCTCTCTTCCCCAGCCCAATCCCCTCTGATTTGAGTCCCGGTTGCCCCTGCTTTGTAAGCACTTCCAACCTGGCTTGGAGATCCCTGCAGGCGGCAGCCGCTTCGTCTTCCCTCTTCCTGGATGCGAGTATTTCCGCGTTGAGCTGAGTCACTGCATTTTGTAGTGCTGCTATTTGCTGTTCGGTAGTCATCTTGCCTGACTTTTGTGAGCTCGTGAAGCACCAATCTTCTTCCCTCGCTGCGTCCACTCACGTTGCGAGGTTTTTGGTGAAGAAAACTGGTGGGATGGAGCTTACTGTCAGAGCTGGCTCCAGGTCCCAGCTCACAGAGGACCAACGCTAGCCGGTAGTAATGTACACAAGTCTTTATTGAAGTACAGTTTCCATTTTCAAGCCGCAGCGCGCAGCTCTACGTCTAGAAGCTAGACCGGCGAAGCTCCATCTGAGTCTCCACCCCCTGTACACCAGTTTAAGACTCTAACCTTACTCCACCTCTTCCGTCTCTCCTTTCTCCTCTGGGTCGTTCTACCCCCCGGGGTCCCTTCCTTCCTGGACTCTTCTGACGCTGACGCTGACCCCCTTGCCTCTTCTCCTTCCTTTCGGCGGGCTTTAGGACCTGGCTCCCTATCCGGGCTGCCAACTGCGCCGCCCTCTTGTACATTTGAACTTGGCACGCGCGCCCAGCCTCCGACCTTCCTTTTGACCGTTCCCTCGCTCTCCGATGGAGGCGTGGCCAATCCTGACTCATGTCCTCCCACTGGCGGTGAGCCGCCTGATCCCGATACCTGGGACTCCTCCCCCCTACTGCGCTCTGGTGGATAAGCTGGTCCTGATTTCCAACTGCTGCTCTCTGAGTCCCCTCTGGCCCCTTCTTCCTGGGGTGTCCCCCTAGGCACCCCCTTGCTCTGACCATGGGAGCCCCTTTCTGTGAATCCTCCGATTCGCTGGAAAGACTTAGAGACCTCGGACTGCTGTCATCGCTAACATTTCCTTCGGATTCCTCCCCCTCGCTCTCTATTTCCTCCCTTTCCTGTGCCTCTGCTCCTGAGCCCCTGACAATAACTCTGCAATTTCAATTTGTCTCCCACTTGTTCCAAGATTTTCCAATATTTCGGCCATTTGGCCTCCATATTGAGTTTTTTCTGAGCCTTCGCTTCCATTGGTGACAGCCACCTTGGGGTTTTATTTTCAAGCAAATCCTTATATCTTATCCCGACATTAAACAATGCTTTCCTAACAATATGATTTTTAAATGCTTTATGTGCTTTGACCTTATCATACCACAGATATGCATGCCAACCAAATACATTATTAAAACCTTCCAAATCCAAAATGTCTGTGTTTTCAAGTAGTAGCCATTCTTTCAACCAGCAGAAGGCTGCTGATTCATAGTAAATTTTAAGGTCTGGCAGGGCAAATCCACCTCTTTCCTTTGCACCCATTAATATTTTAAATTTTCTTCTGGGCTTCTTGCCCTGCCAGACAAATCTAGAAATATCTTTCTGCCACTTCTTGAAACAATCCATTTTGTCCAAAATTTGCAATGTTTGAAACAAGAATAACATTCTTGGCAATACATTCATCTTTATCGCAGCAATACGACCTAGCAGTGAAAGCTTCAAGTTTGACCAAATTTCTAAATTTTTTTTCACTTCCGTCCAGCATTTGTATTTAAATAAGTTCCCATTTTTAGCTGTCATGTTAATCCCCTGGTATTTCACTTTCTTAACCACTGTTAAACCTGTCTCGTTCTGAAACCTCTCTCTCTCAATCGCTGTTAAATTTTTCTCTAAAAATTTGACTTGTTCAGTTTAAATCCTGAAACCTGACCAAATTCTTGAATCAGTTCCAAAACTCTTTTAGTACTAGATTCTGGCTCCTGTAATTTCAATACTAAGTCATCTGCAAATGCTCTCAGTTTGTACTGTTTAGCTCCAACTTGTATACCTTTAACCAACTGGTCCTTTCTAATCATATTCAACAGGACCTCCAGGACCGATATAAAAAGCAATGGGGAAATTGGGCAGCCTTGTCGTGTTCCTTTTTCTATCTTAAATTCCTCTGTAACCTAGTTATTAACAATTAGCTTAGCCTTTTGTTCATGGTAAATTGCACCTATACCATTTCCAAATCTTTCTCCCACCCCCATCCCCTGTAGATTCTACTTCATAAAACTCCAAGAAATGTTGTCAAAGGCTTTCTCCGCGTCCACAAATATTAAAACTGCCTTAGTATTAATATTCACTTCTAACTTTTCCAAAATGTTAATTATATTCCTCAAATTATCAGACAAATGTCTACCCGGAAGAAAGCCTGCTTGGTCTTTATGAATCTCTTCCATCAACACTTTCTTTAATCTCTTGGCCAAAATATTTGCAAAAATTTTGTAATCCACATTAAGTAATGATATGGGGCGGTAGTTCTTAAGCTGGGTTTTTTCAGTTTGTGTTTTTGGTATAAGTGTGTCAGGGCCGCCCCAGGTCCCAGCTCACAAGAGACCAACGCCAAGTCCACTTTATTAACAAAAGCTTTTATTGAAGAACTTTGTTTGCTCCACAGCCGAGGCGCGCGGCCCCACGTCTGTTAGGCTTAGACCGCTGAAGTCCCCTCTGAATCAGTCCCGCCTCTACACCAGTTTAAGAGGCTTGTGCTGGTCTACCTCTTCCTGTCCTTTCTTTTCCGCAGGGTCTTTCTGCCCCCCTGGGTTCCTTCCCTCCTGGATTCCCCTGAGGCTGAATCCCCAGACGCCTGCTCCCCCCTCCTCCGTGCTTTGGGACCAGGCTCCTCCTCCGGGCTCTCCTCATTTCCGCGCGCCTCCACATTTGAACTTGGCGCGCGTACGCTGCTTCTGACCTTCCTTTTGACAGTTACACTACTCTCAGTACTACTCTCCGCCCCTTCCGGCAGGACGTCTTGCCCCGATCTCCTTCCCCTCTCTGCTTCCTGCTCTGCTTCGTCTGACACACTGGGAACTCCACCCTCTTCACTCCGTTCCGGCGGAGAAGCCGGCCCCGATCTCCAACTCCCACTTGGGGTTCCCCTGCTGCTCCCCTGCTCCTGACTATTCCCCCCTGTGGCTCCCCTTGGCCTGACCAGGGGCGCCCCCTTTTGGGAATCCTCTGATTCACTTGAAAGACTCATGGAAACCCTCGAGTCATTGTCATCCTCTTCCTCGTCGCCCTGGGATCCTTCCCCCTCGCTCTCAGTCTCCTCCCTCATTTGTGCCTCTCTCCCTGAACCCCTGACATCCATCCCCCCCTCGAAGCGCCCCCTTCCCCCCTCCCGCCCGTCGGGCGCAGGTTGTGGAGCCGCGTCTCTTCAGGGGTAGATGCTGAATACAGTTCGTCTACTTCGATTTCCTCTGCTTCCAGCTCAGTGTATGTGTGCTCGAACTCGGGTTCGTCACCCAAAGTGTTCTCAGTTTCCTCTTCCATTGTTACTTCGTCCGGTGCTGTTGACCAAGACCCCTCCCTCCACCTCCTGCGCCAGTCCTCCTCTGGTTGCTCGTCCCACCAATAAGAGGGTTCCGTCTCCACCCCCGAGCACGATCCCCAGGGCGGGCTCGAGTCTGGCGTTCCCTCCTCGGCGGAAGAAAAGCCCCAGAAAGTGCTGGCTGAAAGTGTGGGTGTAAAAAGCCAGTCATCAAAGTACTCGGCTGGCATGGGTCTATGTGGGAAAAGGGCATGGAACTCGTCCTTGAGAAGAGGCTCGTCCAAAGCGCAGTCCGGCAGCCAACTGTTGGCGCTGGCTAGGGTACCCTCTCTGGCGAGAAAATATTCTACTCCCTCTTCCCCCCATCTCGAGTCCAGAATCTCTGTGACCTCGTTGAGTGGCTTGGCCCTAGGTGACCTCCCCCCCTTGGGTGACTCTCTGCGTGGGTCTGGTGCCGTCCCTGACTCCTGAAACCTGTGTGGGGCCTTGTAGGGGGTGAGCACCGACCTATGAAAGACTGGGTGCATTCTGGAACCTTCGGGGAGGGCCAGTCGAAACGCTACGGGATTGATCCTGGCCTCAACTTGGTATGGCCCTAGCTGCCTGAGTCCTAGCTTCTTCTTAGCTAACGACTTGGCCGGCATCGCTTGGGCTGCTAACCATACCCAGTCCCCCACCTGGATGTCTTCTCCCGCCCTCCTATGTTTGTCCGCCTGCACCTTATAGGCTTGTTTAGCTAGTTCCAAATGTCGCCGCAGCTCCTCGTGCACCTCTTGCAGTTCTGCTGCGAAATGGTCAGCCTCTTGCGGCACCCCCTCCCCCGTTGTTACAAACCCCGGGAAGGTTCTGGGATGTCGCCCATTGTTAGCGAAGAACAGCGTCACCCCCGTCGACGCGTGCTTCGTGTTGTTGTAGGCAAACTCAGCCATCGGCAGGTAGTCCACCCAAGCTGCGGGTCGCTGATTGGCGTAACATCTCAGGTACTGCTGCATGATAGCGTTGACCCTCTCTGCTTGGCCGTTGGTCTGTGGATGTCTCGCCGACGATAGGTTGATCTTGACGTGCAGGATACCTAGGAGCTTCTGCCAAAAACTGGAAACAAACTGGCGCCCCCTGTCGGACAGGATGGACCGTGGCAGCCCATGCACTCTGAACACGTGGTCGATGAAGAGTTTGGCGGTCTGTTCCGCTGTCGCCACCTTCGCGCAAGGAATGAAGTGCGCCATCTTGGTGAACAGGTCCACAACCACCAGTACCGCCGTCTTGCCTCTGGAGCTGGGCAGATCAGTAACAAAGTCCAGCGCTACCCGCTCCCACGGTTGCAGTGGCGTCTCCAGTGGTTCCAGTAGTCCCGCTGGCTTCTGATGTACTGGCTTGGACCTCTGACAGGTGTCACACCTGGCGACGTAATCCGCGACCTCTCCTCGCATCTGGGGCCACCAAAAGTCCCTGGCCACCAGTTCCGTCGTCTTCTCCTTGCCGAAATGGCCCGCGCTGGGTGCGTCGTGCAACTGCTGCAGAACCTTTGCGCGGAGATCGTCCCCTGGCACGTAGAGGGCACCTTTGCGAGTTAACAGCCCGTCGTGTAGCTGGAACTCGTCGTCTCTCGCTGTACCTCTGCGCAGCTCTTCCATCTTGGATTGTGCAAACTGATCCGTTTGCAACGCGTGTCGCACCGCGTCCAGGTCGACGGCGATTGCAGCGCACGCCCATGCCTGCGGTGCGAAAATGTGCTTGGCTGCTACTGTTGCCGCTTCCTCAAGATATTGCGGTTTCCTTGAGAGCGCATCGGCTATGACATTGGAGTCCCCCGGGATGTACTCTATTCGGAAGTCGAAATCCGCGAAGAATTCCGCCCAGCGCGTGTGCCTCTGGCTCTGGAGCTTCGCCGTGCGCCAATACTCTAAGTTCTTGTGGTCCGTGCGGACCTGCACGGTGTGTTTGGCTCCTATGAGGAAGTGCCGCCACGCTTTGAAAGCTGCGTGAATGGCCAACAGCTCCCTGTCCCAGATAGTGTAGTTTTGTTCCGCCTTGCTGAGCTTCCGGGAGTAGAAAGCACAGGGCCTCCAATTCCCTTGCGGATCTTCTTGCAAAAGGACGGCCCCAACCGCTCTGTCTGACGCGTCAGTCTCGACTCGCATGGGCCTGCCGGGATTCACGTGCAGCAGCTGCTCCTCAGAGGCGAAGAGGCTTTTAAGCTTCTGGAAAGAGCGCTCCGCCTGGTCCATCCAAGTGAACTTCTTCTTCTTGGAACTGAGAGTGTCCGTGATTGCTGCTGTCTCCTTCGCGAAACCTCTGATGAACTTGCGGTAAAAGTTGGCGAAACCGACGAATCTCTGGACTTCCTTCCGATTGCGCGGGCTCTTCCAGTCCAACACTGTGCGGACCTTGACGCTGTCCATGGCCAGCCCCTTGTCGGACAGCTTGTAGCCCAGGAAATCCACCTCCGTCACATCGAACTGGCACTTCTCCAACTTGGCGTAGAGCCTGTGTTCCCGTAGTCTCTGCAGGACCTCCTTTACGTCTCTCTAGTGAGCCTCCGGCGATTCCGAGAAGATCAGGATGTCGTCGAGGAAACACACACACTTCTTGTAGAGGAGTCCCGCTAGCACGTGATGCATAAAGGCTTGGAAACAGTGGGATCCATTTTGGAGACCAAACGGCATAACTCTGTATTCATACGTGCCCAGAGGCGTGAACATGGCCGTCTTCCACTCATCGCCCTCACGCATGAGTATGAGATTGTACGCTCCGCGCAGATCCAACTTGGTGAAGATCCTCCCCTTCCGCACGGTCGCTAGGAGGTCGTCAATCTTGGGCATGGGAAAGGCCTTGGGCTTAGTCATCGAGTTTATGGCCCGGTAGTCCACGATGAGTCTCTTCTGGAGCGTGTCCTTCTTCTTCACAAAAAACACAGGACTGCCCCCCACTGCTTTGGATTCCCGGATGAATCCGCGCTTCAAATTGTGCTCTATGAACTCCCTGAGTTCTTGCATCTCATCTTCAGACATGGAATACAGCTTTGCAGTTGGCAGCTTCGCCCCCGGCAACAGGTCAAACGCACAGTCGTAAGGCCTGTGGGGTGGCAACTGGTCAGCTTCCTTCTCGCAGAAAACCTCCAAAAATCCCTCGTACTTGCGGGGGACTGCCTGCACCATGCCGAGTTGCAGCTGCTACCACTCGCCCACAAGTAGCAGAGCAAAGTGTAATAAGTCTAAACTAGGCAAAAGAGGAAGTTTCGGGTTTCATCTACTTAGAAAGAAGAATCTTGGATTTCACTTATTTCAAGTTGTGTTCTTTGGTGAAAATGCAACATTAGCCCAGAAATCGCAAAGTGTATGTAAGGAGACGAAAATAACAAAACACCGTCTTTTCGCTTCCATATGTGAGGAAATAAGACAAATAAGCTTTGATTGAGCTTATTTCAATTCGTATGGTGTTTTTTGGGTGTGCACTAGAATCACCTCCAACCAAATAAAAATGGTGTTTTCGGTTCCATCTGCATAAGAAGAAGATGATAAAGCTGTGTTTGGGTTTATTTCCCGTTGCTGTTTTTGGGGTTAGAATGCATTCACCCAAAAATCGCAGTTAAATGTTTGTTAGCAGCCCAACTCATGCATAGCTACTTTTGTTCCATCTCAATCGAAATAGCACGAATAAGCTTTAATTGTTCTTTCCGTGTTCATTCACACACAATTAGCAAAGCAAAGTGTAATATGTCTAAACTTGGCAAAAGAGGAAGTTTTGGGATTCATTTACTTAGAAAGAAGAATGAGACAAAAATAACAAAACACCAGCTTTTCGCTTCCATATGTGTAGAAAGAAGACGAATAAGCTTTGGGGTTAGAAAGCACATTCTCCCAAAAATCAAACTGAAGTGTATGTTATAAGCCAAAATCGAGCATAGGTGTTTTAGTTCCATCTCAATGAAAAGGGGATGAATAAACTTGGATTGTTTTATTCGGTGTTCACTCACCCACAAGTAGCAAAACAAAGTGTAATAAGTCTAAACTAGGCAAAGGAGGATGGTTTGGGTTTCATCTACTTAGAAAGAAGAATCTTGGCTTTCACTTATTTCAAGTCGTGTTCTTTGGTGAAAATGCAACATTAACCCAGAAATCGCAAAGTGTATGTAAGGAGACGAAAATAACAAAACACCGTCTTTTCGCTTCCATATGTGAAGAAAGAAGACAAATAAGCTTCGATTGAGCTTATTTCAATTCGCAAGGTGTTTTTTGGGTGTGCACTAGAATCACCTCGAACCAAAGCAAAAAGGAGTTTTGGCTTCCATCTACATAAAAAGAAGATGATAAAGCTCTGATTGGGCTCATTTCCAATTGTTGTTTTTGGGGTTAGAAAGCACATTCACCCAAATATCAAACTGAAGTGTATGTTGTAAGCCAAAATCAAGCATAGGTGTTTTAGTTCCATCTCAATCGAAAGAGCACGAATAAGCTTTAATTGTTCTTTCCGTGTATTCACACATAATTAGCAAAGCAAAGTGGAATAAGTCTAAACTAGGCAAAAGAGGATGTTTTGGGTTTCATTTACTTAGAAAGAAGAATCTTGGCTTTCACTTATTTCAAGTCGTGTTCTTTGGTGAAAATGCAACATTAGCCCATTAATCGCAAAGTGTATGTAATGAGACGAAAATAACAAAACACCGTCTTTTCGCTTCCATATGTGAAGAAAGAAGACAAATAAGCTTTGATTGAACTTATTTCAATTCGCATGGTGCTTCTTGGGTTTGCACCAGAATCACCCCTAACCAAATAAAAATGGTGTTTTCGGTTTCATCTGCATAAGAAGATGATGATAAAGCTGTGATTGGGTTTATTTCCCGTTGCTGTTTTTGGGGTTAGAATGCATTCACCCAAAAATCGCAGTTAAATGTTTGTTAGCAGCCCAAATCAAGCATAGCTGCTTTGGTTCCATCTCAATCGAAAGAGGACGAATAAACTTGGATTGTTTCATTCGGTGTTCACTCACCCACAAGTAGCAGAGCAAAGTGTAATAAGTCTAAACTAGGCAAAAGAGGAAGTTTCGGGTTTCATCTACTTAGAAAGAAGAATCTTGGATTTCACTTATTTCAAGTTGTGTTCTTTGGTGAAAATGCAACATTAGCCCAGAAATCGCAAAGTGTATGTGTCAGGGGCTCAGGAGCAGAGGCACAGGAGAGGGAGGAAATAGAGACCGAGGGGGAGGAATCTGAAGGAAATGTTAGCGATGACAGCCGTCCGAGGTCTCTGAGTCTCTCCAGCGACTCGGAGGATTCACAGAAAGGGGCTCCCATGGTCAGAGCAAGGGGGGTGCCTAGGGGGACACCCCAGGAAGAAGGGGCTAGAGGGGACTCAGAGAGCAGCAGTTGGAAATCAGGACCAGCTTATCCACCAGAGCGCAGTAGGGGGGAGGAGTCCCAGGCATCGGGATCAGGCGGCGCACCGCCAGCGGGAGGACATGAGTCAGGATTGGCCACGCCTCCATCGGAGAGCGAGCAAACGGTCAAAAGGAAGGTCGGAGACTGGGCGCGCGCGCCAAGTTCAAATGTACAAGAGGGCGCCGCAGTGGGCAGCCCGGATAGGGAGCCAGGTCCTAACGCCCGCCGAAAAGAGGGAGGAGACTCAGGGGGGTCAGCGTCAGCGTCAGAAGAGTCCAGGAAGGAAGGGACCCCGGGGGGTAGAAGGACCCAGAGGAGAAAGGAAAGACGGAAGAGGTGGAGTAAGGTTAGAGTCTTAAACTGGTGTACAGGGGGCGGAGACTCAGATGGAGCTTCGCCGGTCTAGCCTCTAGACGTAGAGATGCACGCTAGGGCTTGAAAATGGAAACTGTACTTCAATAAAGACTTTTGTACATTACTACCGGCTAGCGTTGGTCGTCTGTGAGCTGGGACCTGGAGGCAGTCTCTGACAGTATGTAAGGAGACGAAAATAACAAAACACCGGCTTTTCGCTTCCATATGTGTCAGGGCCACCCGAGGTCCCAGCTCACAAGAGACCAACGCCCACTCCAGCTTATATACAAAAGCTTTTATTGAAGAACAACATTGTCAGTTCACAGCCGGGGCGCGTGACCCCACGTCTGTAGGCTTAGACCGCTGAAGTCCCCTCTGAATCAGTCCCGCCTCTACACCAGTTTAAGAGGCTTGTGCTGGACCACCTTTTCCTGTCCTTCCTTTTCCGCAGGGTCTTCCTGCCCCCCTGGGTTCCCTCCCTCCGGGATTCCCCAGAAGCTGAATCCCCTGACGCCTGCTCCCCCCTCCTTCGTGCTTTGGGACCAGGCTCCTCCTCCGGGCTCTCCTCACTTCCGCGTGCCTCCACATTTGAACTTGGCGCGCGTACGCTGCTTCTGACCTTCCTCTTGACAGTTACACTGCTCTCGGTACTACTCTCCTTCCCCTCTCTGCTTCCTGCTCTGCTCCGTCTGACACACTGGGAACTCCACCCCCTTCACTCCGTTCCGGCGGAGAAGCCGGTCCCGATCTCCAACTTCCACTGGGGGTTTCCCTGCTGCTCCCCTGCTCCTGGCTACTCCCCCCTGTGGCTCCCCTTGGCCTGACCAGGGGCGCCCCCTTTTGGGAATCCTCCGATTCACTGGAAAGACTCATGGAAATCCTCAAGTCATTGTCATCCTCTTCCTCGTCGCCCTGGGATCCTTCCCCCTCGCTCTCAGTCTCCTTCCTCATCTGCTCCTCTCTCCCTGAACCCCTGACATCCATCCCCCCCTCGAAGCCCCCCCTTCCCCCCTCCCGCCCGTCGGGCGCAGGTTGTGGGAGCTGCGTCTCTTCGGAGGTAGATGCAGGATACAGTTCGTCTACTTCGATGTCCTCTGCTAGCAGTTCAGTGTATGTGTGCTCGAACTCGGGTTCGTCACCCAAAGTGTTCTCAGCTCCCTCTCCCATAGTTACGTCGTCTGGTGCTGTTGCCCAAGGCCCCGTCATCCACCTCTTGCGCCAGTCCTCCTCTGGTAGCTCGTCCCACCAATAAGAGGGTTCCGTCTCCACCCCCGAGCACGATCCCCTGGGCGGGCTCGAGTCTGGCGTTCCCTCCTCGGCGGAAGAAAAGCCCCGGAAAGTGCTGGCTGAAAGTGTGGGCGTAAAGAGCCAGTCATCAAAGTACTCGGCTGGCATGGGCCTATGCGGGAAAAGGGCATGGAACTCGTCTTTGAGAAGAGGCTCATCCAAAGCGTAGTCCGGCACCCAACTGTTGGCGCTGGCTGGGGTACCCTCTCTGGCGAGAAAATATTCTACTCCCTCTTCCCCCCATCTCGAGTCCAGGATCTCTGTGACCTCGTTGAGTGGTTCGGCCCTAGGTGACCCCCCCCCCTCTTGGGTGACTCTCTGCGTGGGTCTGGTGCCGTCCCTGGCTCCTGAAATCTGTGCGGGGCCTTGTAAGGGGTGAGCACCGACCTATAAAAGACCGGGTGCATTCTGGAACCTTCGGGGAGGGCCAGTCGAAACGCTACGGGATTGATCTTGGCCTCAACTTGGTATGGCCCTAGCTGCCTGTGTCCTAGCTTCTTCTTAGCTAACGACTTGGCCGGCATCGCTTGGGTTGCTAACCATACCCAGTCCCCCACCTGGATGTCTTCTCCCGCCCTCCTGTGTCTGTCCGCCTGCACCTTATAGGCTTGTTTAGCTAGTTCCAAATGTCTCCGCAGCTCCTCGTGCACCTCTTGCAGTTCTGCTGCGAAACAGTCGGCCTCTTGCGGCACCCCCTCCCCCGTTGCTACGAACCCCGGGAAGGTTCTGGGATGTCGCCCATTGTTCGCGAAGAACGGCGTCACCCCCGTCGACGCGTGCTTCGTGTTGTTGTAGGCAAACTCAGCCATCGGCAGGTAGTCCACCCAAGCTGCGGGTCGCTGATTGGCGTAACATCTCAGGTACTGCTGCATGATAGCGTTGACACTCTCTGCTTGGCCGTTGGTCTGTGGATGTCTCGCCGACGATAGGTTGATCTTGACGTGCAGGATACCTAGGAGCTTCTGCCAAAAACTGGAAACAAACTGGCGCCCCCTGTCGGACAGGTTGGACCGTGGCAGCCCATGCACTCTGAACACGTGGTCGATGAAGAGTTTGGCGATCTGTTCCGCTGTTCCGGTGTCACACCTGGCGACGTAATCCGCGACCTCTCCTCGCATCTGGGGCCACCAAAAGTCCCTGGCCACCAGTTCCGTCGTCTTCTCCTTGCCGAAGTGGCCCGCACTGGGGGCGTCGTGCAACTGCTGCAGAACCTTTGCGCGGAGCTCGTCCCCTGGCACGTAGAGGGCACCTTTGCGAGTTAACAGCCCGTCGCGCAGCTGGAACTCATCGTCTCTCGCTGTACCCCTGCGCAGCTCCTCCATCTTGGATTGTGCAAACTGAACAGTTTGCAACGCGTGTCGCACCGCGTCCAGGTCGACGGCGATGGCAGCGCACGCCCACGCCTGCGGTGCGAAAATGTGCTTGGCTGCTACTGTTGCCGCTTCCTCAAGATATTGCGGTTTCCTTGAGAGCGCATCGGCTATGACGTTGGAATCTCCCGGGATGTACTCTATTCGGATGTCGAAATCCACGAAGAATTCCGCCCAGCGCGTGTGCCTCTGGCTCTGGAGCTTCGCCGTGCGCCAATACTCTAAGTTCTTGTGATCCGTGCGGACCTGCACGGTGTGTTTGGCTCCTATGAGGAAGTGCCGCCACGCTTTGAAAGCTGCGTGAATGGCCAACAGCTCCCTGTCCCAGATAGTGTAGTTTTGCTCCGCCTTGCTGAGTTTCCGGGAGTAGAAAGCACAGGGTCTCCAATTCCCTTGCGGATCTTCTTGCAGAAGGACGGCGCCAACCGTTCTGTCTGACGCGTCAGTTTCGACTCGCATGGGCCTGCCGGGATTCACGTGCAGCAGCTGCTCCTCGGAGGCGAAGAGGCTTTTAAGCTTTTGAAAAGAGCGCTCCGCCTGGTCCGTCCAAACGAACTTCTTCTTCTTGGAACTGAGAGTGTCCGTGATTGCTGCCGTCTCCTTCGCGAAACCTCTGATGAACTTGCGGTAAAAATTGGCGAAACCGACGAATCTCTGGACCTCCTTCCGATTGCGCGGGCTCTTCCAGTCCAACACCGCTTGGACCTTGACGCTGTCCATGGCCAGCCCCTTGTCGGACAGCTTGTAGCCCAGGAAGTCCACCTCCGTCACATCGAACTGGCACTTCTCCAACTTGGCGTAGAGCTTGTGCTCCCGTAGTCTCTGCAGGACCTCCTTTACGTCTCTCTCGTGAGCTTCCGGCGATTCTGAGAAGATCAGGATGTCGTCGAGGAAACATACACACTTCCTGTAGAGGAGTCCCGCTAGCACGTGATGCATAAAGGCTTGGAAAACGTGAGATCCATTTTGGAGACCAAACGGCATAACTCTGTATTCATACGTGCCCAGAGGCGTGAACATGGCCGTCTTCCACTCATCGCCCTCCCGCATGCTGTCAGAGACTGCCTCCAGGTCCCAGCTCACAGAGGACCAACGCTAGCCAGTAGAACTGTACAAAAGTCTTTATTGAAGTATAGTTTCCATTTTCAAACCCTAGCGTGCGTCTCTACGTCTAGAGCCTAGACCGACGAAGCTCCGTCTGAATCTCCGCCCCCTGTACACCAGCTTAAGACTCTAGCCTTACTCCACCTCTTCCGTCTCTCCTTTCACCTCTGGGTCCTACTACCCCCCGGGGTCCCTTCCTTCCTGGACGCTTCGGAGGCGGACCCCTCGGACTCTTCCCCCTCCCTTCGGCGGGCTTTAGGACCTGGCTCCCTATCCGGGCTGCTCATTGCGCCACCCTCTTGTACATTTGAACTTGGCGCGCGCGCGCTGTCTCCGACCTTCCTTTTGACCGTTTCCTCGCTCTCTGATGCAGGCGTGGCTAATCCTGACTCATGTCCTTCCGCTGACGGAAAGCTGCCTGATGCCGATACCTGGGACTCCTCCCCCCTACTGCTCTCCGGTGGGAAAGCTGGTCCCGATTTCCAACTGCTGCTCTCTGAGTCTCCTCTGGCCCCTCCTTCCTGGGGTGTTCCCTTTGGCAACCCCCTAGCTCTGACCACGGGAGCCCCTTTCTGTGAATCCTCCGATTCGCTGGAGAGACTTAGAGACCTCGGGCGGCTGTCCTCGCTAACCTCTCCCTTGGATTCCTCCCCCTCGGTCTCTATCTCCTCCCTTTCCTGTGCCTCTGCTCCTGAGCCCCTGACATCCATCCCCCCCTCGAAGCCCCCCCCTTCCCGCCTCCCCTCCTTCCGGTGTGGGTACTGGGTGCTCCTTCGTTGCGGGGGTGAGTGCCGGATACAGTTCGTCCCCCGTGTCGTACATCCAGCCGGCTAGGTCCGGCTCGTTCTCCGTGCACTCGTCGACGTCGATCTCCTCTGCCTCCATCTCTCTGCCTTCGTGTTCGAACCCCACGTCCTCCCCCAACACGTCCATGTCCGTCTCGCCCCCGTTCCCCTCTGAGGGCGATGCCTGCCAAGGACCCCCCAGCCACCTCCTGCGCCACTGCTCCTCTGGTCGATCGTCCCACCAATAAGAGCAGTCTGAGGCAGACCCCGAGGGTGAGCCCTCCGGGGGGCGTGTGTCTGATGCCGGTTCCTCGTCCGAGGCGAACCCCTGGAATGTGCTGGTTGAAAGTGTGGGTGTGAAGAGCCAGTCGTCGAAATACTCGGCTGGCATGGGTCTGTGTGGGAAGAGGGCATGAAATTCATCTTTGAGCAGAGGCTCCTCCAAGGCATAGTCCGGCACCCAACTGTTGGCACTGGCCGGGGTACCCTCTCTGGCTAGGAGATATTCTACTCCCTCTTCCCCCCATCTCGAGTCCAAAATCTCTGTGACCTCGTTGATGTGCCCCCCTTTTGGCGACCCCCCCTTTCTGGGCATTTCTCTGAGCGGGTCTGGTGCTGTGCCTGGCTCCTGAAATCTATGAGGTGCTTTGTAGGGCGTGAGCACCGATCTATGGAACACCGGATGCATTCTGGAACCCTCCGGAAGTGTTAACCGGAAGGCCACTGGATTGACCTGTGCCTGGACTTGGTAAGGCCCTAGCTGTTTATGCCCTAGCTTCTTCTTCGCTAACGATCTGGTCGGCACTGCTTGCGCTGCTAACCAGACCCAGTCTCCCACCTGTATGTCTTCCCCAACTCTTCTGTGTCTGTCAGCCTGCAGTTTGTATGCATGCTTTGCTAGTTCTAACTGCCTCCTAAGCTGTTCGTGAACCTCCTGCAACTCTGACGCTAAGGCTTCCGCTGCCTGTGGCTCCCCCTCCCCCACTCTCTCTAAGCCCGGGAAGGTTCTGGGATGCCTCCCGTTGTTGGCGAAGAACGGCGTTACCCCCGTAGACACGTGCTTAGTATTGTTGTAAGCGAACTCGGCGAGTGGCAGGTAGTCCACCCATGTTGTAGGCTGCTGATTTGCGTAGCATCTCAGGTACTGCTGCATGATGGCGTTGACCCTTTCCGCTTGTCCGTTGGTCTGTGGGTGTCTCGCCGACGCTAGATTGATCTTGACGTTCAGGATGCCCATCAGCTTCTGCCAGAAGTTCGAGATGAACTGTCGCCCCCGGTCGGATAGAATAGACCGTGGTAGACCGTGGACGTTGAACACGTGGTCTATGAACAGTTTGGCGGTCTGTTCCGCCGTGGCCACCTTCGCGCACGGAATGAAGTGTGCCATTTTGGTAAACATGTCCACCACCACTAGCACTGCCGTCTTTCCCCTTGAACTGGGCAAATCCGTGAAAAAGTCCAGGGCCACCCTCTCCCACGGTTCGAACGGTGTCTGCAGCGGTTCCAGCAGTCCCGCCGGCGGTTTGTGTACTGACTTGGCCCTTTGGCAGGTGTCGCACCTCGAGACGTAATCCGCTACTTCCCCCCGCATCTTGGGCCACCAAAAGTCTCTGGCTACTAGTTCTACAGTCTTTTCTTTGCCAAAGTGCCCGGCGGTGGGAGCGTCGTGTAGCTGCTGCAGTACCCTTGCGCGGAGGTCGTCTCCCGGCACGTAGAGTGCTCCCTTGCGGATGAGTAACCCGTCGCGTATCTGGAACTCGTCGTCCTTCGCTGTGCCCTTGTGCACCTCCTCCATCTTGGCTTGTGCGAAGGGGTCCTCCTGCAGCGCGCGACGTACGGCGTCCAGGTCCACGGTTGCCGAAGCGCATGCCCACGCTTCCGGTGCGAAAATGTGCTTGGCCGCCAACGGTGCCGCCTCCTCGAGGTATTGCGGCTTCCTGGACAATGCATCCGCTATCACGTTGTTGTCGCCTGGGATGTACTCTATTTTGAAGTCGAAGTCCGCGAAGAACTCTGCCCATCTAATGTGCCTCTGGTTCAGGAACCTTGCCGTGCGCCAGTACTCCAGATTCTTGTGGTCCGTGCGGACCTGCACTGTGTGTTTGGCTCCGATAAGGAAGTGCCGCCATGCCTTGAACGCTGCATGGATGGCTAGCAACTCCCTGTCCCAGATGGTGTAATTCTGCTCTGACTTGCTGAGCTTCCTCGAGTAGAAGGCGCATGGCCTCCAGTCCCCCTGCTGGTCTTGTTGCAACAGGACAGCTCCCACGGCTCTGTCTGAGGCGTCCGTCTCCACCCTCATCGGTCTGCTGGGATTTACTTGCAGTAGCTGCTCTTCGGACGCGAAGAGACGCTTGAGTTTCTGAAAGGACTGCTCCGCTTGCTCCGTCCAGATGAATTTCTTCTTCTTGGAGCTGAGCGTGTCGGTGATGGCCGCCGTCTGCATAGCGAACCCCTTGATGAACTTGCAGTAAAAGTTGGCAAAGCCGACAAACCGCTGGACTTCCTTCCGATTGCGTGGGCTTTTCCAGTCCAATACTGCGCGAACCTTGGCGCTGTCCATGGCGAGCCCCTTGTCCGACAATTTGTAGCCCAGGAAATCCACCTCCGTCATGTCGAACTGGCACTTCTCCAGCTTGGCGTACAGCCTGTGTTCCTTCAGTCTCTGCAGAACTTCCCTGACATCCCTCTCGTGCGCCTCTCGCGATTCTGAAAATATCAGGATGTCGTCCAGGAAGCATACGCACTTCTTGTAAAGGAGTCCCGCCAACACATGATGCATGAAGGCTTGAAAACAGTGAGAGCCATTTTGTAATCCGAAGGGCATAACTCTGTATTCGTAGGTGCCCAGTGGCGTGAACATGGCCGTCTTCCACTCGTCGCCTTCCCGCATGCGAATCAGGTTGTACGCCCCTCGCAGATCCAACTTGGTAAAAACGCGTCCTTTCCTCACCGTCGCGAGCAGGTCGTCTATCTTGGGCATGGGGAATGCTGAGGGCTTGGTTTTCGAATTCAAAATTCTATAGTCCACCACAAGTCTTTTTTGGGGCGTGTCCCGCTTCTTCACAAAGAATACGGGGCTGCCCCCCACAGCTTTCGACTCCCGGATGAACCCGCGCTTCAAATTGTGATCTATGAACTCCTTGAGTTCCTGCAGTTCGTCTTCAGACATGGAATACAGTTTCCCGGTTGGCAGCGTCGCCCCCGGCAGGAGGTCAATCTTGCAGTCATAGGACCTGTGAGGAGGTAGCTTGTCCGCCTCCTTCTCGCAGAAAACCTCCAAAAACTCCGCATACTTGAGTGGCACTGCTTGCAGCGTGCCCAAATGTAACTGCGGGTCATCCTCTTCCCCTTCTGGGCTGGGTATAATGCAATGTTCCGCACAGTAGGAGGAGCCAAAAGTCAGTTGTCGTTGGTACCAAGCCAATGCTGGACTGTGCCTGTACAGCCAACTCATGCCCAAAACTACAGGCGTGTCCGACAATTGGGTGACATTGAAGCTGATGACTTCCCGGGGATTCCCAATTTGCATCACCATAGGCGGCGTCTGCTGTACCACCTGCCCCCCCAGCAGTTCCCTGCCATCCACCGTTACAACCTTCAGGGGCAGCGTGGCTGGCAGTAGCGCTATGTTGTGTTGTTGAATGAACTCCAGTCCTATAAAGTCTGCATTACTGCCAGAGTCAATCGTAATAGGCACTTCTATGGTGAGTCCATTGGGTAGCTGGAGCGATGCGGTGAGCTGCACCACTGGTTTGGGCGGGAGGGGGTCTGTGGGCTGCAAAATCTCTGGGGACTTCTTCAGTGACTCGTCTGGCTGGGCCCCAGTGCCTCCGTTTCCAGCCAGACTCTGTCGTTTCCCTGCTGTGGTTCTCTCTGCTGAGTTGTTTCCATTACTGTCACTGAGGCTGCAGTGTGCCTGTGGAGCCTCTGGGGACACTCTTTCGCCATGTGCTGAGCACTGTCGCAGATGTAGCACTTCCTGTTCCCTCTAGGCGGCTTCGTTTTGACTGCTCCCGGTGTTAAGGCTCTGGTTGCTGAGTGAGCCCTAGCACCGCCAATCTCCATCGGCTCTTCGCCCCCTCCCTGTGGAGGCGTGAACTGCGCACGCGCTGCATCCCTGGGCAAGAGGGCGGGCACTCTCGCTGGTGTGCGTCCCCAACGCCCTTCTTCTTTGCTCCATGGGCGTTCTTCCAGCCGCACCCCAACCGTTAGCGTTTTTTCAACCACTTGCTGAGTGCTTTTGGGTCTCTCCCCCCTTGCAATCTCATCCTTGATATTTGGGTTCAATCCCTCCCAAAAGAGGTCTCTAACTGGCGGAGAATCTTTATCCCAACCCAGCGCGTTGACCAATGCAAAAAAGCGGGAATGATACTGCCTTACGCTGGCTCTCCCTTGTCTTATCCCATGTATGTCCTTCCGGGCAATGTCAATGTCTATGTTTGATAAAAAACAGGAATCCATCGCTTTAACGAATGCATCTGCACTTCGGAGCGCTGGATCCTTATCTCTCCACAGATTGCGCAGGCATGCTTTCGCGTCTCCATGCAAATGAGACAAGATAAACCCCACCTTCTCTTGCTCATCCCTAAAGTCTTTATCCAGCAGTTGCAGCGCAAACAGCACGTCTGTTCGGAAATTGGGGTACTGCTGTAAATTCCCATCGAAATGAGATACAAGGCTGCCTCCTCTCTTCCCCAACCCAATCCCCTCGGATCTGGGTCCCGTTTGCCCCTGCTTCGTAAGCACTTCCAACCTGGCTTGGAGATCTTTGCAGGCAGCAGCCGCTTCTTCTTCTCTCTTCCTGGATGCGATTATCTCCGCGCTGAGTTGTGACACCGCCTCTTGCAGGGAAGCTATTTGCTGTTCAGTAGTCATTTCGCCTGACTCTTGTGAGCTCGCGAAGCACCAGTCTTCTTCCCTCCCTGCTTACGCTCATGCAGCGACGCTTATGGTGAAGAAAACTGATGAAACATGGGGACGGAGCTTACTGTCAGAGACTGCCTCCAGGTCCCAGCTCACAGAGGACCAACGCTAGCCAGTAGAACTGTACAAAAGTCTTTATTGAAGTATAGTTTCCATTTTCAAACCCTAGCGTGCGTCTCTACGTCTAGCGCCTAGACCGACAAAGCTCCGTCTGAATCTCCGCCCCCTGTACACCAGCTTAAGACTCTAGCCTTACTCCACCTCTTCCGTCTCTCCTTTCGCCTCTGGGTCCTACTACCCCCCGGGGTCCCTTCCTTCCTGGACGCTTCGGAGGCGGACCCCTCGGACTCTTCCCCCTCCCTTCGGCGGGCTTTAGGACCTGGCTCCCTATCCGGGCTGCTCATTGCGCCACCCTCTTGTACATTTGAACTTGGCGCGCGCGCGCTGTCTCCGACCTTCCTTTTGACCGTTTCCTCGCTCTCTGATGCAGGCGTGGCTAATCCCGACTCATGTCCTTCCGCTGACGGAAAGCTGCCTGATGCCGATACCTGGGACTCCTCCCCCCTACTGCTCTCCGGTGGGGAAGCTGGTCCTGATTTCCAACTGCTGCTCTTTGAGTCTCCTCTGGCCCCTCCTTCCTGGGGTGTTCCCTTTGGCAACCCCCTAGCTCTGACCACGGGAGCCCCTTTCTGTGAATCCTCCGATTCGCTGGAGAGACTTAGAGACCTCGGGCGGCTGTCCTCGCTAACCTCTCCCTCGGATGCCTCCCCCTCGGTCTCTATCTCCTCCCTTTCCTGTGCCTCTGCTCCTGAGCCCCTGACACATGCGTATGAGATTGTACGCTCCGCGCAGATCCAACTTGGTGAAAATCTTCCCCTTCCGCACTGTAGCTAGGAGGTCATCAATCTTGGGCATGGGAAAGGCCTTGGGCTTAGTCATCGAGTTTATGGCCCGGAAGTCCACGATGAGTCTCTTCTGGGGCGTGTCCTTCTTCTTCACAAAAAACACAGGACTGCCCCCCACTGCATTGGATTCCCGGATGAATCCGCGCTTCAAATTGTGCTCTATGAACTCCCTGAGTTCTTGCATCTCATCTTCAGACATGGAATACAGCTTTGCAGTTGGCAGCTTCGCCCCCGGCAACAGGTCGATTGCACAGTCGTAAGGCCTGTGGGGTGGCAGCTGGTCAGCTTCCTTCTCGCAGAAAACCTCCAAAAATCCCTCGTACTTGCGGGGAACTGCCTGCACCATGCCGAGTTGCAGCTGCTGCCCAGCCTCCTCCTCTTGGCTGGACTGGATGCAATGTTGAGCACAGTACGATGAGCAAAAGGTGATCTGCCGCTGGTACCACGCTACAGCTGGACTGTGTCTCTCTAGCCAACTCATGCCTAATACTATAGGCGTGTCTGACAGGCGGGTGACATTGAAGCTAATGACCTCTCGGTGATCTCCAATCCGCATCACCATGGGCGGCGTCTGTTGCACCACTTGCCCTCCTAGTAACTTCCTGCCATCAACTGTGACTACGTTCAGGGGATTTGTAGCTGGCAGAAGCGCTATGCGATGCTGCTTGACGAACTGCACCCCCACAAAGTCCGCGTTGCTACCTGAGTCGATAGTGATCGGGACTTCCAGGGTGGTTCCATTCGGCAACTGGAGTGTTGCAGTGAGCTGCACCGCTGGCTTGGGCGGTAAAGGGTCTGTGTGTTGCAAAGGCGCTGGGGACTGCTCTACAGATCCGCCTGGCTGAGCCCCAGCATCGCTGTTTCCAGCCAGGCATAGTCGTTTCCCTGAAACTGCTCTTCGTGCAGCACGTCTGCTGTTACTGTTGCTGACGCTGCAGTGTGCTTCTGGAGCCTCTGGGGACACTCTTTAGCCATGTGCTGTGTACTTTCACAGATGTAACATTTCCTGTTCCCTCTAGGAGGCTTCGCCTTCACTGCACCGGAGGTTGGGGCTCTGGCTGCTGTCTGAGCCTTAGCACCGCCAATCTCCATCAGTTCCTCCCCCTGCCGCATCAGAGGCGAGGAATGCGCCTGGCCGAACTCCTTGGGGATAAAAGGAGGTGCCCTCGCTGGCGCACGCACCTGGCGACCTTCCTCACTGTGCCAAGGACGTTCTTCGTGTCTTACTCCGATCGCAAAAGCCCTTTGTACTACTTCTGCCAGGGTCTGAGGTCTGTCACCCCTGGCTAATTCATCTTTTATAAAGCCGCTGAGACCCTCCCAGAACAAATCTCTCACTGGTCTGGAGTCCTTCTCCCAACCCAATACAGTCAGCAATGCAAAAAAGCGCGAATGGTACTGACGCACAGTGGCTTTGCCTTGCCTGAGTCCATGCATTTCTTTGCGCGCAACGTCAACATCCACGGTTGACTGGAAACACGAGTCCATCGCTTTAATAAATTCATCAGAATCGCGGCGGGCAGGGCCATCTTCGCGCCACAAATTGCGCAGCCACGCTCTAGCGTCCCCATGCAAATGAGACACGATAAATCCCACTTTCTCCTCTTCATCTTTAAAGTCATTGCGAAGCAAATGCAGTGCATATAAGACGTCTGCTCTGAAACTGGGGTAGTGCTTCAGGTTCCCATCGAAGTGGGCAACTAAACTGCCCCCCCCCCGCCTTCCAAGTCCAATTCCCTCCGATCTGGATTTTGGGAACCCCTCTATGCATGCACGCTCCCACCTGGTTTGCAGATCTTGGCAGCGCTTTTCCGCTTCGTCACTCTTCTTCTGAGATGCAACGACCGCAGCGGAGAGCTCTGTGACTGCGTTCCGCAGTGCTGTCAGCTGTTCCTCCGCACTCATGGCTGCCACACTTCGTGAGCTTTGCAAAAAAAAAAAATTGCGTTCTTTGGGAGGGGACTTACTGTCAGGGCCACCCGAGGTCCCAGCTCACAAGAGACCAACGCCCACTCCAGCTTATATTCAAAATCTTTTATTTAAGAACAACATTGTCAGTTCACAGCCGGGGCGCGTGACCCCACGTCTGTAGGCTTAGACCGCTGAAGTCCCCTCTGAATCAGTCCCGCCTCTACACCAGTTTAAGAGGCTTGTGCTGGACCACCTTTTCCTGTCCTTCCTTTTCCGCAGGGTCTTCCTGCCCCCCTGGGTTCCCTCCCTCCGGGATTCCCCAGAAGCTGAATCCCCTGACGCCTGCTCCCCCCTCCTTCGTGCTTTGGGACCAGGCTCCTCCTCCGGGCTCTCCTCACTTCCGCGCGCCTCCACATTTGAACTTGGCGCGCGTACGCTGCTTCTGACCTTCCTCTTGACAGTTACACTGCTCTCGGTACTACTCTCCGCCCCTTCCGGCAGGACGTCTTGCCCCAATCTCCTTCCCCTCTCTGCTTCCTGCTCTGCTCCGTCTGACACACTGGGAACTCCACCCCCTTCACTCCGTTCCGGCGGAGAAGCCGGTCCCGATCTCCAACTTCCACTGGGGGTTTCCCTGCTGCTGCCCTGCTCCTGGCTACTCCCCCCTGTGGCTCCCCTTGGCCTGACCAGGGGCGCCCCCTTTTGGGAATCCTCCGATTCACTGGAAAGACTCATGGAAATCCTCGAGTCATTGTCATCCTCTTCCTCGTCGCCCTGGGATCCTTCCCCCTCACTCTCAGTCTCCTCCCTCATCTGCTCCTCTCTCCCTGAACCCCTGACATCCGTGATTGGGTTTATTTCCCGTTGCTGTTTTTGGGGTTAGAATGCATTCACCCAAAAATCGCAGTTAAATGTTTGTTAGCAGCCCAACTCAAGCATAGCTGCTTTGGTTCCATCTCAATCGAAAGAGCACGAATAAGCTTTAATTGTTCTTTCGGTGTTCATTCACAAACAATTAGCAAAGCAAAGTGTAATATGTCTAAACTTGGCAAAAGAGGAAGTTTTGGGATTCATTTACTTAGAAAGAAGAATCTTGGATTTCACTTATTTCAAGTTGTGTTCTTTGGTGAAAATGCAACATTAGCCCAGAAATCGCAAAGTGTATGTAGTGAGACGAAAATAACAAAACACCGCCTTTTCGCTTCCATATGTGAAGAAAGAAGACAAATAAGCTTTGATTGAGCTTATTTCAATTCGCAAGGTGTTTTTTGGGTGTGCACTAGAATCACCTCGAACCATAGCAAAAAGGAGTTTTGGCTTCCATCTACATAAAAAGAAGGTGATAAAGCTCTGATTGGGCTCATTTCCAATTGTTGTTTTTGGGGTTAGAAAGCACATTCACCCAAATATCAAACTGAAGTGTATATTGTAAGCCAAAATCAAGCATAGGTGTTTTAGTTCCATCTCAATCGAAAGAGCACGAATAAGCTTTAATTGTTCTTTCCGTGTATTCACACATAATTAGCAAAGCAAAGTGTAATAAGTCTAAACTAGGCAAAAGAGGATGTTTTGGGTTTCATGTACTTAGAAAGAAGAATCTTGGCTTTCACTTATTTCAAGTCGTGTTCTTTGGTGAAAATGCAACATTAGCCCATTAATCGCAAAGTGTATGTAATGAGACGAAAATAACAAAACACCGTCTTTCTGCTTCCATATGTGAAGAAAGAAGACAAATAAGCTTTGATTGAACATTTGAATATGCATGGTGCTTCTTGGGTGTGCACCAGAATCACCCCTAACCAAATCAAAATGGTGTTTTCAGTTCCATCTGCATAAGAAGAAGATAATAAAGCTGTGATTGGGTTTATTTCCCGTTGCTGTTTTTGGGGTTAGAATGCATTCACCCAAAAATCACAGTTAAATGTTTGTTAGCAGCCCAAATCAAGCATAGCTGCTTTGGTTCCATCTCAATCGAAAGAGGACGAATAAACTTGGATTGTTTCATTCGGTGTTCACTCACCCACAAGTAGCAGAGCAAAGTGTAATAAGTCTAAACTAGGCAAAAGAGGAAGTTTCGGGTTTCATCTACTTAGAAAGAAGAATCTTGGATTTCACTTATTTCAAGTTGTGTTCTTTGGTGAAAATGCAACATTAGCCCAGAAATCGCAAAGTGTATGTAAGGAGACGAAAATAACAAAACACCGTCTTTTCGCTTCCATATGTGAAGAAATAAGACAAATAAGCTTTGATTGAGCTTATTTCAATTTGTATGGTGTTTTTTTGGGTGTGCACTAGAATCACCTCCAACCAAATAAAAATGGTGTTTTCGGTTCCATCTGCATAAGAAGAAGATGATAAAGCTGTGATGGGGTTTATTTCCCGTTGCTGTTTTTGGGGTTAGAACGCATTCACCCAAAAATCGCAGTTAAATGTTTGTTAGCAGCCCAAATCAAGCATAGCTGCTTTGGTTCCATCTTTCCGTGTTCATTCACACACAATTAGCAAAGCAAAGTGTAATGTCTAAACTAGGCAAAAGAGGATGTTTTGGGTTTCATTTACTTAGAAAGAAGAATATTGGATTTCACTTATTTCAAGTTGTGTTCTTTGGTGAAAATGCAACTGTCAGGGGTTCAGCAGCAGAGGGACAGGAAAGGGAGGAATTAGAGACCGAGGGAGAGGAATCCGAGGGAGAGGTCAGCGATGATAGCCATCCGAGGTCTCTAAGTCTCTCCAGCGAATCAGAGGATTCACAGAAAGGGGCTCCCGTGGTCAGAGCTAGGGGGTTGCCAGAGGGAACACCCCAGGAAGGAGGGGCCAGAGGGGACTCAGAGAGCAGCAGCTGGAAATCGGGACCAGCTTCCCCACCGGAGAGCAGTAAGGGGGAGGAGTCCCAAGCATCGGCAGCAGGCAGCTTTCCGTCAGCGGAAGGACATGAGTCAGGGTTAGCCACGCCTGCATCAGAGAGCGAGGAAACGGTCAAAAGGAAGGTCAGGGGCAGCGCGCGCGCGCCAAGTTCAAATGTACAAGAGGGGGGCGCAATGAGCAGCCCGGAGAGGGAGCCGGGTCCCAAAGCCCGCCGAAGAGAGGGGGAGGAGTCCGAAGGGTCCGCTTCCGAGGCGTCCAGGAAGGAAGGCACCCAGGGGGGTAGTAGGACCCAGAGGCGGAAGGAGAAACGTAGAAGGTGGAGTAAGGCTAGAGTCTTAAACTGGTGTACAGGGGGCGGAGACTCAGACGAGGCTTCGCTGGTCTAGGGTCTAGACGTAGAGACGCACGCTAGGGTTTGAAAATGGGAACTAAACTTCAATAAAGACTTTGTACAGTTCTGCTGGCTAGCGTTGGTCTTCTGTGAGCTGGGACCTGGAGGCAGTCTCTGACAGCATGTTTTGCAGTGCCCCCCAAACGGAGTGGTTCCTAGCACATCAGGAGGAAGAGTCAAGACAACCAAAAGTGGATAAATAGGTTGTATTTATTAAATATAACAACTTGAGGATCGGCAAAACTAGTCAGATTCGACCAATGTAACCAAATCAAATTGTCTGGGAAGGTGTGCTTGTTCACCTCTACCCACAAACACACAAGTGCTCAAACAGAGCTCTTTGCAGATCCTTAAGAACCCAACCCAAATCAGAAAGATGTCACAACCCAAATCAGAAAGATGCATACCACCAGGTCTATACAACTGTTGGGCACAGAACATAATTCTGCCATGAGGGATATAAGCACCCACATTTTCAAACACAAACATCGTTGTAGAATGATTAGCTTTGTGTCTTGCCCATCCACCTTCTTAGGAAGGCTGCCCCCACTCCATAAGCACCTCTACAACATTCCAAACCAAACTATGATAAGCTCAGGGATGAGGAAGCACAGCTGATGGAGATATTTAGTGATCTCAACTGAATTTACCTCACCAGATTGTTATCCCCAAGATGGATGACCAGAATGTCAGGATTAGGGTTAGGGCTAGGGCAGGGGATAGGTGGACGTTCAGGGTTAGGGTTAGTGCCTGGGGTTTTTTTTCATGCTTTTTAAGCTTCTAATGATATTGCTTCATGTCAGGGGCTCAGGAGCAGAGGCACAGGGGAGAGAGGAAATGGAGAGTGAAGGGGAAGAATCTGAGGGCAGTGGAGGGGAGAATGACAGTGACCCGAGAGATTCCATGAGCCTCTCCAGCGAATCAGAAGATTCCAAGAAGGGAGCGCCTATGGTCAGGGCAAGGGGGGTCACAGGGGAGACGCAACAGAAGCAAGGGGCCAGCGGAGACTCCCAAAGCAGCAGTGGGAGATCAGGACCAGCTTCCCCACCAGAGCGCAGTGGGGGGGGGGAAGAGTCCCATGTGTCAGGGCCAGCATCTCCTCCAGCAGAGAGAGAAGATGAGTCAGGGCTGACCACGCCTCTATCGGAGAGCGGGGGAACGGAGGGGACGTCAGGTCCAGCTAGCCTCCCCAAAGGGGGAAGCAGTGACAGGAGCAGTGTAACGGTCAGGAGGAAGGCGGCGGGCTGGGCGCGTGCGCCCAGTTCGAATGTACAGGCGCGCGGGACAGCAGAAAACCCGGATTGGGAACCAGGTCCTAAAGCCCGCCGGAGGCAGGGGGAAGACTCAGGGGACTCAGCGTCAGAAGAGTCTAGGAAGGGCAAGACCCCAGCGGACAGGTGGAACCAGAGGAGGAAAGAGCAAAGGAAGAGGTGGAGCAAGGCTAGAGTCTTAAACTGGTGTCTGGGGGGAGGAGATTCAGACGAAGCTTCGGCGGTCTAGAGTTTGAGACGTAGAGCTGCGCGCCGCGGCTGTGAAAGTGAAATTGAGCTTCAATAAAGACTGTTTTATATAACAACGAACTGGCTTGGTCCTTTGTGAGCTGGGACCTCGGGCAGCTCTGACAGTAAGCTCCGTCTCACATAATTGAACCCTCGCAGCGCGAGTTGGCGCAGCGAGGGGCAAAACTTGGTGTTTTGCGAGCTCACGAAGATAGGCAAAGATGACTACAGAGGAGAAGGTGAAAGAGCTGCAAGAAGCAGTCACGACGCTTTACGCAGAAGTAGCAGCATCCAGAAAGAGAGAGGAAGAAGCAGTAGCGCTCTGCCAGGATCTGCAGACCAGGTGGGAAAGTGTGGGCAAAGAGGGGCTGCTGGGACGCAAGCCGGAGGGAGTTGGCCTCGGGAAGAGGGGGGGCAGCATCGTAGCCCACTTCGACGGGAACCTACAGCAGTATCCTAACTTCAGAGCAGACATAGTTTTCGCGCTCAATTTGCTTCGGAGAGACTTTAGAGATGAGGAGGAGAAAGTAGGCTTCATAATAACTCATCTGCATGGGGAAGCTAAATCGTGGCTGCGCAACTTATGGCGCGAAAATGATCCCGCCCTCCAAGATTCAAAGGCATTTATCAAGGCTATGGACGATTGTTTTAAATCAACGGTAGATGTGGATGTGGCCAGGAGGGAAATGCATGGACTGAAGCAGGGCAAAGCCACTGTGAGACAATATCACTCCCGCTTTTTTGCGTTAGTAAATGTGCTGGGCTGGGAAAAGGACTCCGCTGCCGTCAGGGATCTGTTCTGGGAGGGACTAAATGGGTCCGTGAAAGATGAGCTGGCGAGGGGGGAGAGACCTAACAGCACCACAGAAGTCGTCCAGAGAGCGCTGGCGATAGGCGTGCGCCTGGAAGAACGCCCTTGGAGCAGGAATGAGGGAGGTATGGCGCGCACACCAGCCAGAACAACTCCCTTCCTACCCAGAGAGACAGGGTGCGCGCAATCCACGCCTCCCCTGGGGCGGGGAGAGGAGCCGATGGAGATAGGTGGTGCTAGGGATCAGACAGCGACCAGAGCCCAAACACCAGGAGCAGTCAAGGTGAAGGCTCCTAGAGGGAACAGGAAGTGCTATATCTGCGACAGTGCACAACACATGGCCAAAGAGTGTCCCCAGAGGATCCAGAGGCACACTGCAGCCTCAGCAACAGTAAGAGGAGCAGTTCAGCAGGGGGAACAGCTACAGGGAAACGACGAAGCCTGGTTGGAGGCAGAGGCACTGGGGCCCAGCCAGGCGAGTCAGTGAAGCAGTCCCCAGAGATTTTACAGCCCACAGACCCCCTCCCACCCAAACCAGTGGTACAACTCACCGCATCGCTCCAGCTGCCCAATGGACTCACCCTGGAAGTCCCTATTACCATTGACTCTGGCAGTAACGCAGACTTTGTAGGAGTGGACTTCATCAAGCAACATCGCATAGCGCTCCTACCAGCCACGATGCCCCTAAACGTAGTCACGGTCGATGGCAGAAAGCTACTGGGAGGACAGGTGGTACAGCAAACACCCCCTATGGTAATGCAAATTGGAAATCACCGCGAAGTCATCAGCTTCAACGTCACCCACCTGTCGGACACGCCCATAGTGTTGGGCATGAGTTGGCTGGATAGGCACAGCCCGGCTTTAGCATGGTACCAGCGTCAATTGACCTTCTGCTCCTCCTACTGCGCGGAACACTGCATCCGGACCAGCCAGGAAGAGGAAGGGCAAGAGGATGAACCACAGCTACACCTAGGCATGGTGCAAGCGGTACCGAACAAGTACAAGGCGTTTTTGGAGGTCTTCTGCGAGAAGGAAGCGGACAAGCTGCCTCCCCACAGGCCCTACGACTGCAAGATTGGCCTCCTGCCGGGGGCGACGCTGCCGACTGGAAAACTGTATTCCATGTCTGAAGACGAACTGCAAGAACTGAGGGAGTTCATAGATCACAACTTGAAGCGGGGATTCATCCAAGAATCCAAAGCAGTGGGGGGGGGGCAGTCCCGTGTTCTTCGTGAAGAAGAAAGACACGCCCCAACGGAGGCTGGTAGTTGATTATAGAATCATCAATTCCAGGACAAAGCCCACAGCATTCCCCATGCCCAAGATTGACGACCTGCTCGTGACGGTGAGGAAGGGACGAATCTTCACCAAGTTGGATCTACGAGGGGCGTACAACCTTATATGCATGCGGGAGGGCGATGAGTGGAAGACGGCCATGTTTACGCCTTTAGGCACCTATGAATATCGAGTTATGCCGTTTGGTCTCCAAAATGGCTCCCATTGTTTCCAAGCTTTTATGCACCACGTGTTAGCGGGACTCCTCTACAAGAAGTGCGTCTGCTTCCTAGACGACATCCTGATCTTCTCGGAATCACAAGAGGCTCACGAGGGAGATGTCAAGGAGGTCCTGCAGAGACTACGGGAGCACAGACTTTACGCCAAACTGGAAAAGTGCCAGTTCGACATGACGGAGGTGGATTTCCTGGGCTACAAGCTGTCCGACAAGGGACTCGCCATGGACAGCACCAAGGTCCGCTCGGTGTTGGACTGGAAGAGCCCGCACAATCGGAAGGAGGTCCAGAAGTTCGTCGGATTCGCCAACTTTTATCGCAAATTCATCAAGGGGTTCGCGATGGAGACGGCGGCCATCACGGACACCCTCAGCTCCAAAAAGAAGAAGTTCACCTGGACGGACCAGGCGGAGCAGTCCTTTCGGAGGCTCAAGCGTCTCTTCGCGTCCGAAGAACAGCTGCTACACGTAAACCCCAGCAAACCAATGAGGGTTGAAACGGACGCCTCGGACAGAGCGGTGGGGGCGGTCCTGTTGCAGCAAGACCCGCAAGGGGATTGGAGGCCATGCACATTCTACTCCAGGAAACTCAGCAAGTCGGAACAGAACTACACCATCTGGGACCGAGAGTTGCTGGCCATTCATGCAGCCTTCAAGGCGTGGCGGCACTTCCTCATTGGAGCCAGACACACAGTGCAGGTCCGCACGGACCATAAGAACCTGGAGTACTGGCGCACGGCACGGTTCCTGAACCAGAGACACATCCACTGGGCGGAGTTCTTTGCGGATTTCGACTTCCGAATAGAATACATCCCGGGAGACAACAACATCATGGCGGATGCACTATCCAGGAAGCCGCAGTATCTCGAGGAAGCGGCACTGGTGGCGGCCAAACACATTTTCGCACCGAAAGCGTGGGCGTGCGCTTCAGCCACCGTGGACCTGGACGCGGTGCGTCACGCGCTGCAGACGGATTCGTTCGCTCAATCCAAGATGGAGGAGGTGCAAAGAGGCACAGTGAAGGACGGAGAGTTCCAGATACGCGACGGACTGCTCATCCGCAAAGGGGCTCTCTATGTGCCAGGAGACGACCTCCGCGCGAAAGTCCTGCAGCAGTTACACGACGCGCCCAGCGCTGGGCACTTCGGCAAGGACAAGACAGCGGAATTAGTAGCCAGAGACTTTTGGTGGCCCAAGATGAGGGGAGAAGTCGCGGATTACGTCGCTCGGTGCGACACATGCCAAAGGGCCAAACCAGTACACAGGGTGCCGGCGGGACTGCTGGAACCGCTACAGACGCCGCTCGAACTGTGGGAGAAAGTGGCCCTGGACTTTGTCACAGATCTGCCCAGCTCGCGAGGCAAGACAGCGGTACTCGTGGTCGTAGACCTGTTCACCAAGATGGTGCACTTCATTCCTTGCGTGAAGGTGGCCACAGCGGAACAGACCGCCAAGCTGTTCATCCTGTCCGACCGCGGTCGCCAATTCATCTCGAGCTTCTGGCAGAAGCTGCTGGGCATCCTGAACGTCAAGATCAACTTAGCGTCGGCACGACACCCGCAGACCAACGGACAAGTGGAGAGGGTCAACGCCATCATGCAGCAGTATCTGCGATGCTACGTGTCGGGCTCAGGAGCAGAGGCACAGGAGAGGGAGGAAATAGAGACCGAGGGGGAGGAATCTGAAGGAAATGTTAGCGATGACAGCCGTCCGAGGTCTCTGAGTCTCTCCAGCGACTCGGAGGATTCACAGAAAGGGGCTCCCATGGTCAGAGCAAGGGGGGTGCCTAGGGGGACACCCCAGGAAGAAGGGGCTAGAGGGGACTCAGAGAGCAGCAGTTGGAAATCAGGACCAGCTTATCCACCAGAGCGCAGTAGGGGGGAGGAGTCCCAGGCATCGGGATCAGGCGGCGCACCGCCAGCGGGAGGACATGAGTCAGGATTGGCCACGCCTCCATCGGAGAGCGAGCAAACGGTCAAAAGGAAGGTCGGAGACTGGGCGCGCGCGCCAAGTTCAAATGTACAAGAGGGCGGCGCAGTGGGCAGCCCGGATAGGGAGCCAGGTCCTAAAGCCCGCCGAAAGGAGGGAGGAGACTCAGGGGGGTCAGCGTCAGCGTCAGAAGAGTCCAGGACGGAAGGGACCCCGGGGGGTAGAAGGACCCAGAGGAGAAAGGAGAGACGGAAGAGGTGGAGTAAGGTTAGAGTCTTAAACTGGTGTACAGGGGCGGAGACTCAGATGGAGCTTCGCCGGTCTAGCCTTTAGACGTAGAGATGCACGCTAGGGCTTGAAAATGGAAACTGTACTTCAATAAAGACTTTTGTACATTACTACCGGCTAGCGTTGGTCCTCTGTGAGCTGGGACCTGGAGGCAGTCTCTGACACTATGCGAACCAACAGCGCTCGACCTGGGTGGACTACCTACCGCTGGCCGAGTTTGCCTACAACAACACGAAGCACGGGTCTACAGGGGTGACACCATTCTTCGCCAACAATGGGCGGCATCCCAGAACCTTCCCGGGTTAGAGACGACGGGGGAGGGGGAGCCACGGGGAGCAGAACACCTGGCAGCAGAGTTGCAGGAGGTCCACGAGCAACTCCGAAGGCACTTGGAACTAGCAAAACACGCCTACAAAATGCAGGCAGACAGGCACAGGAGAGTCGGGGAAGACATCCTGGTGGGGGACTGGGTCTGGTTAGCAGCCCAGGCAGTGCCGGCCAGAACGTTAGCTAAGAAGAAGCTCAGACACAAGCAGCTAGGGCCTTACCAAGTTGAGGCACAAATCAATCCAGTGGCCTACCGGTTAACGCTCCCGGAGGGCTCCAGAATGCACCCGGTCTTTCATAGGTCAGTGCTCACACCCTACAAGGAACCCCACAGGTTTCAGGCGCGAAGGGACGCACCAGACCTACTCAGCAAATCGCCAACAGGGGAGGGGTCACCGAGGGCGGCGCCACTCAACGAGGTCACGGAGATTTTAGACTTGAGATGGGGGGAAGAGGGAGTTGAATATCTCCTCGCCAGGGAAGGTGCCCCGGCCAGCGCCAACAGGTGGGTACCGTACTATGCCGTGGAGGAGCACTACCTCAAAGACGAGTTCCATGCACTCTTCCCACACAGACCTATGCCGGCAGATTTTTTCGATGACTGGCTTTTCACACCCACACTCTCAGCCAGCACGTTCCAGGGGTTCTCATCAGCTGAGGAAACGGCGCCAGACACAAGCTCCCCAGAGGGGTCACTCTCGGGGTTTGGCACAGACCGCTCTTATTGGTGGGACAATCAACCGGAGGTGGGGTGGAGCAGGGAACTGCTGAGGGGACCCTTACACGCAGCATCACCCGAGGAGACAGGGGGAGGGAAGGACATGGACGTCTTGGGGGAAGACCCTGGGTTCGAGCACAACTGCAGAGAGATGGAAGCAGAGGAGATTGACGTCGACGAGACCACTACGGGCTGGCCGGATCCAGCTGGCCGGCTGCATACCAGGGGGAAATAACGGTATCCCGCACTCACCCCCACAGCACTGGAGCACCCGGAACCCACACCCGAAGAGGGGGAGGGGGGCTTCGAGGGGGTGATGGATGTCAGAGGCTCAGGAGCAGAGGCACAGGGGAGAGAGGAAATGGAGAGCGAAGGGGAAGAATCTGAGGGCAGTGGAGGGGAGAATGACAGTGACCCGAGAGATTCCATGAGCCTCTCCAGCGAATCAGAAGATTCCCAGAAGGGAGCGCCTATGGTCAGGGCAAGGGGGGTCCCAGGGGAGACGCAACAGAAGCAAGGGGCCAGCGGAGACTCCCAAAGCAGCAGTGGGAGATCAGGACCAGCTTCCCCACCAGAGCGCAGTGGGGGGGGGGGGAAGAGTCCCATGTGTCAGGGCCAGCGTCTCCTCCAGCAGAGAGAGAAGATGAGTCAGGGCTGACCACGCCTCTATCGGAGAGCGGGGGAATGGAGTGGACGTCAGGTCCAGCTAGCCTCCCCAAAGGGGGAAGCAGTGACAGGAGCAGTGTAACGGTCAGGAGGAAGGTGGTGGGCTGGGCGCGCGCGCCAAGTTCGAATGTACAGGCGCACAGGACAGCAGAAAACCCGGATTGGGAACCAGGTCCTAAAGCCCGCCGGAGGCAGGGGGAAGACTCAGGGGACTCAGCGTCAGAAGAGTCTAGGAAGGGCAAGACCCCAGCGGACAGGCGGAACCAAAGGAGGAAAGAGCAAAGGAAGAGGTGGAGCAAGGCTAGAGTCTTAAACTGGTGTCTGGGGGGAGGAGATTCAGACGGAGCTTCGGAGGTCTAGAGTTTGAGACGTAGAGCTGCGCGCCGCGGCTGTGAAAGTGAAATTGAGCTTCAATAAAGACTGTTTTATATAACAATGAACTGGCGTTGGTCCTTTGTGAGCTGGGACCTCGGGCAGCTCTGACACTTCATTTTTATGAGACTGGATAATTCCCAAAAGTAAGCAAACTACCTGAAACGTAGCAAAACTAAGAGAAATGTGAAAACCAAAAGTGAGATACCAGAAACCCAACAAGGAAGGAATTCATGAAAAAGGAAAATTGCCAGACAGAGACTTCAATCAAATCATTACCAAATTCACCAGAATCCCAAAACCAATTGAAAAGAAGCAGAAATGTGAGAAGCAGAAGAAATACCATCAGAAACCCCCAACAAGAGGGAAAAAGTAAATTGCGCAGAAACCCCAAAGCCAGTTAAACCTTAGTTTTGCATGGTGCCTGGGGTGATTTCGCTTTTCCCTGAGATGTTTACTGTGTGGGTTTCTTGTGGTTCTATTCAATTGGTTTTCTCATCTTTTGTGGATGTGGTTTGTTTCTGTTGTTTCTTGTTTGTTTTGGGGATTATGTTGAATTTTTTCTGTGGTTTTCGTTTCATAGATTCTTTTATATAAATTACGATTGTGAAATATACTCAGAGTCTTGTATGTATTTCATGCTCTTTATTGCCCCCCCCTCATGCTTTTATATACATTATTTACACAATGAGTACCGTCTGACTGGCTAACTCTGCTTCCCTCTTGGAGCCTGATTGGCCTGCAGGAAAAGACCAATCAGTTGTTGCATTCTAGGACCCAAGGTTAGTACATAACAGATTGGGTGCTGGATTGATGGTGAGTTTGCTTCCTTTCTAGGTTTTTTGGGTTTTGCACCTTTGAGAATATTAATTTGTATGAGATCTGATAATCCCAAGAATAAAAGGAAAACCACCAGAAATGAAGCAAAACCACCAGAAATGACCATTCCAACAATGAAGTCAACCACTAAAAACACAAAAACCTACTGAAAAGAAGCAGAAGAACCATGTAAAAGCAACATCAATGGAAACTGGCAAAGAAGCCAACTAATCCCAAACAAAGCAGATTCACCAGAAACCCCCAAAGCATTCAAAAGTATTACCACCTGTCAGGGGTTCAGGGGCGGCCCTGACACCACCAGAATGCAAAAACAAGAAAACTTCTCAAAAGAAGCAATAAAGCAAAAGTCCAAAAAACAAGCTAAACCAATGGAAAAGAAATGAAGCCAGCTGCAAACAAAGCACATTCACCAGAAACCCAAGACTAAGTGAAAACTAGTATGCTATGTTGGTTAATTTCTGTTGCTTGAAGTGCTTTTGGACTCCCATAAATTGCATTTTGCTTTTTAAAAACTGGTTTCCAGTTTCTTTGTAATTGGTGGCTTTACTGCTTCTTTTTTGTTTTCTGCTGGTTTGTTTAATTTGGGGTGGTTTTGCTTTTTTTTGCATTTAATTGTTTTGCTTCTTTTACTTTGAATGGTTCTGCGGTTTTGGGTGAGATTGTTTCTTTTCCATTGATTTGGCTTGGTTTTCATGTCTCCTGGTTTTGCCTCATTTTGGGAATATTTCTTGGTTTTTGTGCTTCTGGTGGTATTTCTTCAATTTTATGACATAACCAAGCCAAAACACCAGAAACACAGAAACAAATCATAAAGAAGCAGAGGGTTACAGTGAGAGTTGGGTTTGAGTTGGAATAGGATTAGGAGTTAGAGTTGGGGTTGCGTTACGGTAAGAGAAGAACAGCAGAAGGAGAAATTTAATTTTATTACTTAGGGTTAGGGTTAAATTAGCAATATAATTTTATTATTTATACTCCACCCAAGTCACTAGTGGCCACTTTCAATAAAAGGTAAAAACATGAGCGCACTCTAAGTGAATGCTCATGAATGTAGAAACTCTTACTTCCCATAGAATTCCCAAAGAAGACCTGGGAATTGTAGCTCTGAGCTTCTTTGCAGAGGGTTGGACTAGATGACCCTTGGGTTCCCCTTCCATCTCTACTAGGATGCGGAAGAGGCGCTGCGACGTTGCTCTCCCGACCCCGCTCTCCCCAGGGTGCAGCCCTGCCCCCCGCCCCACCCTCACCTGCCTTTCTCCCCCAGTGGCCTTCCTCTCGTGCACCGTGGCGGAGGGATGGTGGGGGTGGGCCACGGAAGTATATATACAAGAATATACATACCTAGATATAGGTGTCCGTTTGTAAATATATAAAAATAAAATGGATATATGTATATGTGTGTGTATATATATAATAAATATATAAAAATAAAATGGATATATGTATATGTGTGTGTACATATGCAGTGCTTCTTTTCTAAAAAAAAGATTGGGTCTACTCTCATTTTGACTCAAGAAAATAACCATTTTATAGTTCAAACCGGGAAAAATAAATACAGTAAATGGACAAAAGTACATTCACAAAATGTTTTATGCATTCCTCTGCGTCCCACCCCCCCCCCCCCGAAAAAAGCACTGTATATGTTCCGTCAAGGGCAGGGTTATTTCTGGATCTGGAGCCAATAAGCATGCCAGTGGATGAAGAATAAGCAATGCTTTATTTGCATAAGGTTAACAGATAGCAGCAGGCATACAAAACACAAATTATAGCATTCCAGAGAGGAGTCGCACACAATCTCCCCTTCAGCTGCCCGGAGCTCCAGGTAGAGCAGCGAGAGAGATGGCGTTTTGGGTTCCATCTGCATAAAAAGAAGATGATAAAGCTCTGAGTGGGCTTATATCAAATTGGTGTTTTAGTGGTTAGAATGCACATTCACCAAAAATGGCAGTTAAATGTTTGTTATAAGCCCAAATCAATTATAGGTGTTTTGGTTCCATCTCAATCGAAAGAGCACAAATAAGCTTTAATTGTTCTTTCCGTGTTCATTCACAAACAAATAGCAAAGCAAAGTGTAACGTCTAAACTAGGCAAAAGAGGATGTTTTGGGTTCCAACTACATAGAAAGAAGAATCTTGGCTTTCGCCAAGATTCAAATTGTGTTCTTTAGTGTTAATGCAACATTAACCCAGAAATTGCAAAGTATATGTAATGAGACCAAAAAAACAAAACACCGTCTTTTCGCTTCCATATGTGTAGAAAGAAGACAAATAAGCTTTGATTGAACTTATTTGAATATGCATGGTGCTTCTTGGGTGTGCACCAGAATCACCCCTAACCAAATCAAAATGGTGTTTTCAGTTCCATCTGCAAAAGAAGAAGATGATAAAGCTGTGATGGGGTTTATTTCCCGTTGCTGTTTTTGGGGTTAGAATGCATTCACCCAAAAATCGCAGTTAAATGTTTGTTATCAGCCCAAATCAAACATAGCTGCTTTGGTTCCATCTCAATCGAAAGAGGACGAATAAACGTGGATTGTTTCATTCGGTGTTCACTCACCCACAAGTAGCAGAGCAAAGTGTAATAAGTCTAAACTAGGCAAAAGAGGATGTTTTGGGATTCATTTACTTAGAAAGAAGAATCTTGGATTTCACTTATTTCAAGTTGTGTTCTTTGGTGAAAATGCAACGTTAGCCCAGAAATTGCAAAGTGTATGTAATGAGACGAAAATAACAAAACCGTCCTTTCGCTTCCATATGTGAAGAAAGAAGAAAAATAAGCTTTGAGCTTATTTCCATTCGAAAGATGTTTTTTGGGTGTGCACTAGAATCACCTCCAACCAAAGCAAAAAGGTGTTTTGGTCAAAAATCGCAGTTAAATATTTGTTATCAGCCCAAAACAAGCATACTTCAGTTTGATGTTGCATTTTCACCAAAGAACACGACTTGAAATAAGTAAAATCCAAGATTCTTCTTTCTAAGTAAATGAATCCCAAAACATACTCTTTTGCCTAGTTTAGACTTATTACACTTTGCTCTGCTAAATTGTGTGTGAATGAACACGCAAAGAACAATTGAAGCTTATTCGTGCTCTTTCGATTGAGATGGAACCAAAGCAGCTATGCTTGATTTGGGCTGCTACCAAACATTTAACTGCGATTTTTGGGTGAATGCATTCTAACCCCAAAAACAGCAACGGGAAATAAACCCAATCACAGCTTCTTCTTATGCAGATGGAACCGAAAACACCATTTTTATTTGATTGGAGGTGATCCTGGGGAACACCCAAAAAAACACCACACGAATTGAAATAAGCTCAATCAAAGCTTATTTGTCTTCTTTCTTCACATATGGAAGCGAAAAGACGGTGTTTTGTTATTTTCGTCTCATTACATACACTTTGCGATTCCTGGGCTAATGTTGCATTTTCACCAAAGAACACAGCTTGAAATAAGTGAAATCCAAGATTCTTCTTTCTAAGTAGATGAAACCCAAACCATCCTCTTTTGCCTAGTTTAGACTTATTACACTTTGCTTTGCTACTTGTGCGTGAGTGAACACCGAATAAAACAATCCAAGTTTATTCGTCCTCTTTTCATTGAGATGGAACTAAAACACCTATACTTGATTTTGGCTTATAACATACACTTCAGTTTGATTTTGGGGTGAGTGTGCTTTCTAACGCCAAAAACAACAATTGGAAATAAGCTTTATCATCTTCTTTTTCTTCCATCTACAAATGGAACCCAAACCTCCTTTTTGCTTTGGTTGGAGGTTATTCTAGTGCACACCCAAAAAACATCTTGCGAATTGAAATAAGCTCAATCAAAGCTTGTCTTCTTTCTTCACATATGGAAGCGAAAAGTCGGTGTTTTGTTATTTTCGTCTCATTACATACACTTTGCGATTTCTGGGCTAATGTTGCATTTTCACCAAAGAACACGACTTGAAATAAGTGAAATCCAATCTTCTTCTTTCTAAGTAAATGAAACCCAAAACATCCTCTTTTGCCTAGTTTAGACATTACACTTTGCTTTGCTAATTATGTGTGAATCTACACGGAAAGAACAATTAAAGCTTCTTCGTGCTCTTTCGATTGAGATGGAACTAAAACACCTATGCCTGATTTTGGCTTACAACATACACTTCAGTTTGATATTTGGGTGAATGTGCTTTCTAACCCCAAAAACAACAATTGGATATGAGCCCAATCAGAGCTTTATCATCTTGTTTTTATGTAGATGGAAGCCAAAACTCCTTTTTGCTTTTCTTCGAGGTGATTCTAGTGCACACCCAAAAAACACCTTGCGAATTGAAATAAGCTCAATCAAAGCTTATTTGTCTTCTGTCTTCACATATGGAAGCGAAAAGGCGGTGTTTTGTTATTTTCGTCTCATTACATACACTTTGCGATTTCTGGGCTAATGTTGCATTTTCACCAAAGAACACAACTTGAAATAAGTGAAATCCAAGATTCTTCTTTCTAAGTAGATGAAACCCAAACCATCCTCTTTTGCCTAGTTTAGACTTATTACAATTTGCTTTGCTACTTGTGGGTGAGTGAACACCGAATAAAACAATCCAAGTTTATTCGTCCTCTTTACATTGAGATGGAACTAAAACACCTATACTTGATTTTGGCTTATAACATACACTTCAGTTTGATTTTGGGGTGAGTGTGCTTTCTAACCCCAAAAACAACAATTGGAAATTAGCTTTATCATCTTCTTTTTCTTCCATCTACAGATGGAACCCAAACCTCCTTTTTGCTTTGGTTGGAGGTGATTCTAGTGCACACCCAAAAAACATCTTGCGAATTGAAATAAGCTCAATCAAAGCTTATTTGTCTTCTTTCTTCACATATGGAAGCGAAAAGACGTTGTTTTGTTATTTTGGTCTCATTACATACACTTTGCGATTTCTGGGCTAATGTTGCATTTTCACCAAAGAACACAACTTGAAATAAGTGAAATCCAAGATTCTTCTTTCTAAGTAAATGAATCCCAAAACATCCTCTTTTGCCTAGTTTAGACTTATTACACTTTGCTTTGCTAAATTGTGTGTGAATGAACACGCAAAGAACAATTAAAGCTTTTTCGTGCTCTTTCAATTGAGATGGAACCAAAGCACCAATGCTTGATTTGGGCTGCTAACAAACATTTAACTGCGATTTTTGGGTGAATGCATTCTAACCCCAAAAACAGCAACGGGAAATAAACCCCATCACAGCTTTCTTATGCAGATGGAACCGAAAACACCATTTTTGATTTGGTTAGGGGTGATTCTGGTGCACACCCAAGAAGCACCATGCGACTTGAAATAAGTTCAATTAAAGCTTATTTGTCTTCTTTCATCACATATGGAAGCGAAAAGACGGTGTTTTGTTATTTTGGTCTCATTACATACACTTTGCGATTTCTGGGCTAATGTTGCATTTTCACCAAAGAACACAACTTGAAATAAGTGAAATCCAATATTCTTCTTTCTAAGAAATGAAACCCAAAACATCCTCTTTTGCCTAGTTTAGACATTACACTTTGCTTTGCTAATTGTGTGTGAACGACCACGGAAAGAACAATTAAAGTTTTTCGTGCTCTTTCGATTGAGATTGAACCAAAGCAGCTATACTTGATTTGGGCTGCTAACAAACATTTAACTGCGATTTTTGGGTGAATGCATTCTAACCCCAAAAACAGCAACGGGAAATAAACCCCATCACAGCTTTATCATCTTCTTCTTATACAGATGGAACCGAAAACACCATTTTTATTTGGTTGGAGGTGATTCTAGTGCACACCCAAAAAACACCATACGAATTGAAATAAGCTCAATCAAAGCTTATTTGTCTTATTTCTTCACATATGGAAGCGAAAAGACGGTGTTTTGTTATTTTGGTCATTACATACACTTTGCGATTTCTGGGCTAATGTTGCATTTTCACCAAAGAACACAACTTGAAATAAGTGAAATCCAAGATTCTTCTTTCTAAGTAAATGAATCCCAAAACATCCTCTTTTGCCTAGTTTAGACTTATTACACTTTGCTTTGCTAAATTGTGTGTGAATGAACACGCAAAGAACAATTAAAGCTTATTCGTGCTCTTTCGATTGAGATGGAACCAGCTATGCTTGATTTGGGCTGCTAACAAACATTTAACTGCGATTTTTGGGTGAATGCATTCTAACCCCAAAAACAGCAACGGGAAATAAACCCCATCACAGCTTTATCATCTTCTTCTTATGCAGATGGAACCAAAAACACCATTTTTGATTTGGTTAGGGGTGATTCTGGTGCACACCCAAGAAGCACCATGCGAATTGAAATAAGTTCAATTAAAGCTTATTTGTCTTCTTTCATCACATATGGAAGCGAAAAGACGGTGTTTTGTTATTTTGGTCTCAATACATACACTTTGCGATTTCTGGGCTAATGTTGCATTTTCACCAAAGAACAGAACTTGAAATAAGTGAAATCCAAGATTCTTCTTTCTAAGTAAATGAAACCCAAAACATCCTCTTTTGCCTAGTTTAGACTTATTACACTTTGCTTTGCTAATTGTGTGTGAATGAACACGGAAAGATGGAACCAAAGCAGCTATGCTTGATTTGCGCTGCTAACAAACATTTAACTGCGATTTTTGGGTGAATGCATTCTAAACCCAAAAACAGCAACGGGAAATAAACCCCATCACAGCTTTATCTTCTTCTTATGCAGATGGAACCGAAAACACCATTTTTATTTGGTTGGAGGTGATTCTAGTGCACACCCAAAAAACACCATACGAATTGAAATAAGCTCAATCAAAGCTTATTTGTCTTATTTCTTCACACATGGAAGCGAAAAGACGGTGTTTTGTTATTTTGGTCATTACATACACTTTGCGATTTCTGGGCTAATGTTGCATTTTCACCAAAGAACACAACTTGAAATAAGTGAAATCCAAGATTCTTCTTTCTAAGTAAATGAATCCCAAAACATCCTCTTTTGCCTAGTTTAGACTTATTACACTTTGCTTTGCTAAATTGTGTGTGAATGAACACGCAAAGAACAATTAAAGCTTATTCGTGCTCTTTCGATTGAGATGGAACCAGCTATGCTTGATTTGGGCTGCTAACAAACATTTAACTGCGATTTTTGGGTGAATGCATTCTAACCCCAAAAACAGCAACGGGAAATAAACCCCATCACAGCTTTATCATCTTCTTCTTATGCAGATGGAACCAAAAACACCATTTTTGATTTGGTTAGGGGTGATTCTGGTGCACACCCAAGAAGCACCATGCGAATTGAAATAAGTTCAATTAAAGCTTATTTGTCTTCTTTCATCACATATGGAAGCGAAAAGACGGTGTTTTGTTATTTTGGTCTCAATACATACACTTTGCGATTTCTGGGCTAATGTTGCATTTTCACCAAAGAACAGAACTTGAAATAAGTGAAATCCAAGATTCTTCTTTCTAAGTAAATGAAACCCAAAACATCCTCTTTTGCCTAGTTTAGACTTATTACACTTTGCTTTGCTAATTGTGTGTGAATGAACACGGAAAGATGGAACCAAAGCAGCTATGCTTGATTTGCGCTGCTAACAAACATTTAACTGCGATTTTTGGGTGAATGCATTCTAAACCCAAAAACAGCAACGGGAAATAAACCCCATCACAGCTTTATCTTCTTCTTATGCAGATGGAACCGAAAACACCATTTTTATTTGGTTGGAGGTGATTCTAGTGCACACCCAAAAAACACCATACGAATTGAAAGAAGCTCAATCAAAGCTTATTTGTCTTATTTCTTCACATATGGAAGTGAAAAGACGGTGTTTTGTTATTTTCGTCTCATTACATACACTTTGCGATTCCTGGGCTAATGTTGCATTTTCACCAAAGAACACAACTTGAAATAAGTGAAATCCAAGATTCTTCTTTCTAAGTAAATGAATCCCAAAACATCCTCTTTTGCCTAGTTTAGACTTATTACACTTTGCTTTGCTAAATTGTGTGTGAATGAACACGCAAAGAACAATTAAAGCTTATTCGTGCTCTTTCGATTGAGATGGAACCAAAGCAGCTATGCTTGATTTGGGCTGCTAACAAACATTTAACTGCGATTTTTGGGTGAATGCATTCTAACCCCAAAAACAGCAACGGGAAATAAACCCCATCACAGTTTTATCATCTTCTTCTTATGCAGATGGAACCGAAAACACCATTTTTATTTGGTTGGAGGAGGTGATTCTAGTGCACACCCAAAAAACACCATACGAATTGAAATAAGCTCAATCAAAGCTTGTCTTATTTCTTCACATATGGAAGCGAAAAGACGGTTGTCAGAGACTGCCTCCAGGTCCCAGCTCACAGAGGACCAACGCTAGCCAGTAGAACTGTACAAAAGTCTTTATTGAAGTATAGTTTCCATTTTCAAACCCTAGCGTGAATCTCTACGTCTAGACCCTAGACCGACGAAGCTCCGTCTGAGTCTCCGCCCCCTGTACACCAGCTTAAGACTCTAGCCCTACTCCACCTCTTCCGTCTCTCCTTCCGCCTCTGGGTCCTACCACCCCCCGTGGTCCCTTCCTTCCTGGACGCTTCGGAGGCGGACCCCTCGGACTCTTCCCCCTCCCTTCGGCGGGCTTTAGGACCTGGCTCCCTATCCGGGCTGCTCATTGCGCCTCCCTGTTGTACATTTGAACTTGGCGCGCGCGCGCTGTCTCTGACCTTCCTTTTGACCGTTTCCTCTCTCTCTGATGCAGGCGTGGCTAACCCTGACTCATGTCCTTCCGCTGACGGAAAGCTGCCTGATGCCGATGCCTGGGACTCCTCCCCCCTACTGCTCTCCGGTGGGAAAGCTGGTCCCGATTTCCAACTGCTGCTCTCTGAGTCCCCTCTGGCCCCTCCTTCCTGGGGTGTTCCCTCTGGCAACCCCCTAGCTCTGACCACGGGAGCCCCTTTCTGTGAATCCTCCGATTCGCTGGAGAGACTTAGAGACCTCGGGCGGCTATCATCGCTAACTTCTCCCTCGGATTCCTCCCCCTCGGTCTCTAATTCCTCCCTTTCCTGTCCCTCTGCTCCTGAGCCCCTGATATCCAACCCCCTCGAAGCCGCCCCTTCCCCCCTCCCCTCCTTCCGGTGTGGGTACTGGGTGCTCCGTCGTAGCGGGGGTGAGTGCCGGATACAGTTCGTCCCCCGTGTCGTGCATCAAACCGTCTAGGTCCGGCTCGTTCTCCGTGCACTCGTCGACGTCGATCTCCTCTGCTTCCATCTCTCTGCCTCCGTGTTCGAACCCCACGTCCTCCCCCAACACGTCCATGTCCGTCTCGCCCCCGTTCCCCTCTGAGGGTCATGCCTGCCAAGGACCCCCCAGCCACTTCCTGCGCCACTGCTCCTCTGGTCGATCGTCCCACCAATAAGAGCGGTCTGAGGCAGACCCCGAGGGTGAGCCCTCCGGGGAGCGTGTGTCTGGTGCCGGTTCCTCGTCCGAGGCGAACCCCTGGAATGTGCTGGCTGAAAGTGTGGGTGTGAAGAGCCAGTCGTCGAAATACTCGGCTGGCATGGGCCTGTGTGGGAAGAGGGCATGAAATTCTTCCTTGAGCAGAGGCTCCTCCAAGGCATAGTCCGGCACCCAACTGTTGGCACTGGCCGGGGTACCCTCTCTGGCTAGGAGATATTCTACTCCCTCTTCCCCCCATCTCGAGTCTAAAATCTCTGTGACCTCGTTGATGTGCCCCCCTCTTCGCGACCCCCCCCCTTTCTGGGCCCTTCTCTGAGCGGGTCTGGTGCTGTGCCTGGCTCCTGAAATCTATGAGGTGCTTTGTAGGGCGTGAGCACCGATCTATGGAACACCGGATGCATTCTGGAACCCTCCGGAAGTGCTAACCGGAAGGCCACTGGATTGACCTGTGCCTGGACTTGGTAAGGCCCTAGCTGCTTATGCCCTAGCTTCTTCTTCGCTAACGATCTGGTCGGCACTGCTTGCGCTGCTAACCAGACCCAGTCTCCCACCTGTATGTTTTCCCCAACTCTTCTGTCTCTGTCAGCCTGCAGTTTGTATGCGTGCTTTGCTAGTTCTAACTGCCTCCTAAGCTGTTCGTGGACTTCCTGCAACTCCGACGCTAAGGCTTCCGCTGCCTGTGGCTCCCCCTCCCCCACTCTCTCTAAACCCGGGAAGGTTCTGGGATGCCTCCCGTTGTTGGCGAAGAACGGCGTCACCCCCGTAGACACGTGCTTCGTATTGTTGTAAGCGAACTCGGCGAGTGGCAGGTAGTCTACCCATGTCGTAGGCTGCTGATTGGCGTAGCATCTCAGGTACTGCTGCATGATGGCGTTGACCCTCTCCGCTTGTCCGTTGGTCTGTGGGTGTCTCGCCGACGCTAGATTGATCTTGACGTTCAGGATGCCCATCAGCTTCTGCCAGAAGTTCGAGATGAACTGTCGCCCCCGGTCGGATAGAATAGACCGTGGTAGACCGTGGACTTTAAACACGTGGTCTATGAACAGTTTGGCGGTCTGTTCTGCCGTGGCCACCTTCGCACACGGAATGAAGTGTGCCATTTTGGTAAACATGTCCACCACCACTAGCACTGCCGTCTTCCCCCTCGAACTGGGCAGATCCGTGACAAAGTCCAGGGCCACCCTCTCCCACGGTTCAAACGGTGTCTGCAGCGGTTCCAGCAGTCCCGCCGGCGGTTTGTGAACTGACTTGGCCCTTTGGCAGGTGTCGCACCTCGAGACGTAATCCGCTACTTCCCCCCGCATCTTGGGCCACCAAAAGTCTCTGGCTACTAGTTCTACAGTCTTTTCTTTGCCAAAGTGCCCGGCGGTGGGAGCGTCGTGTAGCTGCTGCAGGACCCTTGCGCGTAGGTCGTCTCCCGGCACGTAGAGTGCTCCCTTGCGGATGAGTAACCCGTCTCTTATCTGGAACTCGTCGTCCTTCGCTGTGCCCTTGTGCACCTCCTCCATCTTGGCTTGTGCGAAGGGGTCCTCCTGCAGCGCGCGACGTACGGCGTCCAGGTCCACGGTTGCCGAAGCGCATGCCCACGCTTCCGGTGCGAAAATGTGCTTGGCTGCCGACGGTGCCGCCTCCTCGAGGTATTGCGGCTTTCTGGACAATGCATCCGCCATCACGTTGTTGTCGCCCGGGATGTACTCTATCTTGAAGTCGAAGTCTGTGAAGAACTCTGCCCATCTAATGTGCCTCTGGTTCAGGAACCTTGCCGTGCGCCAGTACTCCAGATTCTTGTGGTCCGTGTGGACCTGCACTGTGTGTCTGGCTCCGATAAGGAAGTGCCGCCATGCCTTGAACGCTGCATGGATGGCTAGCAACTCCCTGTCCCAGATGGTGTAATTCTGCTCCGACTTGCTGAGCTTCCTCGAGTAGAAGGCGCACGGCCTCCAGTCCCCCTGCTGGTCTTGTTGCAACAGGACGGCTCCCACGGCTCTGTCTGAGGCGTCTGTCTCCACCCTCATCGGTCTGCTGGGATTCACATGCAGCAGCTGCTCTTCGGACGCGAAGAGACGCTTGAGTTTCTGAAAGGACTGCTCCGCTTGCTCCGTCCAGATGAATTTCTTCTTCTTGGAGCTGAGCGTGTCGGTGATGGCTGCCGTCTGCATAGCGAACCCCTTAATGAACTTGCGGTAAAAGTTGGCAAAGCCGACAAACTGCTGGACTTCCTTCCGATTGTGTGGGCTTTTCCAGTCCAATACTGCGCGAACCTTGGCGCTGTCCATGGCGAGCCCCTTGTCCAACAATTTGTAGCCCAGGAAATCCACCTCCGTCATGTCGAACTGGCACTTCTCCAGCTTGGCGTACAGCCTGTGCTCCTTCAGTCTCTGCAGAACTTCCCTGACATCCCTCTCGTGCGCCTCTCGCGATTCTGAAAATATCAGGATGTCACTTCCGGAGGCGGCGCGAAATGGCAATGGCGGTCCTCCTCAGTTGCTGAAGAGGGGCTCCGCGGAAAAGGGTCGTGCGCTGCGGCACAGCGACGACCCATTTAGAAAAACCACGGTTAGAGTGAGCCCGTGGCTGTGGGACTTGGCGGGCACCAAGAGCGACCTCGGAAACGCAGAAGGGACCCCGTAAGGGGCTCCGGAATGTGGAGGGGGTAGCGGTGCTGTGAGTTCATCGCTCTTTCCGCGGAAGTGAAGCCGCGCGGCCATTGCAGATGAGCGCTGACCTTTCTTCCTTGAAGATTCGATTGGAAACAACATACTCGTGAGTAAGAGACTTGAGATCTTAGAGACTAAATTTCTGAAATTCGGCTGAAAGCGGGAGACGTTAAAAAGGAAGTCCGTCTCCCGACCCTGCTTAAAGTAGCAAGCAAAGAGCTGTCAAAGCTGAAGCGCTGACAGGGGCTTTAAAAGAAACTGGAATTTACCCTGCAAATTCGGACTGGAACATTTAAAAGTTCAAACTGCATTTTTATAAGTGGATATAAAACGTAATTTCTCTTCCTCCCTTTTGTGGATTATAAAGTCTTGAAACCCAGCTCCCGGGCTGCCTGGATACAAAAGAACCATCAGACTGCGGTAACTGTGTATAAAGTTTTAAAGTTACTTTGGGGCTTCTCTGTAAGTTACAAATAAGGAACTGTTGCATGCACCATTGCTAAGAACTTTCACTCTCTGCAGTTTGAAGTGAGTTTTGAAGGTTCTCTCCTTTGCTTTGTCTTACTGAGTTTTGATCTGACTATATATTGGGGACTTAATGGTGGAAATTTTTTTATTTTTTTTTTTCCCCTTTCTTCTCCTTTCTGCTCTGGTTAACCTTTGGGGAGCTCCCCCTACTGGATTGTGGAATTGCTAGTCTCTGAGAACTGCTGATTGTTTTGAAAATTTTGTGGTTGGATGTTTACATCCTGGACTGTCTTTCCCATGGGATTTACAATTTGACCTTGGCACCTGGACAGCTGTGGAATGAGTGGCGCACCAAAAACAAGGGCTGCCAAAAAAGCAAAACAAACTGAGCTGTTGCAATTAACTTTGCCTGTGCAGCCACGTAGATCATCGGTTCCAATTGTTACAGGCCTGCAAGAAGGTCAGTTACAACAGCCAGCTCTTGGGGATATGGCTGCAGGAGGGCTAGACCCAATCTCTAAAGAAATACTAGAGCAGCTGGCTGCCTTAAACAAGAAAGCCGATGAACAAGCGGCTAGATTTGATCAAGTGACAGCTTCAATTAATAAACTGACTGACCAAGTTTCTCAAAATACACAGGCCATTGGTAATATCCAAACAACAACAACAGAGAATCGTAAATTAGTCGAAGAAGTAAATTTAAAAGCGGAACAAAATAAAAAGAAAATTGAGGAATTAAGAGGGGAAGTAAGACCATTGGGCAGACAGATCAATGAACAGCAAGCCTATCTGTCCATGGCGGATCTGAAAAACCGGGAAAGCAATCTCAGGCTTAGGAATATCCCAGAATCTGAGAAAGAAGATCTGATTGGTTTTTTGACAGCAGAAATATCTAAATTCTGGGGTTTGGCAGAAGAGAAGGATTATAAAATCGTCACCGCTTTTAGACTGGGAAGAGTGGTTAAAAAAGATAAACCAAGGGATTGCTTGATCATCTTGAGATCAAAGCAAGAAAGAGACAACATACTCGGCCTACATTTCAAAAACTCACTGGTGATTCAAGGAAAGACAGCAGAAATCTTCAGAGATATACCGAAACAGTTGTTGGATTTAAGAGCTACATACAAAGATCTCGCAAGTTTACTAAGGAACAACGCAATCCCTTACAGGTGGGAATTCCCCCAAGGACTATCTTTTAATTTGAAAGGGAAAAAAGTAAGAATCAGATCAGCAGAGGAGCAAGAAAAGTTCCTAAACGACTACGGGGAGGACCTTCGGAAAGGAGTAGCAGGTGCTTGGTCACTACCTCCGCCTGGCCCAAAACCGGACCCACTTCCAGATATAGACAACAAGGGAGACAACCCCACAGGTTGACAAATTGATTCAGGATGTCTCTGCAGCTTCTTAGTTGGAACATTAATGGTGCAAATTCCCCTGAAAAAAGAAGAAGGATTTTCCACATTTTGAGGAAAGAACAATTGGACGTTATTTGCTTGCAAGAAACACATGTGACTAGGCTCCACAGAAGGGTGTTAATTAATAAGAGACTAGGCCAAGAATTTATTTCATCAGACAAGGTAAAAAAAAGAGGAGTAGTGATTTATGCAAGGGAGAACCTAGCACCGAAGTTTGTTTTTAAAGATGAACAAGGAAGAATTTTGGCGATTGAAATACAATCACAAGGAGAAAAATTCCTGATAGTAGGAATATATGCACCAAACAAGGGGAAATCGGAATTCTACAAAAAGCTGCATGAGATAATGCTGGACCATATTGACTATGCTAACATCATTTTGATGGGAGATATGAATGGGGTTGTCTCCACTTATATGGACAAGTCACAAACTCAAAATTTAACTAAAGATGGCAGACTACCTAAGACTTTCTTTGAACTTACAGACAATATGGATTTGATTGACATTTGGAGGATAAAAAACCCTCTAGGAAAAGAAGGGACATTCTTTTCTGAGGCCCACCTATCATGGACACGGATCGACCAAATTTGGATATCTAGAGGACTGGCACCTAAGACAAAAAAAATAGAGATCTGCCCCAAAACTTGCTCCGACCATAACGCCTTGAAAATGGATTTGAGACTTACACCAGCTGGATCCTTCAGATGGAGAATGAATGACACTTTGTTCAGAGATCAGGAGATTGTGAAGAAGGCCCAAAAAACGTTGAAGGACTATTTTGAAATAAATTTGAACACCTCGGTGGAAAAGAAAACAATCTGGGACGCGAGTAAAGCAGTGATGAGAGGGTTTCTGATACAACAGAATACTATTAAGAAAAAACTCTGGAATGGTAAAAAGGATAAGATTTTGGAGAAGATAAAAGATGGAGAGAAAAAGCTGAGACTCAATCCAAAATCAAAAGAAGTCTTAAGAGAAATAAAATTCCATCAGGCACAATATGCGAAATTGATCAACCAAGAAGTTGAATGGAAAATCAAGCAGATGAAACAAAGATCATTCGAATCGGCAAATAAATGTGGGAAGCTGCTGGCGTGGCAGCTGAAAAAGAGGCAAAAGTTGAACTTTGTTACCAATCTGGAGGTGGAAGGAGAATGTATTCAGAAACCAGAAGAAATTAGAAAGTGCTTCCAGAGATATTTTAAAAAACTGTTTACTCAAGGACCTCAAGCAGAATCTGAGATAAATCAATTTATAAAAAGTTATGGTTTGCAGAAATTATCTCAAGATAAACAAACAATCCTGAATTATAGAATAACACAACAGGAAATTGAAAGTGCCATTCAGCATATGCAACTAGGCAAATCTCCAGGCCCAGACGGACTTACTTCCAAATATTACAAGACACTGAAGGATTATTTGACTCAGCCGTTAATGGAGGTATGTAACCAAATTATGGAAGGGAAGGGGGCACCAGAATCGTGGAAAGAAGCTTTCATCACTTTGATACCAAAACTGGAATCTGAAAAGACTCAACTTAAGAACTACCGTCCCATCTCACTCCTAAACGTGGATTACAAAATTTTTGCTGATATTTTGGCAAGTAGATTTAAAAAAGTTCTAAATGAAGTAATCCATAAAGACCAAGCAGGCTTTCTCCCTGGTAGACACTTGTCTGACAACACCAGGAACATTATTGATGTTTTGGAGTTACTGCAGACAAATTTGAATACGAAAGCAGTTTTGATTTTCATAGATGCTGAGAAGGCCTTTGACAATATATCTTGGAGATTTATGAAGGAAAATTTGGAAGGGATGGGTGTGGGAAGGGCGTTCCAAAATGGGATTGAAGCAATCTATTCAGAACAAAAGGCTAAATTGATAGTGAACAATGTGGTGACAGAGGAGTTCAAAATTGAAAAAGGGACACGACAGGGGTGCCCCTTATCACCCTTGTTATTTATCTCTGTCCTGGAGGTACTGTTGAACTGGATTAGGAGGGATCAGCTGGTGGAAGGAATACAGGTCGGAGGAAAACAATATAAATTGAAAGCCTTTGCAGATGATTTGGTTTTAACATTGCAGGAGCCAGAATCTAGTACAAAAAGAGTTTTAGAATTAATCTATGAGTTTGGTCGGGTGGCGGGATTCAAGTTAAACAAACAAAAAACTAAGGTTTTGGCAAAAAACTTGACTCTTTCAGAAATAGAGGGGTTTCAGAAGGAAACGGAATTAAATGTGGTTAAAAAAGTGAAGTACCTGGGGGTCAATCTGACTGGGAAAAATTTGAATCTGTTTAAAGATAATTACGAAAAATGTTGGTCTGATATCAAAAAGGACTTAGAAACTTGGTCGAGATTGAAACTTTCCTTGTTGGGAAGAATTGCAGCTGTAAAGATGAATGTATTGCCAAAGATGTTGTTTTTGTTCCAAACCCTGCAGATCGTGGACAGAGTGGAATGTTTTGGAAAGTGGCAGAAGGACATTATGAAGTTTGTCTGGCAGGGCAAAAAGCCCCGGATAAAATTTAAAATACTAACAGACGCAAAAGAAAGAGGGGGATTTGCCCTGCCGGACTTAAGGTTATATTACGAAGCAGCGTCCTTCTGCTGAATGAAGGATTGGTTTTTACTAGAAAACACTGATGTCCTAGATCTGGAAGGGTTTAACAATGCGTTTGGGTGGCATGCATATTTGTGGTACGACAAGGTAAAGGTTCATAAATTGTTTAAAAACCATATTGTCAGGAAAGCTTTGTTTAATGTCTGGACTAAATATAAAGACTTACTTGAAAACAAGACTCCGAGGTGGCTATCACCAATGGAGGCCAAGGCCTCAAAAATACTCAACATGGAGGGTGGCTGGGCAAAATATGGTGAGATAATAGAAAGAGTTGGAGACAATTGGAAGTTGAAGAGTTTAGAAAAATTAAAAGATAAGGTGCGAGACTGGCTACATTATGCCCAAATACAAGAAATTTTTAAAAAGGATAAAAAAGTTGGCTTCCAGGTGGAGAAATCGAAATTAGAGACAGAATTACTTGAACCTAAGACGAAAGTGCTTTCAAGAATGTATAACTTGTTGCTTAAATGGAATACTCAAGACGAGACTGTTAAATCAGCTATGATAAAATGGGCACAAGATATTGGGCACAACATTATGTTTGAAGACTGGGAAAGGTTATGGACCACCGGTATGAAATTCACGGCATGTACTGCCTTGAAAGAAAACACTATGAAAATGATATACAGGTGGTACATGACCCCAGTCAAACTCGCAAAGATTTATCATCTGTCTGATAATAAATGTTGGAAATGTAAGGAAGCTGAAGGTACATTCTTTCACCTCTGGTGGACATGCCCGAAGGTGAAGGCTTTTTGGGAAATGATTTATAATGAGTTGAAAAAGGTATTTAAGTATACCTTCCACAAGAAACCAGAAGCCTTCCTCCTGGGCATTGTGGGCCAGAGAGTGTTAAAGAAGGATAGAACGTTTTTTTTATACGCAACCACTGCAGCAAGAATCCTTATAGCTAAATACTGGAAGGCACAGGAGCTACCCACGCTGGAAGAGTGGCATACGCAACTGATGGACTACATGGAATTGGCCGAAATGACTGGCAGAATCCGGGACCTGGGAGAAGAGGCAGTGGAAGAGGACTGGAAAAAATTTAAGGATTATTTACAAAAGCATTATAAGTTATATGAATGTTGAGAATTTGCTAAGTTATTGGAAAAATATGCTTCAGTATGGAGATTTGAAAATGGGGGAAATTAAGTTATGATCGTGAAAAGTTTAAAATTTAGAGTAATGTCCCTATTTTTGGGGAGGGAGGATGGAAAGAAGTTAGCCAATAATAAGCATTCTAAATCTAAAATATAATTAGACGAAAGTACAAAAACACATGAAACAAGGTATCAATTTGCTGAAATTTTATTCTTTACAAAGAATGCAGGGTGCGGGGGATGTGGGGAAGTCCAGAGGATCATGAAAAATGTTTGAAAATGTGAATCTTTTGTCTTTTATCTTTCTTTTCTTACTTTGTAAAACCGCTTTTGTTTAGTTATTGATGATGTATCTGACCCTGGAAAAAGCAATAAAAATTATTTTAAAAAAAATAAAAATGAAAATATCAGGATGTCGTCCAGGAAGCACACACACTTCTTGTAGAGGAGTCCCGCCAACACATGATGCATGAAAGCTTGAAAACAGTGAGAGCCATTTTGTAATCCGAAGGGCATAACTCTGTATTCGTAGGTGCCCAGTGGCGTGAACATGGCCGTCTTCCACTCGTCGCCTTCCCGCATGCGAATCAGGTTGTACGCCCTGCGCAGATCCAACTTGGTAAAAACGCATCCTTTCCTCACCGTCGCGAGCAGGTCGTCTATCTTGGGCATGGGGAAGGCCGAGGGCTTGGTTTTCGAGTTCAAAATTCTATAGTCCACCACAAGTCTTTTTTGGGGCGTGTCCCGCTTCTTCACAAAGAATACTGGGCTGCCCCCCACAGCTTTCGACTCCCGGATGAACCCGCGCTTCAAATTGTGATCTATGAACTCCCTGAGTTCCTGCAGTTCATCCTCAGACATGGAATACAGTTTCCCGGTTGGCAGCGTCGCCCCCGGCAGGAGGTCAATCTTGCAGTCATAGGGTCTGTGAGGAGGTAGCTTGTCCGCCTCCTTCTCGCAGAATACCTCCAAAAACTCCGCATACTTGAGGGGCACTGCTTGCAGCGTGCCCAAATGTAACTGCGGGTCATCCTCTTCCCCTTCTGGGCTGGGTATAATGCAATGTTCCGCACAGTAGGAGGAGCCAAAAGTCAGTTGGCGTTGGTACCAAGCCAATGCTGGACTGTGCCTGTACAGCCAACTCATGCCCAAAACTACAGGCGTGTCCGATAATTGGGTGACATTGAAGCTGATGACTTCCCGGTGATTCCCAATTTGCATCACCATAGGTGGCGTCTGCTGTACCACCTGCCCCCCCAGCAGTTCCCTGCCATCCACCGTGACAACCTTCAGGGGCAGCGTGGCTGGCAGTAGCGCTATGTTGTGTTGTTGAATGAACTCCAGTCCTATAAAGTCTGCATTACTGCCAGAGTCAATCGTAATAGGCACTTCTAAGGTGAGTCCATTGGGCAGCTGGAGCGATGCGGTGAGCTGCACCACTGGTTTGGGCGGGAGGGGGTCTGTGGGCTGCAAAATCTCTGGGGACTTCTTCACTGACTCGTCTGGCTGGGCCCCAGTGCCTCCGTTTCCAGCCAGACTCCGTCGTTTCCCTGCTGTGGTTCTCTCTGCTGAGTTGCTTCCATTACTGTCACTGAAGCTGCAGTGTGCTTGTGGAGCCTCTGGGGACACTCTTTCGCCATGTGCTGTCCACTGTCGCAGATATAGCACTTCCTGTTCCCTCTAGGCGGCTTCGTTTTGACTGCTCCCGGTGTTAAGGCTCTGGTTGCTGAGTGAGCCCTAGCACCGCCAATCTCCATCGGCTCTTCGCCCCCTCCCTGTGGAGGCGTGGACTGCGCACGCGCTGCATCCCTGGGCAAGAGGGGGGGCACTCTCGCTGGTGTGCGCCCCCAACGCCCTTCTTCTTTGCTCCATGGGCGTTCTTCCAGCCGCACCCCAACCGTTAGCGCTTTTTCAACCACTTGCTGAGTGCTTTTGGGTCTTTCCCCCCTTGCAATCTCATCCTTGATATTCGGGTTCAATCCCTCCCAAAAGAGGTCTCTAACCGGCGGAGAATCCTTATCCCAATTCAGCGCGTTGACCAATGCAAAAAAGCGGGAATGATACTGCCTGACGCTAGCTCTCCCTTGTCTTAGCCCATGTATGTCCTTCCGGGCAATGTCAATGTCTATGTTTGATAAAAAACAGGAATCCATCGCTTTAATGAATGCATCTGCACTTCGGAGCGCTGTATCCTTATCTCTCCACAGATTGCGCAGCCATGCTTTCGCGTCCCCATGCAAATGGGACAAGATAAACCCCACCTTCTCTTGCTCATCTCTAAAGTCTTTATCCAGCAGTTGCAGCGCAAACAGCACGTCTGCTCGGAAATTGGGGTACTGCTGTAAATTCCCATCGAAATGAGATACAAGGCTGCCTCCTCTCTTCCCCAACCCAATCCCCTCGGATCTGGGTCCCGTTTGCCCCTGCTTCGTAAGCACTTCCAACCTGGCTTGGAGATCTTTGCAGGCAGCAGCCGCTTCGTCTTCTCTCTTCCTGGATGCGATTATCTCCGCGCTGAGTTGTGTCACCGCTTCTTGCAGGGAAGCTATTTGCTGTTCAGTAGTCATCTCGCCTGACTCTTGTGAGCTCGCAAAGCACCAGTCCTCTTCCTTCCCTCCTTCGCTCCCGTAGCGACGCTTAAGGCGAAGAAAACTGATGGAAAGAGAGACGGAGCTTACTGTCAGAGACTGCCTCCAGGTCCCAGCTCACAGAGGACCAACGCTAGCCAGTAGAACTGTACAAAAGTCTTTATTGAAGTATAGTTTCCATTTTCAAACCCTAGCGTGCATCTCTACGTCTAGACCCTAGACCGACGAAGCTCCGTCTGAGTCTCCGCCCCCTGTACACCAGCTTAAGACTCTAGCCCTACTCCACCTCTTCCGTCTCTCCTTCCGCCTCTGGGTCCTACCACCCCCCGGGGTCCCTTCCTTCCTGGACGCTTCGGAGGCGGACCCCTCGGACTCTTCCCCCTCCCTTCGGCGGGCTTTAGGACCTGGCTCCCTATCCGGGCTGCTCATTGCGCCTCCCTGTTGTACATTTGAACTTGGCGCGCGCGCGCTGTCTCTGACCTTCCTTTTGACCGTTTCCTCTCTCTCTGATGCAGGCGTGGCTAACCCTGACTCATGTCCTTCCGCTGACGGAAAGCTGCCTGATGCCGATGCCTGGGACTCCTCCCCCCTACTGCTCTCCGGTGGGAAAGCTGGTCCCGATTTCCAACTGCTGCTCTCTGAGTCCCCTCTGGCCCCTCCTTCCTGGGGTGTTCCCTCTGGCAACCCCCTAGCTCTGACCACGGGAGCCCCTTTCTGTGAATCCTCCGATTCGCTGGAGAGACTTAGAGACCTCGGGCGGCTATCATCGCTAACTTCTCCCTCGGATTCCTCCCCCTCGGTCTCTAATTCCTCCCTTTCCTGTCCCTCTGCTCCTGAGCCCCTGATAACGGTGTTTTGTTATTTTGGTCTCATTACATACACTTTGCGATTTCTGGGCTAATGTTGCATTTTCACCAAAGAACACAACATGAAATAAGTGAAATCCATTATTCTTCTTTCTAAGTAAATGAAACCCAAAACATCCTCTTTTGCCTAGTTTAGACTTATTACACTTTGCTTTGCTAAATTGTGTGTGAATGAACACGGAAAGAACAATTAAAGCTTATTCGTGCTCTTTCGATTGAGATGGAACCAAAGCAGCTATGATTGATTTGGGCTGCTAACAAACATTTAACTGCGATTTTTGGGTGAATGCATTCTAACCCCAAAAACAGCAACGGGAAATAAACCCAATCACAGCTTCTTCTTATGCAGATGGAACAGAAAGCACCATTTTATTTGATTGGAGGTGATTCTAGTGCACACCCAAAAAACACCACACGAATTGAAATAAGCTCAATCAAAGCTTATTTGTCTTATTTCTTCACATATGGAAGCGAAAAGACGGTGTTTTGTTATTTTCGTCTCATTACATACACTTTGCGATTTCTGGGCTAATGTTGCATTTTCACCAAAGAACACCTTGAAATAAGTGAAATCCAAGATTCTTCTTTCTAAGTAAATGAAACCCAAAACATCCTCTTTTGCCTAGTTTAGACTTATTACACTTTGCTTTGCTAAATTGTGTGAATGAACACGGAAAGAACAATTAAAGCTTATTCCTGCGCTTTCGATTGAGATGGAACCAAAGCAGCTATGCTTGATTTGGGCTGCTAACAAACATTTAACTGCGATTTTTGGGTAAATGCATTCTAAACCCAAAAACAGCAACGGGAAATAAACCCCATCACAGCTTTATCATCTTCTTCTTATGCAGATGGAACCGAAAACACCATTTTTGATTTGGTTAGGGGTGATTCTGGTGCACACCCAAGAAGCACCATGCGAATTGAAATAAGTTCAATTAAAGCTTATTTGTCTTCTTTCATCACATATGGAAGCGAAAAGACGGTGTTTTGTTATTTTGGTCTCAATACATACACTTTGCGATTTCTGGGCTAATGTTGCATTTTCACCAAAGAACACAACTTGAAATAAGTGAAATCCAATATTCTTATTTCTAAGTAAATGAAACCCAAAACATCCTCTTTTGCCTAGTTTAGACATTACACTTTGCTTTGCTAATTGTGTGTGAATGAACACGGAAAGATGGAACCAAAGCAGCTATGCTTGATTTGGGCTGCTAACAAACATTTAACTGCGATTTTTGGGTGAATGCATTCTAACCCCAAAAACAGCAACGGGAAATAAACCCCATCACAGCTTTATCATCTTCTTCTTATGCAGATGGAACAGAAAACACCATTTTTGATTTGGTTAGGGGTGATTCTGGTGCACACCCAAGAAGCACCATGCGAATTGAAATAAGCTCAATCAAAGCTTATTTGTCTTATTTCTTCACATATGGAAGCGAAAAGACGGTGTTTTGTTATTTTGGTCTCATTACATACACTTTCCGATTTCTGGGCTAATGTTGCATTTTCACCAAAGAACACAACTTGAAATAAGTGAAATCCAATATTCTTCTTTCTGAGTAAATGAAACCCAAAACATCCTCTTTTGCCTAGTTTAGACATTACACTTTGCTTTGCTAATTGTTTGTGAATGAACATGGAAAGATGGAACCAAAGCAGCTATGCTTGATTTGGGCTGCTAACATTTAACTGCGATTTTTGGGTGAATGCATTCTAACCCCAAAAACAGCAACGGGAAATAAACCCCATCACAGCTTTATCTTCTTCTTATGCAGATGGAACCGAAAACACCATTTTTATTTGGTTGGAGGAGGTGATTCTAGTGCACACCCAAAAAACACCATACGAATTGAAATAAGCTCATTCAAAGCTTATTTGTCTTATTTCTTCACATATGGAAGCGAAAAGACGGTGTTTTGTTATTTTGGAATGAAATAAGTGAAATCCATTATTCTTCTTTCTAAGTAAATGAAACCCAAAACATCCTCTTTTGCCTAGTTTAGACTTATTACACTTTGCTTTGCTAAATTGTGTGTGAATGAACACGGAAAGAACAATTAAAGCTTATTCGTGCTCTTTCGATTGAGATGGAACCAAAGCAGCTATACTTGATTTGGGCTGCTAACAAACATTTAACTGCAATATTTGGGTGAATGCATTCTAAACCCAAAAACAGCAACGGGAAATAAACCCCATCACAGCTTTATCATATTCTTCTTATGCAGATGGAACCGAAAACACCATTTTTGATTTGGTTAGGGGTGATTCTGGTGCACACCCAAGAAGCACCATGCGAATTGAAATAAGTTCAAATAAAGCTTATTTGTCTTCTTTCATCACATATGGAAGCGAAAAGACGGTGTTTTGTTATTTTGGTCTCATTACATACACTTTGCGATTTCTGGGCTAATGTTGCATTTTCACCAAAGAACACAACTTGAAATAAGTGAAATCCAATATTCTTCTTTCTAAGTAAATGAAACCCAAAACATCCTCTTTTGCCTAGTTTAGACATTACACTTTGCTTTGCTAATTGTGTGTGAATGAACACGGAAAGATGGAACCAAAACAGCTATGCTTGATTTGGGCTGCTAACAAACATTTAACTGCGATTTTTGGGTGAATGCATTCTAACCCCAAAAACAGCAACGGGAAATAAACCCCATCACAGCTTTATCATCTTCTTCTTATGCAGATGGAACCGAAAACACCATTTTTGATTTGCTTAGGGGTGATTCTGGTGCACACCCAAGAAGCACCATGCGAATTGAAATAAGCTCAATCAAAGCTTATTTGTCTTATTTCTTCACATATGGAAGCGAAAAGACGGTGTTTTGTTATTTTGGTCTCATTACATACACTTTCCGATTTCTGGGCTAATGTTGCATTTTCACCAAAGAACACAACATGAAATAAGTGAAATCCATTATTCTTCTTTCTAAGTAAATGAATCCCAAAACATCCTCTTTTGCCTAGTTTAGACTTATTACACTTTGCTTTGCTAAATTGTGTGTGAATGAACACGGAAAGAACAATTAAAGCTTATTCGTGCTCTTTTGATTGAGATGGAACCAAAGCAGCTATGCTTGATTTGGGCTGCTAACATTTAACTGCGATTTTTGGGTGAATGCATTCTAACCCCAAAAACAGCAACGGAAAATAAACCCCATCACAGCTTTATCATCTTCTTCTTATGCAGATGGAACCGAAAACACCATTTTTGATTTGGTTAGGGGTGATTCTGTTGCACACCCAAGAAGCACCATGCGAATTGAAATAAGTTCAATTAAAGCTTATTTGTCTTCTTTCATCACATATGGAAGCGAAAGGACGGTGTTTTGTTATTTTGGTCTCATTACATACACTTTGCGATTTCTGGGCTAGTTGCATTTTCACCAAAGAACACAACTTGAAATAAGTGAAATCCAATATTCTTCTTTCTGAGTAAATGAAACCCAAAACATCCTCTTTTGCCTAGTTTAGACCTTACACTTTGCTTTGCTAATTGTGTGTGAATGAACATGGAAAGATGGAACCAAAGCAGCTATGCTTGATTTGGGCTGCTAACATTTAACTGCGATTTTTGGGTGAATGCATTCTAACCCCAAAAAAGCAACGGAAAATAAACCCCATCACAGCTTTATCATCTTCTTCTTATGCAGATGGAACCGAAAACAACATTTTTGATTTGGTTAGGGGTGATTCTGTTGCACACCCAAGAAGCACCATGTGAATTGAAATAAGTTCAATTAAAGCTTATTTGTCTTCTTTCATCACATATGGAAGCGAAAGGACGGTGTTTTGTTATTTTGGTCTCATTACATACACTTTGCGATTTCTGGGCTAGTTGCATTTTCACCAAAGAACACAACTTGAAATAAGTGAAATCCAATATTCTTCTTTCTGAGTAAATGAAACCCAAAACATCCTCTTTTGCCTACTTTAGACCTTACACTTTGCTTTGCTAATTGTGTGTGAATGAACATGGAAAGATGGAACCAAAGCAGCTATGCTTGATTTGGGCTGCTAACATTTAACTGCGATTTTTGGGTGAATGCATTCTAACCCCAAAAACAGCAACGGGAAATAAACCCCATCACAGCTTTATCATCTTCTTCTTATGCAGATGGAACCGAAAACACCATTTTTATTTGGTTGGAGGAGGTGATTCTAGTGCACACCCAAAAAACACCATACGAATTGAAATAAGCTCAATCAAAGCTTATTTGTCTTCTTTCATCACATATGGAAGCGAAAAGACGGTGTTTTGTTATTTTGGTCTCATTACATACACTTTGCGATTTCTGGGCTAATGTTGCTGTCAGAGACTGCCTGCAGGTCCCAGCTCACAGAAGACGAACGCTAGCCAGCAGAACTGTACAAAGTCTTTATTGAAGTTTAGTTCCCATTTTCAAACCCTAGCGTGCGTCTCTACGTCTAGACCCTAGACCAGCGAAGCCTCGTCTGAGTCTCCGCCCCCTGTACACCAGTTTAAGACTCTAGCCTTACTCCACCTTCTACGTTTCTCCTTCCGCCTCTGGGTCCTACTACCCCCCTGGGTGCCTTCCTTCCTGGACGCCTCGGAAGCGGACCCTTCGGACTCCTCCCCCTCTCTTCGGCGGGCTTTGGGACCCGGCTCCCTCTCCGGGATGCTCATTGCGCCCCCCTCTTGTACATTTGAACTTGGCACGCGCGCGCTGCCCCTGGCCTTCCTTTTGACCGTTTCCTCGCTCTCTGATGCAGGCGTGGCTAACCCTGACTCATGTCCTTCCGCTGACGGAAAGCTGCCTGCTGCCGATGCTTGGGACTCCTCCCCCTTACTGCTCTCCGGTGGGGAAGCTGGTCCCGATTTCCAGCTGCTGCTCTCTGAGTCCCCTCTGGCCCCTCCTTCCTGGGGTGTTCCCTCTGGCAACCCCCTAGCTCTGACCACGGGAGCCCCTTTCTGTGAATCCTCTGATTCGCTGGAGAGAATTAGAGACCTCGGCTGGCTATCATCGCTGACCTCTCCCTCGGATTCCTCTCCCTCGGTCTCTAATTCCTCCCTTTCCTGTCCCTCTGCTCCTGAACCCCTGACATCCATCCCCCCCTCGAAGCCCCCCCTTCCCCCCTCCCCTCCTTCCGGTGTGGGTACTGGGTGCTCCGTCGTAGCGGGGGTGCGTGCAGGATACAGTTCGTCCCCCATGTACTCGTCGACGTCGCTCTCCTCTGCTTCCATCTCTCTGTCTCCGTGCTCGAACCCCACGTTTTCCCCCAACACGTCCATGTCCGTCTCGCCCCCCTCCCCCTCTTCGGGTGGTCCCAGCCAAGGACCCCTCAGCCACTTCCTGCGCCACTGCTCCTCTGGTTGATCGTCCCACCAATACGAGTGGTCTGAGGCAGACCCCGGTGGCGAACCCACCTGGGAGCTCGGGACTGGTGCCTGTTCCTCGTCCGAGGCGAACCCCTGGAATGTGCTGGCTGAAAGAGTGGGTGTGAAGAGCCAGTCGTCGAAATACTCTGCTGGCATGGGCCTGTGCGGGAAGAGGGCATGAAACTCCTCTTTGAGCAGAGGCTCCTCCAAGGCATAGTCCGGTACCCAGCTGTTGGCACTGGCCGGGGTACCCTCTCTGGCTAGGAGATATTCTACTCCCTCTTCCCCCCATCTCGAGTCTAAAATCTCTGTGACCTCGTTGATGTGCCCCCTCCTAGGCGACCCCCCCTTTCTGGGCCCTTCTCTGAGCGGGTCTGGTGCTGTGTCTGGCTCCTGAAATCTATGAGGTGCTTTGTAGGGCGTGAGCACCGATCTATGGAACACCGGATGCATTCTGGAACCTTCCGGAAGAGCCAACCGGAAGGCCACTGGATTGACCTGTGCCTGGACTTGGTAAGGTCCTAGCTGCTTATGTCCTAGCTTCTTCTTCGCTAACGATCTGGTCGGCACTGCTTGCGCTGCTAACCAGACCCAGTCTCCCACCTGTATGTCTTCCCCAACTCTTCTGTGTCTGTCAGCCTGCACCTTGTATGCGTGCTTTGCTAGTTCTAACTGCCTCCTGAGTTGTTCGTGGACTTCCTGCAACTCCGACGCTAAGGCTTCCGCTGCCTGTGGCTCCCCCTCCCCCACTCTCTCTAAACCCGGGAAGGTTCTGGGATGCCTCCCGTTGTTGGCGAAGAACGGCGTCACCCCCGTCGACACGTGCTTCGTATTGTTGTAAGCGAACTCGGCGAGTGGCAGGTAGTCCACCCATGTCGTGGGCTGCTGATTGGCGTAGCATCTCAGGTACTGCTGCATGATGGCGTTGACCCTCTCCGCTTGCCCGTTGGTCTGTGGGTGTCTCGCCGACGCCAAATTGACTTTGATGTTCAGAATGCCCATCAGCTTCTGCCAGAAGTTCGAGATGAACTGTCGCCCCCGGTCGGAGAGAATAGACCGTGGCAGACCGTGGACTTTGAACACGTGGTCTATGAACAGTTTGGCGGTCTGCTCTGCCGTGGCTACCTTCGCACACGGAATGAAGTGTGCCATTTTAGTAAACATGTCCACCACCACTAGCACTGCTGTCTTTCCCCTCGAGCTGGGCAGATCCGTGACGAAGTCCAGGGCCACCCTCTCCCACGGTTCAGACGGTGTCTGCAGCGGTTCCAGTAGTCCCGCCAGCGGTTTGTGAACTGACTTGGCCCTTTGGCAGGTGTCACATCTCGAGACGTAATCCGCTACTTCCGCCCGCATCTTAGGCCACCAAAAGTCTCTGGCTACTAGTTCGACAGTCTTTTCTTTGCCAAAGTGCCCGGCGGTGGGAGCGTCGTGTAGCTGCTGCAGGACCCTTGCGCGGAGGTCGTCTCCCGGCACGTAGAGTGCTCCCTTGTGGAGGAGCAACCCATCGCGTACCTGGAACTCGTCGGCCCTCGCTGTGCCCCTGTGCACCTCCTCCATCTTGGCCTGTGCGAAGGGGTCTTCCCGCAGCGCGCGACGTACGGCGTCCAGGTCCACGGTTGCCGACGCGCATGCCCACGCTTCCGGTGCGAAAATGTGCTTGGCCGCCGACGGTGCCGCCTCCTCAAGGTATTGCGGCTTTCTGGACAATGCATCCGCCATCACGTTGTTATCTCCTGGAATGTACTCTATCTTGAAGTCGAAGTCCGCGGAGAGCTCTGCCCATCTAATGTGTCTCTGGTTGAGGAACCTAGCCGTGCGCCAGTACTCCAGATTCTTGTGGTCCGTGTGGACCTGCACTGTATGTCTGGCTCCGATGAGGAAGTGCCTCCATGCCTTGAATGCTGCATGTATGGCTAGCAACTCCCTGTCCCAGATAGTGTAATTCTGCTCCGACTTGCTGAGCTTCCTCGAGTAGAAGGCGCACGGCCTCCAGTCCCCCTGCTGGTCTTGTTGCAACAGGACAGCTCCCACTGCTCTGTCTGAGGCGTCTGTCTCCACCCTCATGGGTCTGCTGGGATTCACATGCAGCAGCTGCTCTTCGGACGCGAAGAGACGCTTGAGTTTCTGAAAGGACTGCTCCGCTTGCTCCGTCCAGATGAATTTCTTCTTCTTGGAGCTGAGCGTGTCGGTGATGGCCGCTGTCTGCATGGCAAATCCCTTGATGAACTTGCGGTAAAAGTTGGCAAAGCCGACAAACCGCTGGACTTCCTTCCGATTGCGTGGGCTTTTCCAGTCCAAAACTGCGCGAACCTTGGCGCTGTCCATGGCGAGCCCCTTGTCCGACAACTTGTAGCCCAGGAAATCCACCTCCGTCACGTCGAACTGGCACTTCTCCAGCTTGGCGTACAGCCTGTGCTCCTTCAGTCTCTGCAGAACTTCCCTGACATCCCTCTCGTGCGCCTCTTGCGATTCTGAAAAAATCAGGATGTCGTCCAGGAAGCATACGCACTTCTTGTAAAGGAGCCCCGCCAGCACATGATGCATAAAGGCTTGGAAAGTGTGAGAGCCATTTTGTAATCCGAAGGGCATAACTCTGTATTCGTAGGTGCCCAGTGGCGTGAACATGGCCGTCTTCCACTCGTCGCCGTCGCGCATGCGAATCAGGTTGTACGCCCCACGTAGATCCAACTTGGTGAAAACGCGTCCTTTCCGCACCGTCGCGAGCAGGTCGTCTATCTTGGGCATGGGGAAGGCTGAGGGCTTGGTTTTCGAGTTTAAAATTCGAAAGTCCACCACCAGCCTCCTTTGGGGCGTGTCCCGCTTCTTCACAAAGAATACTGGACTGCCTCCCACCGCTTTTGACTCCCGGATGAACCCACGCTTCAAATTGTGATCTATGAACTCCCTGAGTTCCTGCAGTTCATCCTCAGACATGGAGTACAGTTTCCCAGTTGGCAGCGTCGCCCCCGGCAGGAGGTCAATCTTGCATTCATAGGGTCTGTGAGGAGGTAGCTTGTCCGCCTCCTTCTCGCAGAAAACCTCCAAAAATTCCGCATACTTGAGGGGTACTGCTTGCAGCGTGCCCAACTGTAACTGCGGGTCCTCCTCTTCCCCTTCTGGGCTGGGTATAATGCAGTGTTCCGCACAGTAGGAGGATCCAAAAGTCAGTTGGCGCTGGTACCAAGCCAATGCTGGGCTGTGCCTGTGCAGCCAACTCATGCCTAATACTACAGGCGTGTCCGACAGTTGGGTGACATTGAAGCTGATGACCTCCCGGTGTTTCACAATTTGCATCACCATCGGCGGCGTCTGCTGCACCACCTGCCCCCCTAGCAGTTCCCTGCCATCCACCGTGACAACCTTCAGGGGCAGCGTGGCTGGCAGTAAAGCTACGTTGTGTTGTTGAATGAACTCCAGTCCTATAAAGTCTGCATTACTGCCAGAGTCAATTGTAATAGGCACTTCTACGGTGAGTCCATTGGGCAGCTGGAGCGATGCGGTGAGCTGCACCACTGGTTTGGGCGGGAGGGGGTCTGTGGGCTGCAAAATCTCTGGGGACTTCCTCACTGACTCGTCTGGCTGGGCCCCAGTGCCTCCTATTCCAGCCAGACTTCGTCGTTTCCCTGCTGTGGTTCTCTCTGCTGAGTTGTTTCCAATACTGTCACTGAAGCTGCAGTGTGCTTGTGGATCCTCTGGGGACACTCTTTCGCCATGTGCTCTCCACTCTCACATATATAGCACTTCCTGTTCCTTCTAGGCAGCTTCGGTTTTACTGCTCCCGGTGTTAAGGCTCTGGTAGCTGAGTGAGCCCTAGCACCGCCAATCTCCATCTGCTCTTCGCCCCCTCCCTGTGGAGGCGTGGACTGCGCACGCGCTGCCTCTCTGGGCAAGAGGGGGGGCACTCTCGCTGGTGTGCGTCCCCAACGCCCTTCTTCTTTGCTCCATGGGCGTTCTTCCTGCCTCACCCCAATCGACAGCGCTCTTTCAACCACTTGCTGAGTGGTTGTGGGTCTCTCTCCCCTTGCCATCTCATCCTTGATCTGTGGGCTCAATCCCTCCAAAAAAAGGTCTCTAACTGGCGGAGAATCCTTATCCCAATTCAGCGCGTTGACCAATGCAAAAAACCGGGAATGATACTGCCTTACGCTGGCTTTCCCTTGTCTTAGCCCAAATATGTCTTTCCGGGCAATGTCAATGTCTATGTTAGATAAGAAACAGGAGTCCATTGCCTTAATGAATGCATCTGCGCTTTGGAGCGCTGGATCCTTATCCCTCCACAGATTGCGCAGCCATGCTTTCGCGTCCCCATGCAGATGAGACAAAATAAACCCCACTTTCTCCCGCTCATCTCTAAAGTCTCTCTCCAGCAGCTGCAGCGCAAACAGCACGTCTGCTCGGAAATTGGGGTACTGCTGCAAATTCCCATCAAAATGAGATACAATGCTGCCTCCTCTCTTCCCCAACCCAATCCCCTCGGATCTGGGTCCCGGTAGCCCCTGCTTCACAAGCCCTTCCAACCTGGCTTGAAGATCTCTGCAGGCAGCTGCCGCTTCTTCCTCTCTCTTCCTGGATGCGATTATTTCAGCGCTGAGTTGTGTCACCGCTTCTTCCAGGGAAGCTATTTTCTGTTCTGTAGTCATCTCGCCCGACTTTTGTGAGCTCGCAAGGCACCAGTCTTCTGCCCTCCCTGCCTCGCTCCCGTAGCGATGCTTGAGGCGAAGAAAACCGATGAAACTGTGAGACGAGGCTTACTGTCAGAGACTGCCTCCAGGTCCCAGCTCACAGAAGACCAACGCTAGCCAGCAGAACTGTACAAAGTCTTTATTGAAGTTTAGTTCCCATTTTCAAACCCTAGCGTGCGTCTCTACGTCTAGACCCTAGACCAGCGAAGCCTCGTCTGAGTCTCCGCCCCCTGTACACCAGTTTAAGACTCTAGCCTTACTCCACCTTCTACGTTTCTCCTTCCGCCTCTGGGTCCTACTACCCCCCTGGGTGCCTTCCTTCCTGGACGCCTCGGAAGCGGACCCTTCGGACTCCTCCCCCTCTCTTCGGCGGGCTTTGGGACCCGGCTCCCTCTCCGGGCTGCTCATTGCGCCCCCCTCTTGTACATTTGAACTTGGCGCGCGCGCGCTGCCCCTGGCCTTCCTTTTGACCGTTTCCTCGCTCTCTGATGCAGGCGTGGCTAACCCTGACTCATGTCCTTCCGCTGACGGAAAGCTGCCTGCTGCCGATGCTTGGGACTCCTCCCCCTTACTGCTCTCCGGTGGGGAAGCTGGTCCCGATTTCCAGCTGCTGCTCTCTGAGTCCCCTCTGGCCCCTCCTTCCTGGGGTGTTCCCTCTGGCAACCCCCTAGCTCTGACCACGGGAGCCCCTTTCTGTGAATCCTCTGATTCGCTGGAGAGACTTAGAGACCTCGGCTGGCTATCATCGCTGACCTCTCCCTCGGATTCCTCTCCCTCGGTCTCTAATTCCTCCCTTTCCTTTCCCTCTGCTCCTGAACCCCTGACACATGCGGTTTTTACTGCAAACATTTTGCCAGACTTTGGCCTTGATTTGGAGTGAATCAGGCGATGTTGGGTTTTGGGGTGACCTTATGACCCCTGTCACTTACTTGGTTTGTCGGGCAAAATGCTAAAAAAATTCTACAATGTCTGGCAAAATGCTACAAGACTTTTGCCAGACTTTGGCACCAGTTTGGAGTGAACCGGACAATGATGGGTTTTTGATATTAATTATGAACCCCGGTTTGATGTATCAATTACTCTGTTTATGGGGTGTTACAAAATGTGGGGGGTTTGCTGCAAAACTTTTACCAAACATTAGTTTTGATGGGATCCCAGATTTGGGGGTTTGTAGTTAAATGAAGCATTCTTTCAGTGCTGCTCGGGAAATGTGCAGTTTCCGTCAGATCAAACTAATACTACTGGATAAAATTATATGGTTGTTGATTATCAGACAGTTCTCCCATTTATCAAGGAAAACGTCTGTTATGGGTGGCTTTTGCTTGGTGTGTGTGACTGTTGACAGACAGATTTGAAAAGGAACACAGCTTCCTCTGTTTGTCTCGCAGTAACTTACTGGCCTTTTTGATTATGCAGTCGGCTCGCCCAACACTTCCAGTTGGATTCCGAGGACAGGAAATGATTCTGCTAAAGGCTTTCTGTGAATATACCGGTAATTCCAGTTGATTTGATTTAATGGTCACATAAAGGCACTTTCTTTGGTTATAAAATGATGTTGTGAGTCTTATATCTGAGCAGTCAATAAACTCCCTCCCCCACAGAAACGCTTGTCTTCTTCTTCTGCTTGGCATCCATACAGTACTTACATGTTTGTTTAAAGAAAGACTAACCCCACCCCGAACCCCACCTCCAGCTTTCATCTTATTATTCTAGTGACTAGTCAGTGTTCATAGCAACACTTGCTTTTGTTCCTAGACAAACTGCCCTGAAAGACAGTTACTATGAACTACATGTGTCTTCTTGATATATAAGGTTGTTGCTAGTTTCTGAAAAACACTTCTTTATCTTTCAACAAGAAATAAATGAATAGGAGGCTGCTCTAAGGAAGAAGTGTGATTGCATCTGGAATATCAGACTCTCTGTATTTTTATTTATTTACTTGATTTAGGGGTGGCCACTTCACCCCCTGGCTATGCCCATGTCCCCAACTAACTGAGCTTCTTGGGATCATCCTGCCATGCTGTGAGCTACTACATTATCCTGCACTTTACAGAACCTTCCTTAAAGAATAAAAAACTGAGGCAAATTTCCAGTCTAAACAGGCTACACAAAAAGAAACAGCAGCGATTCTTTATGTTTGACTTGTGCTTGAGCGCCTGATATCTCAGAAAATCAACATCAGTGTTGGGGTGGGTGGGTCAGGGCATTTCCAAAATGTTATGATAGATGGAGCCATGGATGTGGCCAAGGGGGGCCAACTAAATAAAAATACATAGCTAACTGAGGTTCTGACCCCCTAACAAAAGGCCTGCCTCCACTAACAAAAATCCTGGCTACGCCCATGGATGAAGCCAACTACAGTAACTCTGGTTTTGTCCCCACCCAGAAGTGTAGCATGTGTGGGCCGTGGGGGCACAAATTTGTGTCAGGGGCACAAACAGGTGCCCCCACAGCAGGCTCCCTCATTGGTGCCTGGCTCCACGTGAGAAGGAGCTGACCTAAGCTGCAGTGCTTCTGCTGGCCACAGCTCTGTCCTTAGGTTAGGCCTGACCCAAGGAAGAGAGCAGGAGGGTGGGTGGCTGCAGTGCACCTCGCTCCCAGTCACAGCAGCAGCTCCGCCTCCGGGTCGCTTCTGACCTGGCGCACTCAAGGAGCCTGAGCAGCAGCTTCCCTGTCCCTCTCCTCCCCTGGACAGGGGCATGTGGGGCATGCCCCTCCCCCCTCGTTGAGTTCTGCAAAGGCAGCCCTGAGACTGAGGAGGAAGGAGCTCACTGCTCATGCCAACCCTAGAGAGGATGTAAGAAAGAAGCAGGCTGTTGGAGGACAGCCAAGAAACAATTGAGCTTGGTGGAGCAGTGCCCCAGTCCCCCTTAAGGACGAGCCTCCACTGACAGGGAGCAAGAAGGAATTTGAAATGGGGAACTACAATATTGGCATGGGAACTACAATAGCTCAATGTTGCAATTTGTCTACCCTACTTAATATTTACCATTAAGGAAAGTATAAAGTCATGGAGTAAATCCTTTCAGGTTGTTGATGTGAAGCAGCAGACCTCAATCTGATACTGCAAATGTTATAGAATTATTGAATATTCAGAAGTATACCTCTCCACCACTCCTTAGTCAGGCTAGTTTTGGGCATTTATGGCAAGATTATCCCAAGTGGAAAGGAATAATGTATTTTCACTGTTATGTATTCAGTGGTCTGTCTTTGCTTCCCATTGTCTCAGGAATTGGGTAATTACCATCTCAAAGGAATGGCCAGACTACCAGGAAAGGCAATCAGATAAGGCATTATCAGATAACCTGGCAGACAGGAAAAACAACATTCAAATTTCTATTGTAGAAATTTTCCTTTTCTGTGATGTAGGTATGATGTTTGTGGGGGTGGTCTTGAGCTCCAGGGCAGGGAATTTCAAAATGGCAAGCACACATTGTTTGCGGTCCTCCTCCTCTCTCCTGCGTGTGGGTGGAGCACCCTGTTGCAACAGTTTAATAAAGATCAGGCTTACTAGCTGCTTTGCTTCTCAATATTCTCTGGTTGGCCTCTGTTATTTTCTCCTACCGATGGAGAACCTACAAGGTTCTCCAATACATAAAGGAATAAGGGCAGATTTTGTTTACAACAACACAAAGCCATCTGAAACTGTCAAATAAACTGCAAGAGCAGCAATGGAAAATTGCTTTCACACACTGCAACTAGAAAGCCAGCAAAGCAGGGGAAAGGCTAGCTTTTTTAATTGACAAGTACCTTCTCTATGATGTGCTAGGCTTTGGTTTTTACGCATAGAAGTGTTATTCCTCACCTGTAGCTTGAGGTAGTATGGTCCATTTGGCCACCTCATTCTGCTGCATATGGAGAGTGCTGGAATTTTTAATTCTTAAGGAAACATTGTGTCAGGGGTTCAGGAGCAGAGGGACAGGAAAGGGAGGAATTAGAGACCGAGGGAGAGGAATCCGAGGGAGAGGTCAGCGATGATAGCCGTCCGAGGTCTCTAAGTCTCTCCAGCGAATCAGAGGATTCACAGAAAGGGGCTCCCGTGGTCAGAGCTAGGGGGTTGCCAGAGGGAACACCCCAGGAAGGAGGGGCCAGAGGGGACTCAGAAAGCAGCAGTTGGAAATCGGGACCAGCTTCCCCACCGGAGAGCAGTAAGGGGGAGGAGTCCCAAGCATCGGCAGCAGGCAGCTTTCCGTCAGCGGAAGGAGAGGAGTCAGGGTTAGCCACGCCTGCATCAGAGAGCGAGGAAACGGTCAAAAGGAAGGTCAGAGGCAGCGCGCGCGCGCCAAGTTCAAATGTGCAAGAGGGTGGCGCAATGAGCAGCCCGGATAGGGAGCCAGGTCCCAAAGCCCGCCGAAGAGAGGGGGAAGAGTCCGGGGGGTCCGCCTCCGAGGCGTCCAGGAAGGAAGGCACCCCGGGGGGTAGTAGGACCCAGAGGCGGAAGGAGAAACGAAGAAGGTGGAGTAAGGCTAGAGTCTTAAACTGGTGTACAGGGGGCGGAGACTCAGACGAGGCTTCGCTGGTCTAGGGTCTAGACGTAGAGACGCACGCTAGGGCTTGAAAATGGAAACTAAACTTCAATAAAGACTTTTGTACAGTTCTACTGGCTAGCGTTGGTCCTCTGTGAGCTGGGACCGGGAGGCAGTCTCTGACACATTGTGTCTATTTTTCCCACATGAGATGTTTCTTTACTTATATCAATAATGTTATGAAAGACTTGTAGCATGCTTCAAGCTGATTAGCACTTGGTGGCTGTGAAGCTTTAAATACAAAACAGACACATAGTGAAAAGATTTCTACACACTGAATTTTTTATTTATTTCACAGAGCAATTGCTTTCAGCTTTGCAGAGGAGCCCGTAGTATCCAAACTACAGTACTTCCGTGAGAGCTGTGAAGCAGAGCTCCCTCCACTGGCTCTGCAGTGACAGGACAGCTCCCTCGGGCCTCCTCTCCCCACAACTGTTATCTGGGGCAGCCATCAGTGGGAGAGCTTTGCTGGAGGTCCAGCTCCTGAACTGTGCCAGCTGGTCAACATAGGAACAACTGTTTAGTGATTTGTGACTGAGATTTGATATTCCTCTTCCCTCCCTGCCCCCTTTGCCTGTGGGTAGGGACCATCTTGCTTTGATTGCATTTAAGTTGTCTGGTGGCCTTGTTGGCTGAACAGCGAGGCACAAATGTTCCAAATAAATAAATCTCTATACACAGTATAGAAAATTAGTGATCTTTGTAATGTGTGATTTTGTAGTACTACTTTGTAGTAGGGTGGCCAGATACCACATAGTATTTGAGCAAGAACAGAAGACCAAATAAGTGAATAAGGCTAAAACCGGAGTGGGGGGTTCGGGGTGCAAATGTGATTTACAAATCATAGAATCATAGAGTTGGAAGAGACCACAAGGGCCATCGAGTCCAACCCCCTGCCAAGCAGGAAACACCATCAGAGCACTCCTGACATATGGTTGTCAAGCCTCTGCTTAAAGACCTCCAAAGAAGGAGACTCCACCACACTCCTTGGCAGCAAATTCCACTGTCGAACAGCTCTTACTGTCAGGAAGTTCTTCCTAATGTTTAGGTGGAATCTTCTTTCTTGTAGTTTGAATCCATTGCTCCGTGTCTGCTTCTCTGGAGCAGCAGAAAACAACCTTTCTCCCTCCTCTATATGACATCCTTTTATATATTTGAACATGGCTATCATATCACCCCTTAACCTCCTCTTCTCCAGGCTAAACATGCCCAGCTCCCTTAGCCGTTCCTCATAAGGCATTGTTTCCAGGCCTTTGACCATTTCGGTTGCCCTCCTCTGGACACGTTCCAGTTTGTCAGTGTCCTTCTTGAACTGTGGTGCCCAGAACTGGACACAGTACTCCAGGTAAGGTCTGACCAGAGCAGAATACAGTGGCACTATTACTTCCCTTGATCTAGATGCTATACTCCTATTGATGAGGCCCAGAATTGCATTGGCTTTTTTAGCTGCCGCGTCACACTGTTGGCTCATGTCAAGTTTGTGGTCAACCAGGACTCCTAGATCCTTTTCACATGTACTGCTCTCAAGCCAGGTGTCCCCCATCTTGTATATGTGCCTCTCATTTTTTTTGCCCAAGTGCAATACTTTACATTTCTCCCTGTTAAAGTTCATCTTGTTTGTTTTGGCCCAGTTCTCTAATCTGTCAAGGTCGTTTTGAAGTGTGATCCTGTCCTCTGGGGTGTTGGCCACCCCTCCCAGTTTGGTGTCATCTGCAAATTTGATCAGGATGCCCTTGAGTCCATCATCCAAGTCGTTGATAAAGATATTGAATAAGACCGGGCCCAAGACAGAACCCTGTGGCACCCCACTAGTCACTCTTCTCCAGGATGAAGAGAAACCATTGATGAGCACCCTTTGGGTTCGTTCGGTCAGTCAGCCAGTTACAAATCTACTGAGTGGTAGCTTCTCTACAAGAATATCATGGGGCACCTTGTCGAATGCCTTGCGTCAAGGCATCAAGGTAGGCTACATCCACTGCGTTCCCTTCATCTACCAGGCTTGTAATTCTGTCAAAAAATGAGATCAGGTTAGTCTGACATGACTTATTTTTCAGAAATCCATGCTGACTATTGGTGATCACAGCATTCCTTTCTAGGTGCTCACAGACTGTTTGCTTAATGATCTGCTCCCGAATCTTCCCTGGTATTGATGTCAGACTGACTGGGTGATAATTATTTGGGTCCTCTCTTTTCCCCTTTTTGAAAATAGGGACAACATTTGCCCTCCTCCAGTCTGCCGGGACATCGCCTGTTCTCCAGGTATTCTCAAAGATGATTGCCAGTGGTTCTGAGATCACATCTGCCAGTTCTTTTAATACTCTTGGATGCAGTTCATCTGGCCCTGGAGACTTGAATACATCTAAACTAGTTATTCTGGGCTGTGTTTCCTCGGCTGAATCATTTGCTCCAAATTCTTCAGGTCGGGCATTGTTTTCTTTATCGGAGAAGATTGAGGCAAAGAAGGCATTGAGGAGTTCAGCCCTTTCTGTGTCCCCTGTTTGCATTTCACCATCTTCTCCTCTGAGTGACCCCACTGTTTCTTTGTTCTTCCTTTTGCTACGGACATACCCATAATAGCCTTTTTTGTTGCTTTTAACCTCTCTAGCAAGCCTGAGTTCATTCTGTGCTTTAGCTTTTCTGACTTTCTGTCTACATGTGCTGGCTATTTGTTTGAATTCCTCTTTGGTCATTTGCCCCTTTTCCATTTTTTGTACACATCCTTTTTTAATCTTAACTCAGTTAAGTCCTAGTATGCTTGGCTCCTCCTTTCCGCTGTATAGTAAACTTCAGAAGAGCATGATCACTCGTGCCTAATGATCCTTCCACTTCTACCCCACTAACCAGGTCATCAACATTGGTTAGGACCAGATCTAAAATGGCTGTTCCTCTTGTTGCTTCTCCCACTTTCTGGACAATGAAGTTGTCTGCAAGGCCAGTGAGGAATCTGTTTGACCGTATGCTCTTGGCTGAGTTTGACATCCAACAAATATCCGGGTAATTGAAGTCCCCCATTACTACTATCTCCCTTCCTTTTGCATGCTTGGCCATCTGTTCCAGGAAGGCATCATCTATGTCCTCCGTTTGGCTTGGGGATCTATAGTAAACTCCCACAATGAGGTCTCTGTTATAGAAATAGATTGTATCCCTCCATTATTACATTCCAATCGTGGGACTTATCCCACCAGGTTTCAGTGATTCCTATTATGTCATATTTAGTTTGCTGTACCAAGAGCTCAAGCTCATCTTGTTTATTTCCCATGCTTTGCGCATTAGTGTACAGACATTGAAGTCCATTAATCATTCCCCCGTGTCTCTTATTTAAGGATTTTTTCCTCCCACCACTAGGTCTGCGTGCTGTTTGCTCCATTTGGTCTATGACATTTGGATGATCATCTTCATCAATTGATAGACTCCTACCTTCAGGAGCACTGTCTCCCTCCCCCACATTAGTCAGTTTAAAGCCCTCCTGATGAGGTTTCTGAGATTTTTGGCAAAAACATTCCTCCCAACCGTTGTGAGGTGCAGCCCATCACTTGCCAGAAGTCCATCTTCAAGAAACTGCAGTCCGTGATCTAAGAATCCAAACCGTTCCTGTTTACACCATTTGCGAAGCCAGCTGTTCACTTCCACTATTTTTCCCTCTCTCCCTGGGCCACGTCGTTCAACTGGGAGGACAGATGAGATGACAATTTGTGCATTTAATTGCTTCAATTTCCTGCTCAGAGCCTTGTAGTCTCTTTTGATCTTCTGGAGGCTATTGCTTGCAGTGTCATTGGTTCCCACATGAACCATGAGGAAGAGGTACCGTATTTTTCGCACCATAGGACGCACTTTTTCCCTCCCAAAAAGCAAGGGAAAATGTGTGTGCGTCCTATGGAGCGAATGCAGGCTTTCGCCGAAGCCTGGAGAGTGAGAGGGGTCGGTGCGCACCGACCCCTCTCGCTCTCCAGGCTTCAGGAAGCTATCCGCTAGCCGTGGGAGACCCAGCTCTCCCACGGCTAGCGGACCGCTGCTCTAATCCAGAAGCTTGGGGCGTGCGGAGCACAGCGCGCCCCAAGCTTCTGGGTGCCGGCAAGGTCTCGCTAGCCCTGGGAGAGCCCCGCGACGTTGCGTGGCTCTCCCAGGGCTAGCGAAGCGCCGCGCTAATCCCGAAGCTTGGGGCGCGTGGAGCTCAGCGCGCCCCAAGCTTCTGGGTGCCGGCAAGGTCTCGCTAGCCCTGGGAGAGCCCCGCGACGTTGCGTGGCTCTCCCAGGGCTAGCGAAGCGCCGCGCTAATCCCGAAGCTTGGGGCGCGTGGAGCTCAGCGCGCCCCAAGCTTCTGGGTGCCGGCAAGGTCTCGCTAGCCCTGGGAGAGCCCCGCGACGTTGCGTGGCTCTCCCAGGGCTAGCGAAGCGCCGCGCTAATCCCGAAGCTTGGGGCACGCGGAGCTCAGCGCGCCCCAAGCTTCTGGGTGCCGGCAAGGTCTCACTAGCCCTGGGAGAGCCCCGCGACGTTGCGTGGCTCTCCCAGGGCTAGCGAAGCGCCGCGCTAATCCCGAAGTTTGGGGCTTCGGGATTAGCGCTCCGCTCAGCCTGCTTCCCGGAGCGCCAGGCGCCCTGAAAGCAGAGCTCCAGGCGCTTCGGGAACACATCCGCAGCATGGGGAGCCTTGCAGGAATTCCCCACAGGGCTCCCCACACTGCGGATAGCAGCCTGCTGCCTGGCGGGTGGGGCGCCCTGAAGCAGAGCGCCCCTCGCGCCAGGCATACATCCGCAGAGTGGGGAGCCTTGCAGGAGTTCCCGACAAGGCTCCCCACGCTGCGGATAGCAGCCTACTGCCTGGCGGGTGGGGCGCCCTGAAGCAGAGCGCCCCTCGCGCCAGGCAGACATCCGCAGAGTGGGGAGCCTTGCAGGAGTTCCCGACAAGGCTCCCCACGCTGCGGATAGCAGCCTGCTGCCTGGCGGGTGGGGCGCCCTGAAGCAGAGCGCCCCTCGCGCCAGGCAGACATCCGCAGAGTGGGGAGGCTTGCAGGAGTTCCCGACAAGGCTCCCCACGCTGCGGATAGCAGCCTGCTGCCTGGCGGGTGGGGCGCCCTGAAGCAGAGCGCCCCTCGCGCCAGGCAGACATCCGCAGAGTGGGGAGGCTTGCAGGAGTTCCCGACAAGGCTCCCCACGCTGCGGATAGCAGCCTGCTGCCTGGCGGGTGGGGCGCCCTGAAGCAGAGCGCCCCTCGCGCCAGGCAGACATCCGCAGAGTGGGGAGGCTTGCAGGAGTTCCCGACAAGGCTCCCCACGCTGCGGATAGCAGCCTGCTGCCTGGCGGGTGGGGCGCCCTGAAACAGAGCGCCCCTCGCGCCAGGCAGACATCCGCAGAGTGGGGAGGCTTGCAGGAGTTCCCGACAAGGCTCCCCACGCTGCGGATAGCAGCCTGCTGCCTGGCGGGTGGGGCGCCCTGAAGCAGAGCGCCCCTCGCGCCAGGCAGACATCCGCAGAGTGGGGAGGCTTGCAGGAGTTCCCGACAAGGCTCCCCACGCTGCGGATAGCAGCCTGCTGCCTGGCGGGTGGGGCGCCCTGAAGCAGAGCGCCCCTCGCGCCAGGCAGACATCCGCAGAGTGGGGAGGCTTGCAGGAGTTCCTGACAAGGCTCCCCACGCTGCGGATAGCAGCCTGCTGCCTGGCGGGTGGGGCGCCCTGAAGCAGAGCGCCCCTCGCGCCAGGCAGACATCCGCAGAGTGGGGAGGCTTGCAGGAGTTCCCGACAAGGCTCCCCACGCTGCGGATAGCAGCCTGCTGCCTGGCGGGTGGGGCGCCCTGAAGCAGAGCGCCCCTCGCGCCAGGCAGACATCCGCAGAGTGGGGAGGCTTGCAGGAGTTCCCGACAAGGCTCCCCACGCTGCGGATAGCAGCCTGCTGCCTGGCGGGTGGGGCGCCCTGAAGCAGAGCGCCCCTCGCGCCAGGCATACATCCGCAGAGTGGGGAGCCTTGCAGGAGTTCCCGACAAGGCTCCCCACGCTGCGGATAGCAGCCTGCTGCCTGGCGGGTGGGGCGCCCTGAAACAGAGCGCCCCTCGCGCCAGGCAGACATCCGCAGAGTGGGGAGGCTTGCAGGAGTTCCCGACAAGGCTCCCCACGCTGCGGATAGCAGCCTGCTGCCTGGCGGGTGGGGCGCCCTGAAGCAGAGCGCCCCTCGCGCCAGGCAGACATCCGCAGAGTGGGGAGGCTTGCAGGAGTTCCCGACAAGGCTCCCCACGCTGCGGATAGCAGCCTGCTGCCTGGCGGGTGGGGCGCCCTGAAGCAGAGCGCCCCTCGCGCCAGGCAGACATCCGCAGAGTGGGGAGGCTTGCAGGAGTTCCCGACAAGGCTCCCCACGCTGCGGATAGCAGCCTGCTGCCTGGCGGGTGGGGCGCCCTGAAGCAGAGCGCCCCTCGCGCCAGGCATACATCCGCAGAGTGGGGAACCTTGCAGGAGTTCCCCACAGGGCTCCCCACGCTGCGGATAGCAGCCTGCTGCCTGGCGGGTGGGGCGCCCTGAAGCAGAGCTCCCCGTCCGCCAGACAGACATCGGCCAGCCCCACAAGCTTGGGGGACAGCAGGGAGGCGCAGCGCCACTATCCCGCTGTTCCTCGACCTGGTTCGGTTTCCCTGACCTGCTTTTGGGGGGGAAATAAAGGGGAAAATTTTTTCCTTTATTTCCCCCCCAAAAAACTAGGTGCGTCCTATGGTCCGGTGCGTCCAATCGTGCGAAAAATACGGTATTTGTCAGTGGGTTTTATGATTCCTTGCAGTCGTTCAGTTACATCTTGGATCTTAGCCCCAGGGAGACAGCACACCTCCTAAGACATCTTGTCAGGCCCACGGACCACTGCTTCTGTTCCCCTCAGTAGGGAATCCCCTATCACCACTACACGCCTCCTCTTAGGTTTAGTCGGGGTTCTTGCGTGAGCTGTCCGTTCCAAGGTCGCCTGCACATTCCCGGAGGACTGACTTTGCTGCTCGTCTTTGAGAGATCCTCAAATGGAGTCTGTTCTTCGTCTTCCATGCTAGGGGAGAGGACTTCAAAGTGATTGTGTATTTCTAAACAATCAGAGCGAACCCTGGGCCTCCTACTTCTTTGAGTCACGTTTCTCCATATATCTGGCACCTGTGTTGGTGAACTAGCCTCCTTCTCAGGGGTGTCCCCTGTCTCCTCCTTGGTGGAGACGGTGTTCTCTGTTGCTTCCAAGAAGAGCTGCAGCTCTCTAATTCTTTGGAGCGTAGCTACATGTTCCTCCAGTTGCTGGACTTTGTCTTCTAAGAGGGCAATCAACATACAATTGCTGCAGGTAAAGCTGCCTGCAACCTTTGGCAAGATGGCAAACATTGTGCAGGAACCGCAGGCGACTGCAGCTGTTCCCTCACCCTCCATCTTGAAAACGTGTCGTTGGGGGTGGCTACAGTGGTCCTCCATCTTAAAAAGCATGAAGACAGGACAAATAACCCCCCCCAAAAAACCTAGGTCTCCCCCAACAAACGTTTGAGACTAGCTCCCCTAAATCTAAAAGATGGATCAAACTGCGTGCACCGCCAGGCGCACGCCGCTGCCCTGCAAGCTCTCATAAGCTCCTGCCACAGCTAATCACCTGACTCAACAGAAACCCTGCCCCCTCTGACCTTTGCACAGGGAGAGCAGCTAATCAGCCACAAACACACACACAAGAAAACCCTTATGTGCTATAAGAAATTATGTGCTATAAGAAACCAAGAAACCTGCTGGGTCAGACCAAAAGCCAAGAGCCTTTCTTCCTCCAGTACCCAATCAGATGCCTCCAGGAAAGCCAGCAACAGCCCTCCCCAATTGTTGCTCCCCAGCAACTAGAATTCAGAGACATACTGCCTTTGTACAAGGATCTATCACTTCTCCTTTGGGCAGACCACTCCTCCATGATTTTGTCTGATTCCTCTATAAGCCAGTGACCATGAGCACATCCTGTGGCTTTTTAGTACCATGCATTCATTATGCATAGCATGAATAAATACTTTGTCCTATTCTGCTGCCCACTTATTCCAATCCAAATTGTACATTTTAAAAACTTCTCTATAAGTTAAGAATGCACATGATTTGCAGTGCATGTTTACTCAGGAGTAAAACTTAAGTTTAGTAGGACTTGCCTAGGAGTGTATATAAGACGACAGCCATATTCTGCTTTTGTTGGTCATGGGGAAATGCGCTGAACTATTGATTCTATATGGATGCTTCAGTTGCGAATCCTGCACTGCACTACATGACCCTTGGGGTGCCTTCCAACTCTATGATTCTATGAGTCCCTCCCCATGGTTGCTGACCCACTTTCTGGTGCCTGAGATTTCATCAGTTATTTTGCACACACTTTGAAGGATCTTCTTTTACTAGAATCCTTTTGTTGAAATGAAACCTGAGGTTACCCAGATGCTGAATTCTACATCCACCCTCTAAATTTTGATGGCTTTTCCTTCACTTGCCCCACCTAAGTCACGCTTGGTCCCAGACAAAAACAAAACTTTATGGTCCAATACTGTGGTGAAATTTATCAGTGTGAATTGTTTTCTTCATTTTTTGGGAACAGATGTGGTGAAGCAGTGGGGGGAAATAAGTGCCTGCTTACTGCTGACCAAAGGGAATATCAACAAGAATTGAAAAAGAACTACAAGAAGTTGAAAGAGAACCTCGGACCAATGATTGAGAGGAAGATCCCAGAGCTGTGTAAACCTATTGTGAAAGTTAACAGTATTTCAAGGTATAAGAATAGCCCTTTCCCCCACATGCCCAATAAGCATAGCAAAATACAACATAGGATGGGGGGAAGCAATATGGTTCACTCCAGATGATCAGCCTCAGTTATCATGGCCAATGGTCATTTTCTTATTTATTTTAGGGGCTTATTCTAGTTTTAGGAAATATGAAAATCTGCCTCCACAGAACAGTTAAGAGCAGCTTCATGAAAAGGAGCTATCTACTTGCAGTGGATCAAATACTAGAGGATATGCAAATGTTGTTTGAAGTCGAAAGATTTCCCTTCTTTCTGTACTCAACAATCACATCTTCTAAGGGAGGGGATATTGAAACTACTTGCAGAAAAACTGATATTTTATTATAAATTGACATGGATATTTGCACGCACAGAGAAAACAGCTTTGTGTTTTCTCTAAATTCTAAAGGCCAGTTCACAATATTGCATTGTCAACACAATGTTCCCTCTATGTATATATGTATGTATGGGTATCTATGAAACTTCATCTGTGGATGTTTGACCATACCAAGCTCAAGGAAATGTTCCTGAATGCAACCCAAAGCCCCTTCTGCGCAATCATGAATTTGCATCAATGTTACATATAAGCACATTCACCAAGCAGCAGATACGAACAGTTAACCAAAACAAATCAACCCATTTTTTAAGCACATTTCTATTGCATTTATTGTGATAAGAAACTTACAGACATTTGTATCTAGATTCCAACTTATATAAAATTATTGTTGTTTGAATGGGAATAATCTTATTGCTTGATGGAAAGTACTGCAATGGATCTGGTAATAACTTTTCTCATGGAAGTGGATGCCATTATGCTTTTTAACAAGTAAGATAAATTTGCAGGAGGATAAAGCAATGTGTGATATTTTAGTGTATGTTTGATTTCTATGGAAGCCGCCCAGAGTGGCTGGGGAAACACATCCAGATGGGCGGGGTACAAATAATAACTTATTATTATTATTACTATTATTATTGTTGTTGTTGTTGTAGGGCTGGCGCAGGCTGCAGCCTCCTAAAAGTGATGGTAGAAGGCCCTTATGACATTCTATGCCAATTCCAAATAATTAAATAAAATAAAAATAATTTAAATAAAATAAAATAAGAAGTAACTGTTGGTCCGAGGACAAGGCCCGGTTATTTTCAGCTGCATACTCCATTGCCTTTGGTGCTATGCGCATTGGCGAAGTAGTTTGTAAGGGCCAACCAGAATCCACTGCCCGGGGTTAGTTTGAGAGACATGACCTTGTCCAGATCCAATTTAGTCCTGCATGTCCAATGTTCCAAAACCGATCAGCGGTAAAGGACACTAAACATTTCATGCACGTGAGACCAACCGTCTCAGGTCCATTCCTTATACATTTGGATGGCTCCCGCCTTGCACGGCACCAGTCCACGCGCATTATGCAAAGAGAGATGGCTGCCTGCGGTTTATCCTCAGCTGAATTCGCGGCTAACTCCTTTAGGATTGGGGCCGCCACCACAGCACTGCATTTGGGACTCTCAGCTGAAAGGATGAAGGACTTGGGGGCAGTGGAAGTCTGATGCATTTAAGGGATATATTGTAAGACCTTGAGATTGTTCACAGTATACTTGACCTGGCTTCGTTACCTTCTTTTGCTTTCAGGTGACGTTGTGGTGCACATTTGGGATTATAGGCCCTGCACTGTCCACTGGGATAGAAACCATGCCGTTAACGGGGACCCTAGGGTGCAGGAGCTATGAGGGCGCGCATCTGGATAAGCGGGCACAGCATTGTGCATTGGGCCAGGGTCCGCGCCATCAATTCCGGTCTCAGGCTGCACCTTTACTACATCAATATATCTTGGATTTCTCGGAGGGGAATGCGCTGACCTCTTATCCAAACATCACCATTCTTTGGGCCTCGTTGATGGAAAGCCAGGTTTGGAGAGAGAGCAGGTGCCCGATAGCCACAAATAGGGCTAGGAAAGCCTTGGATCGAGCGGTGGTGCGTAAGGCCCCTTATCCAAACATCACCATTCTTGGGGGCCTTGTTGATGGAAAGCCAGGTTTGGAGAGAGAGCAGGTGCCCGATAGCAATGGGAGCTCACCCTGTCACAGGGATTCGAATTACCGACCTTCTGATCAGCAAGCCCAAGAGGCTCAGTGGCTTAGACCACAGCGCCACCCGCGTCCCTACCATATACATATATGTATACAAATTTGCAAAGTTTTTACCTTGCCTCTCGTGAACACTGAACTGAAGGGAAATGAGTCCCACCCAACATGAAGCAAAAATAAAAGTCAGGAACCAACACTGTATTTCAAGTATTAGAAGAAATATAGTGCTACTTTTAAATAACAATTATAATTACAATAATAAAATATTCTAACTAGAATGAATCCCTATCTGCCAATCACCCATTCCCACCACCCTTCTGAGTAATACCCCTCCCCACCTTCTCACTATATAGAAGGATCTGGCAACTTCTGTTTCAGTGTATCTGAAGAAGTGTGCATGCACACGAAAGCTCATACCAAGAACTAACTTAGTTTGTCTTTAAGGTGCTACTGGAAAGAATTTTTTTTGTTTTGACTATGGCAGACCAACACGGCTACCTATCTGTAACGAGAATGAATCCCTGTAGCCCATAGGAAGAAATATAACTTTTGCAGTAAATGGAGTTTTATTGTTCTCACTTGAGTGGTCTCCATTTTGCATTTGTGTGGCCTCCATCCAATGAGATTTAAATATTACAGAGCATTGCTTTATCCTCCTGCAAATTTATCTTACTTGTTAAAAAGCATAATGGCATCCACTTCCATGAGAAAAGTTATTACCAGATCCATTGCAGTACTTTCCATCAAGCAATAAGATTATTCCCATTCAAACAACAATAATTTTATATAAGTTGGAATCTAGATACAAATGTCTGTAAGTTTCTTATCACAATAAATGCAATAGAAATGTGCTTAAAAAATGGGTTGATTTGTTTTGGTTAACTGTTCGTATCTGCTGCTTGGTGAATGTGCTTATATGTAACATTGATGCAAATTCATGATTGCGCAGAAGGGGCTTTGGGTTGCATTCAGGAACATTTCCTTGAGCTTGGTATGGTCAAACATCCACAGATGAAGTTTCATAGATACCCATACATACATATATACATAGAGGGAACATTGTGTTGACAATGCAATATTGTGAACTGGCCTTTAGAATTTAGAGAAAACACAAAGCTGTTTTCTCTGTGCGTGCAAATATCCATGTCAATTTATAATAAAATATCAGTTTTTCTGCAAGTAGTTTCAATATCCCCTCCCTTAGAAGATGTGATTGTTGAGTACAGAAAGAAGGGAAATCTTTCGACTTCAAACAACATTTGCATATCCTCTAGTATTTGATCCACTGCAAGTAGATAGCTCCTTTTCATGAAGCTGCTCTTAACTGTTCTGTGGAGGCAGATTTTCATATTTCCTAAAACTAGAATAAGCCCCTAAAATAAATAAGAAAATGACCATTGGCCATGATAACTGAGGCTGATCATCTGGAGTGAACCATATTGCTTCCCCCCATCCTATGTTGTATTTTGCTATGCTTATTGGGCATGTGGGGGAAAGGGCTATTCTTATACCTTGAAATACTGTTAACTTTCACAATAGGTTTACACAGCTCTGGGATCTTCCTCTCAATCATTGGTCCGAGGTTCTCTTTCAACTTCTTGTAGTTCTTTTTCAATTCTTGTTGATATTCCCTTTGGTCAGCAGTAAGCAGGCACTTATTTCCCCCCACTGCTTCACCACATCTGTTCCCAAAAAATGAAGAAAACAATTCACACTGATAAATTTCACCACAGTATTGGACCATAAAGTTTTGTTTTTGTCTGGGACCAAGCGTGACTTAGGTGGGGCAAGTGAAGGAAAAGCCATCAAAATTTAGAGGGTGGATGTAGAATTCAGCATCTGGGTAACCTCAGGTTTCATTTCAACAAAAGGATTCTAGTAAAAGAAGAGCCTTCAAAGTGTGTGCAAAATAACTGATGAAATCTCAGGCACCAGAAAGTGGGTCAGCAACCATGGGGAGGGACTCATAGAATCATAGAGTTGGAAGGCACCCCAAGGGTCATGTAGTGCAGTGCAGGATTCGCAACTGAAGCATCCATATAGAATCAATAGTTCAGCGCATTTCCCCATGACCAACAAAAGCAGAATATGGCTGTCGTCTTATATACACTCCTAGGCAAGTCCTACTAAACTTAAGTTTTACTCCTGAGTAAACATGCACTGCAAATCATGTGCATTCTTAACTTATAGAGAAGTTTTTAAAATGTACAATTTGGATTGGAATAAGTGGGCAGCAGAATAGGACAAAGTATTTATTCATGCTATGCATAATGAATGCATGGTACTAAAAAGCCACAGGATGTGCTCATGGTCACTGGCTTATAGAGGAATCAGACAAAATCATGGAGGAGTGGTCTGCCCAAAGGAGAAGTGATAGATCCTTGTACAAAGGCAGTATGTCTCTGAATTCTAGTTGCTGGGGAGCAACAATTGGGGAGGGCTGTTGCTGGCTTTCCTGGAGGCATCTGATTGGGTACTGGAGGAAGAAAGGCTCTTGGCTTTTGGTCTGACCCAGCAGGTTTCTTGGTTTCTTATAGCACATAATTTCTTATAGCACATAAGGGTTTTCTTGTGTGTGTGTTTGTGGCTGATTAGCTGCTCTCCCTGTGCAAAGGTCAGAGGGGGCAGGGTTTCTGTTGAGTCAGGTGATTAGCTGTGGCAGGAGCTTATGAGAGCTTGCAGGGCAGCGGCGTGCGCCTGGCGGTGCACGCAGTTTGATCCATCTTTTAGATTTAGGGGAGCTAGTCTCAAACGTTTGTTGGGGGAGACCTAGGTTTTTTGGGGGGGGTTATTTGTCCTGTCTTCATGCTTTTTAAGATGGAGGACCACTGTAGCCACCCCCAACGACACGTTTTCAAGATGGAGGGTGAGGGAACAGCTGCAGTCGCCTGCGGTTCCTGCACAATGTTTGCCATCTTGCCAAAGGTTGCAGGCAGCTTTACCTGCAGCAATTGTATGTTGATTGCCCTCTTAGAAGACAAAGTCCAGCAACTGGAGGAACATGTAGCTACGCTCCAAAGAATTAGAGAGCTGCAGCTCTTCTTGGAAGCAACAGAGAACACCGTCTCCACCAAGGAGGAGACAGGGGACACCCCTGAGAAGGAGGCTAGTTCACCAACACAGGTGCCAGATATATGGAGAAACGTGACTCAAAGAAGTAGGAGGCCCAGGGTTCGCTCTGATTGTTTAGAAATACACAATCACTTTGAAGTCCTCTCCCCTAGCATGGAAGACGAAGAACAGACTCCATTTGAGGATCTCTCAAAGACGAGCAGCAAAGTCAGTCCTCCGGGAATGTGCAGGCGACCTTGGAACGGACAGCTCACGCAAGAACCCCGACTAAACCTAAGAGGAGGCGTGTAGTGGTGATAGGGGATTCCCTACTGAGGGGAACAGAAGCAGTGGTCCGTGGGCCTGACAAGATGTCTTAGGAGGTGTGCTGTCTCCCTGGGGCTAAGATCCAAGATGTAACTGAACGACTGCAAGGAATCATAAAACCCACTGACAAATACCGTATTTTTCGCACGATTGGACGCACCGGACCATAGGACGCACCTAGTTTTTTGGGGGGGAAATAAAGGAAAAAATTTTCCCCTTTATTTCCCCCCCAAAAGCAGGTCAGGGAAACCGAACCAGGTCGAGGAACAGCGGGATAGTGGCGCTGCGCCTCCCTGCTGTCCCCCAAGCTTGTGGGGCTGGCCGATGTCTGTCTGGCGGACGGGGAGCTCTGCTTCAGGGCGCCCCACCCGCCAGGCAGCAGGCTGCTATCCGCAGCGTGGGGAGCCCTGTGGGGAACTCCTGCAAGGTTCCCCACTCTGCGGATGTATGCCTGGCGCGAGGGGCGCTCTGCTTCAGGGCGCCCCACCCGCCAGGCAGCAGGCTGCTATCCGCAGTGTGGGGAGCCTTGTCGGGAACTCCTGCAAGCCTCCCCACTGCGCGTGGACTGGTGCCGTGCAAGGCGGGAGCCATCCAAATGTATAAGGAATGGACCTGAGACGGTTGGTCTCACGTGCATGAAATGTTTAGTGTCCTTTACCGCTGATCGGTTTTGGAACATTGGACATGCAGGACTAAATTGGATCTGGACAAGGTCATGTCTCTCAAACTAACCCCGGGCAGTGGATTCTGGTTGGCCCTTACAAACTACTTCGCCAATGCGCATAGCACCAAAGGCAATGGAGTATGCAGCTGAAAATAACCGGGCCTTGTCCTCGGACCAACAGTTACTTCTTATTTTATTTTATTTAAATTATTTTTATTTTATTTAATTATTTGGAATTGGCATAGAATGTCATAAGGGCCTTCTACCATCACTTTTAGGAGGCTGCAGCCTGCGCCAGCCCTACAACAACAACAACAATAATAATAGTAATAATAATAATAAGTTATTATTTGTACCCCGCCCATCTGGATGTGTTTCCCCAGCCACTCTGGGCGGCTTCCATAGAAATCAAACATACACTAAAATATCACACATTTAAAAAAAAAAACCACAACTTCCCTGAACAGCAGCCCTACAGTGCCCTTCACACTAAGAAGTCCACGCCAGGGTCTATGGATTAAACAACCTTACAGAAAAAGGGAGATTGCCGCCTACTGGATGTTTAAGAGTCTTTGCTGCACGACCCCAGCACCCTCCAATGTACCAAGTATTGCGGAGCTTCAGCCTTGGTAGGAGGTGTGTCAAGCCTAGGATTTTCTAGTTTGCCTTGAGGTGTGTCAAGCCTAGCATTTATTCATTCATTTTTTTATATTTTATTTATTTTATTTATTTATTTATTTATTTATTTATTTATTTATTTGCCTTGGAACTTGGAACTTTATGAAGTCCAACCAAGCCTTTTTATAAGATCTAAGCGTGGACAGGGCTCCTGAAGCTAATACTCCTTTCAGGACATCACGTTCCCAAGGCTCCAAAGGTGCTCCCGGAATGGCTGTGGCAATTTGCTGCGCCTGAGCATCCGTGATCTCACTGTTAACCCTAGGGGTAAATTTGGTAGAGAAATAGATGTTTAATTCTAAGCACAAAAGGACAAAGGTCCGGGGCAGATCTGCCACTCTAGGAGAGTGTGATAATTGCTTTGACAGGACACTGACAACCGTTTGATTGTCGGTCCAGAAGCATACCTGGTGATTCCTGAACTCGTCAGCACACAAATGCCATTGTACTTTTCCAGGAACTTCAACCCAACCTTCAGGTCTGACTTGACCACTTTAGAGAGGCGCACTCAGTGTTGCGGAGCACGCAGTCCCGCTGACAGCTTAGCCAATCGCCCACAAAAGGGAACACTACCCAGCATGCAAAGTTGAGGTGACCGAAGCGCGAATTGACTCTGGCCAAGGGTTCTTGAGGGGAATTTGCAGAATTAATGCAAGCCTCTCCCTTGGTAGGCGGGATGTCTGTGCAATTGTGTCCAATTCAATACCCAAAATAGGTTATGGTCAAAAGTGGACCCTCTGTTTTGTCGGCCACCAAAGGTACCCCAAGCTCCTCAGCCAGGGAGGTGAAAGCCTTTGCTCTTTCCTCCTCTGGTTCCGCCTGTCCGCTGGGGTCTTGCCCTTCCTAGACTCTTCTGACGCTGAGTCCCCTGAGTCTTCCCCCTGCCTCCGGCGGGCTTTAGGAGCTGGTTCCCAATCCGGGTTTTCTGCTGTCCTGCACGCCTGTACATTCGAACTTGGCGCGCGCGCCCAGCCGGCAACCTTCCTCCTGACCGTTACACTGCTCCTGTCACTGCTTCCCCCTTCGGGGAGGCTAGCTGGACCTGACCTCCCCTCCGTTCCCCCACTCTCCGATAGAGGCGTGGTCAGCCCTGACTCATCTTCTCTCCCCGCTGGAGGAGACGCTGGCCCTGACACATGGGACTCTTCCCCCCCACTACGCTCTGGTGGGGAAGCTGGTCCTGATCTCCCGCTGCTGCTTTGGGAGTCCCCGCTGGCCCCTTGTTTCTGGTGCGTCCCCCCTGGGACCCCCCTTGCCCTGACCATCGGCGCCCCCTTCTGGGAATCTTCTGATTCGCTGGAGAAGCTCATGGAATATCTCGGGTCACTGTCATACTCCCCTACGCTGCCCTCAGATTCTTCCCCTTCGCTCTCCATTTCCTCTCTCCCCTGTGCCTCTGCTCCTGAGCCCCTGACAGCGCCCCTGCTGAACCTTCGCATACGCTTTATAGCCTGATCAAAGGAGGCATACTTCACAGAACAAGGCTTCTGTGGTATTGCATCATTGACTGAGCCACCTCTAGGGTAGGATAGGTTGTGGATCATAGGATACTCTCCTGGAGACAATGCCTAAAGATGAAATGAGTAAACCTGCTATAGGTGGCTCCCTGAAGGGGCCGGCCACCCTCCCGGCCAGACATTTCTTTAATTTCTTTTTTGCAATAGCTGGCATTTCCCAATGAAACGAGGATCTTGAAGCACTAACAGAAACTCTTCCCAGGGTACTTTGCTGCCTCTATTTTAGGTTATTTATTGAGAAGAGTTCTAAGAGGTGAGAGCTTAACAGAAGAGAACACCACAGTCAAGGGCCAAATTCATACCAGTTTGTGGCTGTTCTTTTTGGCGGGTCTGTGAGCTTTTCAAGACCCCTGGTGGAAATGCCCCCTGCTGCCCAGAAAGGGGTGTTTACCTTTAAAACATGAAGACACTGGGTGGTTACCTAGGCACTTCTCACCTTCATGCGCATACTTACAATTTGGCCCCTGGCACACACCCGTGTTGTACTCCCAGCAAACCTCATGGTGAGAGACTCGCTTAGCTTCAAATCTTCCAACTTTCCTTTTTCCACATAGGGACCCATATGCTCCATCCAGTCATTCTGGTCGCTCGGAACCCAGCAGGTGGTGGGCAGCAGGAAGCTATTCTGAATTGTCCTTGGCATCAGAAGGCTTACTTCTTTTGCTCTTCTTGGCCGAATGCTTCTGCTTACTTAGACTTCTTTCTCCCTTGCCCATCATTGGAGACTGGTGCTGTTCTGCAGCCGCTGCCACTTCCTGTTGCCCCTGCGCCTCTTCCTCCGATGATGTTTCGGAACCCCCTTCCGCGGTAAAGACTGAGGTTGTGAATGCTGTAGAATACAGGGAAAGTCTGGGGTATACTGAGAGGCAGAAAGGTTATAATTGTGAGCATGAGCCCTACCTCCCGAGGATCTGTCATTGGAAACCCAGGGACACGTAGACTGTAATTATGTGTGAGGATGCATAAATGGATTGCTACCCGAATGTGGAACCCTAAATAAGGAGGCCAAAGTGCAAGGGAGCTCCTCATTGCTGGACGGAAGAACTCACTATTTGGGGACCATGGGCCTGAATTGCTGGTAAAAGGTTTCAAAAGCAGAGGAAACACTGACTAGGCCTGTGGGTTTCAGGGCACAGGAGGCTACCCTGACCCATCTTGGACAAAGGACCCACTGTTGAGTCATTGGCTGCTCTCAGCACTGCTGCGGTGGCCGCGGAGGTGCTGGGGCAGTCCACAATGTTAGGTGGCGTATCTGGGATGCATTCTTGGGTGAGCGCCAGAGGTGCCGCTGCCACCTGGTCTGCGGGCCTATATTGCCTATAAAATGTCTAAAAAGCATTGAAAAACTGTGCCAAAGCCTGTGGGTTACTAGGCACTACGAAGGCCTGAGGCCCCTCTTGGTTCCCTTGTGCCCCCCCCCCCCCAGATACAGCAGGCATTACAAAGCTTGGGACCCCTCCTGGTTCCCTTGTGCCACCCCAGATATAGCGGCATTTTGCTGGTTCTCTTGAGCAGACATAGTTTGATACCCTTAATTATCCTGGTTCTGTAAAATCAACGCCAACTAGCTTGGATTATATGCGTGAGCTGCGAGCAATAACACGGTAGTTCAGTATTGTCTGCACTGGTAAGTTTAAAGGACCCAAAGATGCCTATAATATAAGCAGCTATGCAGCAAGCTAGAGGTAGAATTATAAATTGTAACCCAGCAATACAGCAGTGAAAAATGATAAATTGACTTATGCAACAAACCTATAAGCAAAGCAAGGCTCCCCAGAGCCCTTAAGCACTATTATCAAAATCAACCAAATGAATTAAATTGCCAGATTAAATATATACTTACAAACTAACAGATGAAATGCCAGAAAGAGATGAACGTAGAAGAGGCATGAGCTATTTACTTTAAACCTGTATGCACAGATTATTTTGCAGGCGAAGAAGCCCTTTAATAAATCAAATGATATAAAACCCGGATCTCTTTTTCCTTATAACTATGAATTGACTATACCAAATTATAAAACTTAATGCCAAGGCAGAGAGTAAATGACACAGCTCCTCAGAGCACCGCAAGCTGAATGAAATAATTTGAATTCCAATATACTGTGCACTAATGCTTCAATTTAATTTAAATGCTGTCAGGGGCTCAGGAGCAGAGGCACAGGAGAGGGAGGAAATAGAGACCGAGGGGGAGGAATCTGAAGGAAATGTTAGCGATGACAGCCGTCCGAGGTCTCGGAGTCTCTCCAGCGACTCGGAGGATTCACAGAAAGGGGCTCCCATGGTCAGAGCAAGGGGGTGCCTAGGGGGACACCCCAGGAAGAAGGGGCTAGAGGGGACTCAGAGAGCAGCAGTTGGAAATCAGGACCAGCTTATCCACCAGAGCGCAGTAGGGGGGAGGAGTCCCAGGCATCGGGATCAGGCGGCGCACCACCAGCGGGAGGACATGAGTCAGGATTGGCCATGCCTCCATCGGAGAGCGAGGAAACGGTCAAAAGGAAGGTCGGAGACTGGGCGCGCGCGCCAAGTTCAAATGTACAAGAGGGCGGCGCAGTGGGCAGCCCGGATAGGGAGCCAGGTCCTAAAGCCCGCCGAAAGGAGGGAGGAGACTCAGGGGGGTCAGCGTCAGAAGAGTCCAGGAAGGAAGGGACCCCGGGGGGTAGAAGGACCCAGAGGAGAAAGGAGAGACGGAAGAGGTGGAGTAAGGTTAGAGTCTTAAACTGGTGTACAGGGGGCGGAGACTCAGATGGAGCTTCGCCGGTCTAGCATCTAGACGTAGAGATGCCCGCTAGGGCTTGAAAATGGAAACTGTACTTCAATAAAGACTTTTGTACATTACTACCGGCTAGCGTTGGTCCTCTGTGAGCTGGGACCTGGAGGCAGTCTCTGACAGTAAGCTCCATCTCCCTTTCATCAGTTTTCTTCACCAAAAACCTCGCTACGTGAGTGGACGCAGTGAGAGAAGAAGATTGGTACTTCGCGAGCTCACAAAAGTCAAGCGAGATGACTACAGAACAGCAAATAGCAGCCCTGCAAAATGCAGTGACACAACTCAACGCGGAGATAATCGCATCCAGGAAGAGGGAAGACGAAGCGGCTGCCGCCTGCAGGGATCTCCAAGCCAGGTTGGAAGTGCTTACTAAGCAGGGGCAACCGGGACCCAAATCAGAGGGGATTGGGCTGGGGAAGAGAGGAGGCAGCCTTGTATCTCATTTCGATGGGAATTTACAGCAGTACCCCAACTTCCGAGCAGACGTGCTGTTTGCGCTGCAACTGCTGGATAAAGACCAATTGTCGGACACGCCTGTAGTATTGGGCATGAGTTGGCTGTACAGAGATGAGCAAGAGAAGGTGGGGTTTATCTTATCTCATTTGCATGGAGACGCTAAAGCGTGGCTGCGTAATCTGTGGAGAGATAAGGATCCGGCGCTCCGAAGTGCGGATGCATTCATTAAAGCGATGGATTCGTGTTTTTTATCTAATATAGACATTGATATCGCCAGAAAAGACATACATGGTTTGAAACAAGGAAGAGCCACTGTAAGGCAGTATCATTCTCGCTTTTTTGCATTGGTCAACGCGCTGGGTTGGGAGAAACATTCTGCTCCAGTCAGAGACCTTTTTTGGGAAGGATTGAATGCAAATTTGAAAGACGAAATTGCAAGGGGGGAGAGACCCCAGAGCACTCAGGAAGTGGTCCAGAAGGCTCTGACAATCGGGGTGCGTCTGGAAGAACGTCCATGGAGCAAAGAAGAAGGGCGTTGGGGACGCACGCCAGCGAGAGTGCCCGCCCTCTTGCCCAGGGATGCAGCGCGTGCGCAATCCACGCCTCCGCTGGGAGGAGGAGAAGAGCCGATGGAGATTGGCGGTGCTAGGGCTCAGTCAGCAACCAGAGCCTTAACACCGGGAGCAGTCAAAGCGAAGCCGCCTAGAGGGAACAGGAAGTGCTACATCTGCGACAGTGCTCAGCACATGGCGAAAGAGTGTCCCCAGAGGCTCCACAAGCACACTGCAGCCTCCGCAACAGTAACGGAAGCAAATCAGCAGAGAGAACCACAGCAGGGAAACGACAGAGTCTGGCTGGAAACAGAGGCACTGGGGCCCAGCAAGACGAGTCAGTGAAGCAGTCCCCAGAAATTTTGCAGCCCACAGACCCCCTCCCGCCCAAACCAGTGGTGCAGCTCACCGCATCGCTCCAGCTACCCAATGGTCTCACAATGGAAGTGCCTATTACTATTGACTCTGGCAGTAACGCAGACTTTATAGGACTGGAGTTCATTCAACAACACAACATAGCGCTACTGCCAGCCACGCTGCCCCTGAAGGTTGTCACGGTGGATGGCAGGGAGTTGCTGGGGGGGCAGGTGGTACAGCAAACGCCGCCGATGGTGATGCAAATTGGGAATCACAGGGAAGTCATCAGCTTCAATGTCACCCAATTGTCGGACACGCCTGTAGTATTGGGCATGAGTTGGCTGTACAGGCACAGTCCAGCATTGGCTTGGTACCAACGCCAACTGACTTTCGGCTCCTCCTACTGTGCGGAACATTGCATTATACCTAGCCCAGAAGGGGAAGAGGATGACCCGCAGTTACAATTGGGCACGCTGCAAGCAGTGCCACTCAAGTACGCGGAGTTTTTGGAGGTTTTCTGCGAGAAGGAAGCGGACAAGCTACCTCCCCACAGGTCCTATGACTGCCAGATTGACCTCCTGCCGGGGGCGACGCTGCCGACCGGGAAACTGTATTCCATGTCTGAAGACGAACTGCAGGAACTCAGGGAGTTCATAAATCACAATTTGAAATGCGGTTTCATCCGGGAGTCGAGAGCAGTGGGGGGCAGTCCCGTATTCTTTGTGAAGAAAAAGGACACGCCCCAAAAAAGACTTGTGGTGGACTATAGAATTTTGAACTCGAAAACCAAGCCCTCAGCCTTCCCCATGCCCAAGATAGACGACCTGCTCGCGACTGTGAGGAAAGGACGCGTTTTCACCAAGTTGGACCTGCGAGGGGCGTACAACCTGATTCGCATACGGGAGGGCGACGAGTGGAAGACGGCCATGTTCACGCCACTGGGCACCTATGAATACAGAGTTATGCCCTTCGGATTACAAAATGGCTCTCACTGCTTTCAAGCCTTCATGCATCATGTGTTGGCGGGACTCCTCTACAAGAAGTGCGTCTGCTTCCTGGACGACATCCTGATATTTTCAGCATCGCGAGAGGCTCATGAGAGGGATGTCAAGGAAGTTCTGCAGAGACTGCAGGAGCACAGACTGTACGCCAAGCTGGAGAAGTGCCAGTTCGACATGACGGAGGTGGATTTCCTGGGCTACAAATTGTCGGACAAGGGGCTCGCCATGGACAGCGCCAAGGTTCGCTCAGTATTGGACTGGAAGAGCCCACGCAATCGGAAGGAAGTCCAGCGGTTTGTCGGCTTTGCCAACTTTTACCGCAAGTTCATCAAGGGGTTCGCTATGCAGACGGCGGCCATCACCGACACGCTCAGCTCCAAGAAGAAGAAATTCATCTGGACGGAGCAAGCGGAGCAGTCCTTTCAGAAACTCAAGCGTCTCTTCGCGTCCGAAGAGCAGCTACTGCATGTGAATCCCAGCAGACCGATGAGGGTGGAGACAGACGCCTCAGACAGGGCCGTGGGAGCTGTCCTGTTGCAACAAGACCCGCATGGGGACTGGAGACCGTGCGCCTTCTACTCCAGGAAGCTCAGCAAGTCAGAGCAGAACTACACCATCTGGGACAGGGAGTTGCTAGCTATTCATGCAGCGTTCAAGGCATGGCGGCACTTCCTTATCGGAGCCAAACACACAGTGCAGGTCCGCACGGACCACAAGAACCTGGAGTACTGGCGCACGGCAAGGTTCCTGAACCAGAGGCACATTAGATGGGCGGAGTTCTTCGCGGACTTCGACTTCAGGATAGAGTACATCCCAGGCGACAACAACGTCATGGCGGATGCACTGTCCAGGAAGCCGCAATACCTCGAGGAGGCGGCACCGTCGGCGGCCAAGCACATTTTCGCACCGGAAGCGTGGGCGTGCGCTTCGGCAACCGTGGACCTGGATGCCGTACGTCGCGCGCTGCAGGAGGACCCCTTCGCACAAGCCAAGATGGAGGAGGTGCACAGGGGCAAGGCGAAGGACGACGAGTTCCAGATACGCGACGGATTACTCATCCGCAAGGGGGCACTCTACGTACCGGGAGACGACCTCCGCGCAAGGGTACTGCAGCAGTTACACGACGCTCCCACCGCCGGGCACTTTGGCAAAGAGAAGACTGTAGAATTAGTAGCCAGAGATTTTTGGTGGCCCAAGATGTGGGGGGAAGTCGCAGATTACGTCTCGAGGTGCGACACCTGCCAGAGGGCCAAGTCAGTGCACAAACCGCCGGCGGGACTGCTGGAACCGCTGCAGACACCGCTCGAACCGTGGGAGAGGGTGGCCCTGGACTTTGTCACGGATCTGCCCAGTTCGAGGGGCAAGACAGCAGTGCTAGTGGTGGTGGACATGTTCACCAAAATGGCACACTTCATTCCGTGAGCGAAGGTGGCCACGGCGGAACAGACCGCCAAACTGTTCATAGACCACGTGTTCAAGGTCCAAGGTCTACCAAGGTCTCTCCTGTCCGACCGGGGGCGGCAGTTCATCTCGAACTTCTGGCAGAAGCTGATGGGCATCCTGAACGTCAAGATCAATCTAGCGTCGGCGAGACACCCACAGACCAACGGACAAGCGTAGAGGGTCAACGCCATCATGCAGCAGTACCTGAGATGCTACGCTAACCAGCAACCTGCAACATGGGTAGACTACCTACCACTCGCCGAGTTCGCTTACAACAATACGAAGCACGTGTCTACGGGGGTGACACCGTTCTTCGCCAACAACGGGAGGCATCCCAGAACCTTCCCGGGATTAGAGAGAGTGGGGGAGGGGGAGCCACAGGCAGCGGAAGCCTTAGCGTCAGAGTTGCAGGAGGTCCACGAACAGCTTAGGAGGCAGTTAGAACTAGCAAAGCACGCATACAAACTGCAGGCTGACAGACACAGAAGAGCGGGGGAAGACATACAGGTGGGAGACTGGGTTTGGTTAGCAGCTCAGGCAGTGCCGGCCAGATCGTTAGCCAAGAAGAAGCTCGGGCATAAGCAGCTATGGCCTTACCAAGTCCAGGCACAGGTCAATCCAGTGGCCTTCTGGTTGACACTTCCGGAGGGATCCAGAATGCACCCGGTTTTCCATAGATCAGTGCTCACGCCCTATAAAGCACCTCACAGATTTCAGGAGCCAGGCACGGCACCAGACCCGCTCAGAGAAACGCCCAGAAAGGGGGGGTCGCCAACGGGGGAGCACATCAATGAGGTCACAGAGATTTTAGACTCGAGATGGGGGGAAGAGGGAGTAGAATATCTCCTCGCCAGAGAAGGTACCCCGGCCAGTGCCAACAGTTGGGTGCCGGACTATGCCTTGGAGGAGCCTCTGCTCAAAGAAGAATTTCATGCCCTCTTCCCACACAGGCCAATGCCAGCCGAGTATTTCGACGACTGGCTTTTCACACCCACACTTTCAACCAGCACATTCCAGGGGTTCGCCTCGGACGAGGAACCGGCACCAGACACACGCTCTCCGGAGGGATCACCCTCGGGGTCTGCCTCAGACCGCTCTTATTGGTGGGACGATCAACCAGAGGAGCAGTGGCGCAGGAAGTGGCTGGGGGGTCCTTGGCAGGCAACACCCTCAGATGAGAACGGGGGAGAGACGGACATGGACATGTTGGGGGAGGACGTTGGGTTCGAGCACGGAGGCAGAGAGATGGAGGCAGAGGAGATCGACGTCGACGAGAGCACGGAGAACGAGCCGGACTTATCCGGCTGGATGTACGACACGGGGGACGAACTGTATCCGGCACTCACCCCCACAACGACGGAGCACCCAGTACCCACACCGGAAGGAGGGGAGGGGGGAAGGGGGGGCTTCGAGGGGGGGATGGATGTCAGGGGCTCAGGAGCAGAGGCACAGGAGAGGGAGGAAATAGAGACCGAGGTGAAGGAATCTGAAGGAAATGTTAGCGATGACAGCCGTCCGAGGTCTCTGAGTCTCTCCAGCGACTCGGAGGATTCACAGAAAGGGGCTCCCATGGTCAGAGCAAGGGGGGTGCCTAGGGGGACACCCCAGGAAGAAGGGGCTAGAGGGGACTCAGAGAGCAGCAGTTGGAAATCAGGACCAGCTTATCCACCAGAGCGCAGTAGGGGGGAGGAGTCCCAGGCATCGGGATCAGGCGGCGCACCGCCAGCGGGAGGACATGAGTCAGGATTGGCCACGCCTCCATCGGAGAGCGAGGAAACGGTCAAAAGAAAGGTCGGAGACTGGGCGCGCGCACCAAGTTCAAATGTACAAGAGGGCGGCGCAGTGGGCAGCCCGGATAGGGAGCCAGGTCCTAAAGTTCGCCGAAAGGAGGGAGGAGACTCAGGGGGGTCAGCGTCAGCGTCAGAAGAGTCCAGGAAGGAAGGGACCCCGGGGGGTAGAAGGACCAGAGGAGAAAGGAGAGACGGAAGAGGTGGAGTAAGGTTAGAGTCTTAAACTGGTGTACAGGGGGCGGAGACTCAGATGGAGCTTCGCCGGTCTAGCCTCTAGACGTAGAGATGCACGCTAGGGCTTGAAAATGGAAACTGTACTTCAATAAAGATTTTTGTACATTACTACCGGCTAGCGTTGGTCCTCTGTGAGCTGGGACCTGGAGGCAGTCTCTGACAGATACCCTTAATTATCCTGGTTCTGTAAAATCAACGCCAACTAGCTTGGATTATATGCGTGAGCTACGAGCAATATCACGGTAGTTCAGTATTGTCTGCACTGGTAAGTTTAAAGGACCCAAAGATGCCTATAATATAAGCAGCTATGCAGCAAGCTAGAGGTAGAATTATAAATTGTAACCCAGCAATACAGCAGTGAAAAATGATAAATTGACTTATGCAACAAACCTATAAGCAAAGCAAAGCTCCCCAGAGCCCTTAAGCACTATTATCAAAATCAACCAAATGAATTAAATTGCCAGATTAAATATATACTTACAAACTAACAGATGAAATGCCAGAAAGAGATGAACGTAGAAGAGGCATGAGCTATTTACTTTAAACCTGTATGCACAGATTATTTTGCAGGCGAAGAAGCCCTTTAATAAATCAAATGATATAAAACCCGGATCTCTTTTTCCTTATAACTATGAATTGACTATACCAAATTATAAAACTTAATGCCTAGGCAGAGAGTAAATGACACACTTCCTCAGAGCACCGCAAGCTGAATGAAATAATTTGAATTCCAATATACTGTGCACTAATACATCAATTTAATTTAAATGCTGTCAGGGGTTCAGGAGCAGAGGGACAGGAAAGGGAGGAATTAGAGACCGAGGGAGAGGAATCCGAGGGAGAGGTCAGCGATGATAGCCATCCGAGGTCTCTAAGTCTCTCCAGCGAATCAGAGGATTCACAGAAAGGGGCTCCCGTGGTCAGAGCTAGGGGGTTGCCAGAGGGAACACCCCAGGAAGGAGGGGCCAGAGGGGACTCAGAGAGCAGCAGCTGGAAATCGGGACCAGCTTCCCCACCGGAGAGCAGTAAGGGGGAGGAGTCCCAAGCATCGGCAGCAGGCAGCTTTCCGTCAGCGGAAGGACATGAGTCAGGGTTAGCCACGCCTGCATCAGAGAGCGAGGAAACGGTCAAAAGGAAGGTCAGGGGCAGTGCGCGCGCGCCAAGTTCAAATGTACAAGAGGGGGGCGCAATGAGCAGCCCGGAGAGGGAGCCGGGTCCCAAAGCCCGCCAAAGAGAGGGGGAGGAGTCCGAAGGGTCCGCTTCCGAGGCGTCCAGGAAGGAAGGCACCCAGGGGGGTAGTAGGACCCAGAGGCGGAAGGAGAAACGTAGAAGGTGGAGTAAGGCTAGAGTCTTGAACTGGTGTACAGGGGGCGGAGACTCAGACGAGGCTTCGCTGGTCTAGGGTCTAGACGTAGAGACGCACGCTAGGGTTTGAAAATGGGAACTAAACTTCAATAAAGACTTTGTACAGTTCTGCTGGCTAGCGTTGGTCTTCTGTGAGCTGGGACCTGGAGGCAGTCTCTGACAGTAAGCCTCGTCTCACAGTTTCATCGGTTTTCTTCGCCTCAAGCATCGCTACGGGAGCGAGGCAGGGAGGGAAGAAGACTGGTGCCTTGCGAGCTCACAAAAGTCAGGCGAGATGACTACAGAACAGCAAATAGCTTCCCTGGAAGAAGCGGTGACACAACTCAGCGCTGAAATAATCGCATCCAGGAAGAGAGAGGAAGAAGCGGCAGCTGCCTGCAGAGATCTTCAAGCCAGGTTGGAAGGGCTTGTGAAGCAGGGGCTACCGGGACCCAGATCCGAGGGGATTGGGTTGGGGAAGAGAGGAGGCAGCATTGTATCTCATTTTGATGGGAATTTGCAGCAGTACCCCAATTTCCGAGCAGACGTGCTGTTTGCGTTGCAGCTGCTGGATAGAGACTTTAGAGATGAGCGGGAGAAAGTGGGGTTCATTTTGTCTCATCTGCATGGGGACGCGAAAGCATGGCTGCGCAATCTGTGGAGGGATAAGGATCCAGCGCTCCAAAGCGCAGATGCATTCATTAAGGCAATGGACTCCTATTTCTTATCTAACATAGACATTGACATTGCCCGGAAAGACATATTTGGGCTAAGACAAGGGAAAGCCAGCGTAAGGCAGTATCATTCCCGGTTTTTTGCATTGGTCAACGCGCTGAATTGGGATAAGGATTCTCCGCCAGTTAGAGACCTTTTTTTGGAGGGATTGAGCCCACAGATCAAGGATGAGATGGCACGGGGAGAGAGACCCACAACCACTCAGCAAGTGGTTGAAAGAGCGTTGTCGATTGGGGTGAGGCAGGAAGAACGCCCATGGAGCAAAGAAGAAGGGCGTTGGGGACGCACACCAGCGAGAGTGCCCCCCCTCTTGCCCAGAGAGGCAGCGCGTGCGCAGTCCACGCCTCCACAGGGAGGGGGCGAAGAGCAGATGGAGATTGGCGGTGCTAGGGCTCACTCAGCTACCAGAGCCTTAACACCGGGAGCAGTAAAACCGAAGCTGCCTAGAAGGAACAGGAAGTGCTATATATGTGAGAGTGGAGAGCACATGGCGAAAGAGTGTCCCCAGAGGATCCACAAGCACACTGCAGCTTCAGTGACAGTATTGGAAACAACTCAGCAGAGAGAATCACAGCAGGGAAACGACGAAGTCTGGCTGGAATAGGAGGCACTGGGGCCCAGCCAGACGAGTCAGTGAGGAAGTCCCCAGAGATTTTGCAGCCCACAGACCCCCTCCCGCCCAAACCAGTGGTGCAGCTCACCGCATCGCTCCAGCTGCCCAATGGACTCACCGTAGAAGTGCCTATTACAATTGACTCTGGCAGTAATGCAGACTTTATAGGACTGGAGTTCATTCAACAACACAACGTAGCTTTAATGCCAGCCACGCTGCCCCTGAAGGTTGTCACGGTGGATGGCAGGGAACTGCTAGGGGGGCAGGTGGTGCAGCAGACGCCGCCGATGGTGATGCAAATTGGGAATCACCGGGAGGTCATCAGCTTCAATGTCACCCAACTGTCGGACACGCCTGTAGTATTAGGCATGAGTTGGCTGCACAGGCACAGCCCAGCATTGGCTTGGTACCAGCGCCAACTGACTTTTGGATCCTTCTACTGTGCGGAACACTGCATTATACCCAGCCCAGAAGGGGAAGAGGAGGACCCGCAGTTACAGTTGGGCACGCTGCAAGCAGTACCCCTCAAGTATGCGGAGTTTTTGGAGGTATTCTGCGAGAAGGAGGCGGACAAGCTACCTCCTCACAGACCCTATGATTGCAAGATTGACCTCCTGCCGGGGGCGACGCTGCCAACTGGGAAACTGTACTCCATGTCTGAGGATGAACTGCAGGAACTCAGGGAGTTCATAGATCACAATTTGAAGCGTGGGTTCATCCGGGAGTCAAAAGCGGTGGGAGGCAGTCCAGTATTCTTTGTGAAGAAGCGGGACACGCCCCAAAGGAGGCTGGTGGTGGACTTTCGAATTTTAAACTCGAAAACCAAGCCCTCAGCCTTCCCCATGCCCAAGATAGACGACCTGCTCGCGACGGTGCGGAAAGGACGCGTTTTCACCAAGTTGGATCTACGTGGGGCGTACAACCTGATTCGCATGCGCGACGGCGACGAGTGGAAGACGGCCATGTTCACGCCACTGGGCACCTACGAATACAGAGTTATGCCCTTCGGATTACAAAATGGCTCTCACACTTTCCAAGCCTTTATGCATCATGTGCTGGCGGGGCTCCTTTACAAGAAGTGCGTATGCTTCCTGGACGACATCCTGATTTTTTCAGAATCGCAAGAGGCGCACGAGAGGGATGTCAGGGAAGTTCTGCAGAGACTGAAGGAGCACAGGCTGTACGCCAAGCTGGAGAAGTGCCAGTTCGACGTGACGGAGGTGGATTTCCTGGGCTACAAGTTGTCGGACAAGGGGCTCGCCATGGACAGCGCCAAGGTTCGCGCAGTTTTGGACTGGAAAAGCCCACGCAATCGGAAGGAAGTCCAGCGGTTTGTCGGCTTTGCCAACTTTTACCGCAAGTTCATCAAGGGATTTGCCATGCAGACAGTGGCCATCACCGACACGCTCAGCTCCAAGAAGAAGAAATTCATCTGGACGGAGCAAGCGGAGCAGTCCTTTCAGAAACTCAAGCGTCTCTTCGCGTCCGAAGAGCAGCTGCTGCATGTGAATCCCAGCAGACCCATGAGGGTGGAGACAGACGCCTCAGACAGAGCAGTGGGAGCTGTCCTGTTGCAACAAGACCAGCAGGGGGACTGGAGGCCGTGCGCCTTCAACTCGAGGAAGCTCAGCAAGTCGGAGCAGAATTACACTATCTGGGACAGGGAGTTGCTAGCCATACATGCAGCATTCAAGGCATGGAGGCACTTCCTCATCGGAGCCAGACATACAGTGCAGGTCCACACGGACCACAAGAATCTGGAGTACTGGCGCACGGCTAGGTTCCTCAACCAGAGACACATTAGATGGGCAGAGTTCTTCGCGGACTTCGACTTCAAGATAGAGTACATTCCAGGCGATAACAACGTGATGGCGGATGCATTGTCCAGAAAGCCGCAATACCTTGAGGAGGTGGCACCGTCGGCGGCCAAGCACATTTTCGCACCGGAAGCGTGGGCATGCGCGTCGGCAACCGTGGACCTGGACGCCGTACGTCGCGCGCTGCGGGAAGACCCCTTCGCACAGGCCAAGATGGAGGAGGTGCACAGGGGCACAGCGAGGGCCGACGAGTTCCAGGTACGCGATGGGTTGCTCCTCCACAAGGGAGCACTCTACGTGCCGGGAGACGACCTCCGCGCAAGGGTCCTGCAGCAGCTACACGACGCTCCCACCGCCGGGCACTTTGGCAAAGAAAAGACTGTCGAACTAGTAGCCAGAGACTTTTGGTGGCCCAAGATGCGGGGGGAAGTAGCGGATTACGTCTCGAGATGTGACACCTGCCAAAGGGCCAAGTCAGTTCACAAACCGCCGGCGGGACTGCTGGAACCGCTGCAGACATCGTCTGAACCGTGGGAGAGGGTGGCCCTGGACTTCGTCACGGATCTGCCCAGCTCGAGGGGAAAGACAGCAGTGCTAGTGGTGGTGGACATGTTTACTAAAATGGCACACTTCATTCCGTGTGCGAAGGTAGCCACGGCAGAGCAGACCGCCAAACTGTTCATACACCACATGTTCAAAGTCCACGGTCTGCCACGGTCTATTCTCTCCGACCGGGGGCGACAGTTCATCTCGAACTTCTGGCAGAAGCTGATGGGCATTCTGAACGTCAAAGTCAATTTGGCGTCGGCGAGACACCCACAGACCAACGGGCAAGCGGAGAGGGTCAACGCCATCATGCAGCAGTACCTGAGATGCTACGCCAATCAGCAGCCCACGACATGGGTGGACTACCTGCCACTCGCCGAGTTCGCTTACAACAATACGAAGCACGTGTCGACGGGGGTGACGCCGTTCTTCGCCAACAACGGGAGGCATCCCAGAACCTTCCCGGGTTTAGAGAGGGTGGGGGAGGGGGAGCCACAGGCAGCGGAAGCCTTAGCGTCGGAGTTGCAGGAAGTCCACGAACAACTCAGGAGGCAGTTAGAACTAGCAAAGCACGCATACAAGGTGCAGGCCGACAGACACAGAAGAGTTGGGGAAGACATACAGGTGGGAGACTGGGTCTGGTTAGCAGCGCAAGCAGTGCCGACCAGATCGTTAGCGAAGAAGAAGCTAGGACATAAGCAGCTAGGACCTTACCAAGTCCAGGCACAGGTCAATCCAGTGGCCTTCCGGTTGGCTCTTCCGGAAGGTTCCAGAATGCATCCGGTGTTCCATAGATCGGTGCTCACGCCCTACAAAGCACCTCATAGATTTCAGGAGCCAGACACAGCACCAGACCCGCTCAGAGAAGGGCCCAGAAAGGGGGGGTCGCCTAGGAGGGGGCACATCAACGAGGTCACAGAGATTTTAGACTCGAGATGGGGGGAAGAGGGAGTAGAATATCTCCTAGCCAGAGAGGGTACCCCGGCCAGTGCCAACAGCTGGGTACCGGACTATGCCTTGGAGGAGCCTCTGCTCAAAGAGGAGTTTCATGCCCTCTTCCCGCACAGGCCCATGCCAGCAGAGTATTTCGACGACTGGCTCTTCACACCCACTCTTTCAGCCAGCACATTCCAGGGGTTCACCTCGGACGAGGAACAGGCACCAGTCCCGAGCTCCCAGGTGGGTTCGCCACCGGGGTCTGCCTCAGACCACTCGTATTGGTGGGACGATCAACCAGAGGAGCAGTGGCGCAGGAAGTGGCTGAGGGGTCCTTGGCTGGGACCACCCGAAGAGGGGGAGGGGGGCGAGACGGACATGGACGTGTTGGGGGAAAACGTGGGGTTCGAGCACGGAGACAGAGAGATGGAAGCAGAGGAGAGCGACGTCGACGAGTACATGGGGGACGAACTGTATCCTGCACGCACCCCCGCTACGACGGAGCACCCAGTACCCACACCGGAAGGAGGGGAGGGGGGAAGGGGGGGCTTCGAGGGGGGGATGGATGTCAGGGGTTCAGGAGCAGAGGGACAGGAAAGGGAGGAATTAGAGACCGAGGGAGAGGAATCCGAGGGAGAGGTCAGCGATGATAGCCATCCGAGGTCTCTAAGTCTCTCCAGCGAATCAGAGGATTCACAGAAAGGGGCTCCCGTGGTCAGAGCTAGGGGGTTGCCAGAGGGAACACCCCAGGAAGGAGGGGCCAGAGGGGACTCAGAGAGCAGCAGCTGGAAATCGGGACCAGCTTCCCCACCGGAGAGCAGTAAGGGGGAGGAGTCCCAAGCATCGGCAGCAGGCAGCTTTCCGTCAGCGGAAGGACATGAGTCAGGGTTAGCCACGCCTGCATCAGAGAGCGAGGAAACGGTCAAAAGGAAGGTCAGGGGCAGCGCGCGCGCGCCAAGTTCAAATGTACAAGAGGGGGGCGCAATGAGCAGCCCGGAGAGGGAGCCGGGTCCCAAAGCCCGCCGAAGAGAGGGGGAGGAGTCCGAAGGGTCCGCTTCCGAGGCGTCCAGGAAGGAAGGCACCCAGGGGGGTAGTAGGACCCAGAGGCGGAAGGAGAAACGTAGAAGGTGGAATAAGGCTAGAGTCTTGAACTGGTGTACAGGGGGCGGAGACTCAGACGAGGCTTCGCTGGTCTAGGGTCTAGACGTAGAGACGCACGCTAGGGTTTGAAAATGGGAACTAAACTTCAATAAAGACTTTGTACAGTTCTGCTGGCTAGCGTTGGTCTTCTGTGAGCTGGGACCTGGAGGCAGTCTCTGACAAATGCGTTTCGTATATTCCCAGAATGAAATTCTCAAGAGTGTAAGTATAAACAAAAGCAGTCAAATTAATTAGAGGATATCAATTCTAAGATCAGCCTAGCCAGAGACGCTGTAGCCAGCTCTATACAAGCTTATGGGGCTCCCTGCAGCCCCTTGTGCGCTCTTATTTAAGCTAGGCTCTTTTAGTAATTGCGCTATCATCCTTTGTTTATATTGCTTATGTTTATTACCTTTGTTTATATTGCTTTTGAATTTAAAACCAACGAGAAAGTGAGGGGCACTCGAAAAGGAGATAGCTCCCACGTGGTTTTGTCTCTCCTAAAATGGCTGCCACCGCAAGGCCACGTGGGCAATCAAAATGGCGGCTGTGATGCGTTCCCGTTGCCTAGCGACAATGAACACGTGCGAAAACACTTAACGCTAGCCCTTTAACACTGAAAAATTCCGCAGCCTCAAGAGCAAAACCTGCAGGCATTCCCCATGTACCCCTTATGAACGTTAATTATTCCCCTGGTTTTCTCGCCGGTTAAGCTTAAAAGGGAGGGTTTGTAAAATTACTTCCCACGTGGAATGCCTATAGTAAAATGGCGGCCGCGCGGAAAGGCACGTGGGCAGATGAAATGGCGGCCGAGGCATGCTGGTTGCCCGGCAACGGCATAGCTGCTTTCCAAGTCTAAACTTCCGCGCGAAATTAAAACAGCCTGTAGAGGAAGCGATGCTCTGCGGAAGCCACTCACCCCCTCAAGAATGCTGCTTTGGGTTTAGGTTCCATCTGCATAAAAAGAAGATGATAAAGCTCTGATGGGGCTTATATCAAATTGGTGTTTTGGCGGTTAGAATGCACATTCACCAAAAATCGCAGTAAAATGTTTGTTATCAGCCCAAATCAATTATAGGTGATTTGCTTCCATCTCAATCAAAAGAGCACGAATAAGCTTTAATTGTTCTTTCCGTGTTCATTCACAAATAGCAAAGCAAATAAGTCTAAACTAGGAAAAAGAGGATGTTTTGGGTTCCAACTACATAGAAAGAAGAATCTTGGCTTTCGCTTATTTCAAGTTGTGTTCTTTAGTGTTAATGCAACATTGACCCAGAAATCGCAAAGTGCATGTAATGAGACAAAAATACCAAAACACCAGCTTTTCGCTTCCATATATGTAGAAAGAAGACAAATAAGCTTTGGGGTTAGAAAGCACATTCTCCCAAAAATGAAACTGAAGTGTATGTTATAAGCCAAAATCGAGCATAGTTGTTTTAGTTCCATCTCAATGAAAAGGGGATGAATAAACTTGGATTGTTTTATTCGGTGTTCACTCACCCACAAGTAATAAAGAAGAAAGAAGAATCTTGGATTTCACTTATTTCAAGTTGTGTTCTTTGGTGAAAATGCAACATTAGCCCAGGAATTGAGGCTAATAAGCTTTGATTGAGCTTATTTCAATTCGCAAGATGTTTTTTGGGTGTGCACTAGAATCACCTCCAACCAAAGCAAAAAGGAGGTTTGCGTTCCATCTGTAGATGGAAGAAAAAGAAGATGATAAAGCTTATTTCCAATTGTTGTTTTTGGCGTTAGAAAGCACACTCACCCCAAAATCAAACTGAAGTGTATGTTATAAGCCAAAATCAAGTATAGGTGTTTTAGTTCCATCTCAATGAAAAGAGGACGAATAAACTTGGATTGTTTTATTCGGTGTTCACTCACCCACAAGTAGCAAAGCAAAGTGTAATAAGTCTAAACTAGGCAAAAGAGGATGGTTTGGGTTTCATCTACTTAGAAAGAAGAATCTTGGATTTCACTTATTTCAAGTTGGTGAAAATGCAACATTAGCCCAGGAATCGCAAAGTGTATGTAATGAGACGAAAATAACAAAACACCGCCTTTTCGCTTCCATATGTGAAGAAAGAAGACAAATAAGCTTTGATTGAGCTTATTTCAATTCGTGTGGTGTTTTTTGGGTGTGCACTAAAATCACCTCCAATCAAATAAAAATGGTGTTTTCGGTTCCATCTGCATAAGAAGAAGCTGTGATTGGGTTTATTTCCCGTTGCTGTTTTTGGGGTTAGAATGCATTCACCCAAAAATCGCAGTTAAATGTTTGTTAGCAGCCCAAATCAATCATAGCTGCTTTGGTTTCATCTCAATCGAAAGAGGACGAATAAACTTGGATTGTTTCATTCGGTGTTCACTCACCCACAAGTAGCAGAGCAAAGTGTAATAAGTCTAAACTAGGCAAAAGAGTATGTTTTGGGATTCATTTACTTAGAAAGAAGAATCTTGGATTTCACTTATTTCAAGTTGTGTTCTTTGGTGAAAATGCAACATCAAACTGAAGTATGCTTGTTTTGGGCTGCTAACAAATATTTAACTGCGATTTTTGACCAAAACACCTTTTTGCTTTGGTTGGAGGTGATTCTAGTGCACACCCAAAAAACATCTTTCGAATGGAAATAAGCTCAATCAAAGCTTATTTTTCTTCTTTCTTCACATATGGAAGCGAAAGGACGGTTTTGTTATTTTCGTCTCATTACATTTGATTGAGCTTATTTCAATTCGTATAGTGTTTTTTGGGTGTGCACTAGAATCACCTCCAACCAAATAAAAATGGTGTTGTCGGTTCCATCTGCATAAGAAGAAGATGATAAAGCTGTGTTTGGGCTTATTTCCAATTGTTGTTTATGGGGTTAGAAAGCACATTCACCCAAAATCAAACTGAAGTGTATGTTGTAAGCCAAAATCAAGCATAGGTGTTTTAGTTCCATCTCAATCGAAAGAGCACGAATACGATTTAATTGTTCTTTCCGTGTACATTCACACATAATTAGCAAAGCAAAGTGTAATGTCTAAACTAGGCAAAAGAGGATGTTTTGTGTTTCATCTTCTTAGAAAGAAGAATCTTGGCTTTCACATATTTCAAGTCGTGTTCTTTGGTGAAAATGCAACATTAGCCCAGAAATCGCAAAGTGTTTGTAATGAGACCAAAATAACAAAACACCGTCTTTTCGCTTCCATATGTGAAGAAAGAAGACAAATAAGCTTCGATTGAGCTTATTTCAATTCGCAAGGTGTTTTTTGGGTGTGCACTAGAATCACCTCGAACCAAAGCAAGAAGGAGTTTTGGCTTCCATCTACATAAAAACAAGATGATAAAGCTCTGATTGGGCTCATTTCCAATTGTTGTTTTTGGGGTTAGAAAGCACACTCACCCCAAAATCAAACTGAAGTGTATGTTGTAAGCCAAAATCAAGCATAGGTGTTTTAGTTCCATCTCAATCGAAAGAGCACGAATAAGCTTTAATTGTTCTTTACGTATATTCACACATAATTAGCAAAGCAAAGTGTAATAAGTCTAAACTAGGCAAAAGAGGATGTTTTGGGTTTCATGTACTTAGAAAGAAGAATCTTGGCTTTCACTTATTTCAAGTCGTGTTCTTTGGTGAAAATGCAACATTAGCCCAGAAATCGCAAAGTGTATGTAATGAGACCAAAATAACAAAACACCGTCTTTTCGCTTCCATATGTGATGAAAGAAGACAAGCTTTAATTGAACTTATTTCAATTCGCATGGTGCTTCTTGGGTGTGCACCAGAATCACCCCTAACCAAATCAAAAATGGTGTTTTCGGTTCCATCTGCATAAGAAGAAGATGATAAAGCTGTGATGGGGTTTATTTCCCGTTGCTGTTTTTGGGTTTAGAATGCATTCACCCAAAAATCGCAGTTAAATGTTTGTTAGCAGCCGAAATCAATCATAGCTGCTTTGGTTCCATCTCAATCGAAAGAGCACGAATAAGCTTTAATTGTTCTTTCCGTGTTCATTCACAACAATTTAGCAAAGCAAAGTGTAATAAGTCTAAACTAGGCAAAAGAGGATGTTTTGGGTTTCATTTACTTAGAAAGAAGAATAATGGATTTCACTTATTTCAAGTTGTGTTCTTTGGTGAAAATGCAACATTAGCCCAGAAATCGCAAAATGTATGTAATGAGACCAAAATAACAAAACACCGTCTTTTCGCTTCCATATGTGAAGAAATAAGACCAATAAGCTTTGATTGAGCTTATTTCAATTCGTATGGTGTTTTTTGGGTGTGCACTAGAATCACCTCCAACCAAATAAAAATGGTGTTTTCGGTTCCATCTGCATAAGAAGAAGATGATAAAGCTGCGATTGGGTTTATTTCCCGTTGCTGTTTTTGGGTTTAGAATGCATTCACCCAAAAATCGCAGTTAAATGTTTGTTAGCAGCCCAAATCAAGCATAGCTGCTTTGGTTCCATCTTTCCGTGTTCATTCACACACAATTAGCAAAGCAAAGTGTAATGTCTAAACTAGGCAAAAGAGGATGTTTTGGGTTTCATTTACTTAGAAAGAAGAATAATGGGTTTCACTTATTTCAAGTTGTGTTCTTTGGTGAAAATGCAACATTAGCCCAGAAATCGCAAAGTGTATGTAATGAGACCAAAATAACAAAACAACGTCTTTTCGCTTCCATATGTGAAGAAAGAAGACAAATAAGCTTTCATTGAGCTTATTTCAATTCGCAAGATGTTTTTTGGGTGTGCACTAGAATCACCTCCAACCAAAGCAAAAAGGAGGTTTGGGTTCCATTTGTAGATGGAAGAAAAAGAAGATGATAAAGCTTATTTCCAATTGTTGTTTTTGGCGTTAGAAAGCACACTCACCCCAAAATCAAACTGAAGTGTATAAGCCAAAATCAATATATAGGTGTTTTAGTTCCATCTCAATGAAAAGAGGACGAATAAACTTGGATTGTTTTATTCGGTGTTCACACACCCACAGGTAGCAAAGCAAAGGGTAATAAGTCTAAGCTAGGCAAAAGAGGATGGTTTGGGTTTCATCTACTTAGAAAGAAGAAGAAGAAGATGATAAAGCTTTGATGGGGTTTATTTCCCGTTGCTGTTTTTGGGGTTAGAATGCATTCACCCAAAAATCGCAGTTAAATGTTTGTTAGCAGCCCAAATAAAGCATAGCTGCTTTGGTTCCATCTTTCCGTGTTCATTCACACACAATTAGCAAAGCAAAGTGTAATAAGTCTAAACTAGGCAAAAGAGGATGGTTTGGGTTTCATTTACTTAGAAAGAAGAATCTTGGATTTCACTTATTTCAAGTTGTGTTCTTTGGTGAAAATGCAACATTAGCCCAGGAATCGCAAAGTGTATGTAATGAGACGAAAATAACAAAACAACGTCTTTTCGCTTCCATATGTGAAGAAAGAAGACAAATAAGCTTTGTTGAGCTTATTTCAATTCGTGTGGTGTTTTTTGGGTGTGCACTAGAATCACCTCCAACCAAAGCAAAAAGGAGGTTTGGGTTCCATCTGTAGATGGAAGAAAAAGAAGATGATAAAGCTTATTTCCAATTGTTGTTTTTGGCGTTAGAAAGCACACTCACCCCAAAATCAAACTGAAGTGTATGTTATAAGCCAAAATCAAGTATAGGTGTTTTAGTTCCATCTCAATGAAAAGAGGACGAATAAACTTGGATTGTTTTATTCGGTGTTCACTCACCCACAAGTAGCAAAGCAAAGTGTAATAAGTCTAAACTAGGCAAAAGAGGATGGTTTGGGTTTCATCTACTTAGAAAGAAGAATCTTGGATTTCACTTATTTCAAGTTGTGCTTTTGGTGAAAATGCAACATTAGCCCAGGAATCGCAAAGTGTATGTAATGAGACGAAAATAACAAGACACCGCCTTTTCGCTTCCATATGTGAAGAAAGAAGACAAATAAGCTTTGATTGAGCTTATTTCAATTCGTGTGGTGTTTTTTGGGTGTGCACTAAAATCACCTCCAATCAAAGAAAAATGGTGTTTTCGGTTCCATCTGCATAAGAAGAAGCTGTGATTGGGTTTATTTCCCGTTGCTGTTTTTGGGGTTAGAATGCATTCACCCAAAAATCGCAGTTAAATGTTTGTTAGCAGCCGAAATCAATCATAGCTGCTTTGGTTCCATCTCAATCGAAAGAGCACGAATAAGCTTTAATTGTTCTTTCCGTGTTCATTCACACACAATTAGCAAAGCAAAGTGTAATAAGTCTAAACTAGGCAAAAGAGGATGTTTTGGGTTTCATTTACTTAGAAAGAGGAATAATGGATTTCACTTATTTCAAGTTGTGTTCTTTGGTGAAAATGCAACATTAGCCCAGAAATCGCAAAGTGTATGTAATGAGACCAAAATAACAAAACACCGTCTTTTCGCTTCCATATGTGAAGAAATAAGACAAATAAGCTTTGATTGAGCTTATTTCAATTCGTATGGTGTTTTTTGGGTGTGCACTAGAATCACCTCCAACCAAATAAAAATGGTGTTTTCGGTTCCTTCTGCATAAGAAGAAGATGATAAAGCTGTGATTGGGTTTATTTCCCGTTGCTGTATTTGGGTTTAGAATGCATTCACCCAAAAATCGCAGTTAAATGTTTGTTAGCAGCCCAAATCAAGCATAGCAGCTTTGGTTCCATCTTTCCGTGTTCATTACACAATTAGCAAAGCAAAGTGTAATGTCTAAACTAGGCAAAAGAGGATGTTTTGGGTTTCATTTACTTAGAAAGAAGAATAATGGGTTTCACTTATTTCAAGTTGTGTTCTTTGGTGAAAATGCAACATTAGCCCAGAAATCGCAAAGTGTATGTAATGAGACCAAAATAACAAAACACCATCTTTTCGCTTCCATATGTGAAGAAATAAGACAAATACGCTTTGATTGAGCTTATTTCAATTCGTGTGGTGTATTTTGGGTGTGCACTAGAATCACCTCCAATCAAATAAAAATGGTGTTTTCGGTTCCATCTGCATAAGAAGAAGCTGTGATTGGGTTTATTTCCCGTTGCTGTTTTTGGGGTTAGAATGCATTCACCCAAAAATCGCAGTTAAATGTTTGTTAGCAGCCCAAATCAATCATAGCTGCTTTGGTTCCATCTCAATCGAAAGAGCACGAATAAGCTTTAATTGTTCTTTCCGTGTTCATTCACACACAATTAGAAAAGCAAAGTGTAATAAGTCTAAACTAGGCAAAAGAGGATGTTTTGTGTTTCATTTACTTAGAAAGAAGAATAATGGGTTTCACTTATTTCAAGTTGTGTTCTTTGGTGAAAATGCAACATTAGCCCAGAAATCGCAAAGTGTATGTAAAGAGACCAAAATAACAAAACACCGTTGTCAGAGACTGCCTCCCGGTCTCAGCTCACAGAAGACCAACGCTAGCCATTAGAACTGTACAGAAGTCTTTATTGGCATTTAGTTTCCATTTCCAAACACTAGCGTGCGTCTCTACGTCTAAACCCTAGACCAGCGAAGCCTCGTCTGAGTCTCCGCCCCCTGTACACCAGCTTAAGACTCTAGCCTTACTCCACCTTCTACGTTTCTCCTTCCTCCTCTGGGTCCTACTACCCCCCTGGGTGCCTTCTTTCCGGGATGCCTCGGAAGCGGACCCTTCGGACTCCTCCCCTTCTCTCCGGCGGGCTTTGGGACCCGGCTCTCTCTCCGGACTGCCCATTGCGCCCCCCTCCTGTACTTTTGAACTTGGCGCGCGCGCGCTGCCCCTGACCTTCCTTTTGACCGTTACCTCGCTCTCTGATGCAGGCGTGGCTAACCCTGACTCATGTCCTTCCGCTGACGGAAGGCTGCCTGCTGCCGATGTTTGGGACTCCTCCCCCTTACTGCTCTCCGGTGGGAAAGTTGGTCCCGATTTCCAGCTGCTGCTCTCTGAGTCCCCTCTGGCCCCTCCTTCCTGGGGTGTTCCCTCTGGCAACCCCCTGGCTCTGACCACTGGGGCCCCTTTCTGTGAATCCTCTGATTCACTGGAGAGACTTAGAGACCTCGGATGGCTACCCTCGCTGACTTCTCCCTCAGATTCCTCTCCCTCGGTCTCTACTTCCTCCCTCTCCTGTCCCTCTGCTCCTGAACCCCTGACATCCATCCCCCCCTCGAAGCCCCCCCTTCCCCCCTCCCCTCCTTCCGGTGCGGGTACTGGGTGCTCCGTCGTCGCGGGGGTGCTTGCCGGATACAGTTCATCCCCCATGTACTCGTCAACGTCGCTCTCCTCTGCTTCCATCTCTCTGTCTTCATGCTCGAACCCCACGTTGTCCCCCAACACGTCCATGTCCGTCTCGCCCCTCTCCCCCTCTTCGGGTGGTCCCATCCAAGGACCCCTCAGCCACTTCCTGCGCCACTGCTCCTCTGGTTGATCGTCCCACCAATACGAGTGGTCTGAGGCAGACCCCGGTGGCGAACCCACCTGAGAGCTGGGGACTGGTGCCTGTTCCTCGTCCGAGTCGAACCCCAGGAATGTGCTGGCTGAAAGAGTGGGTGTGAAAAGCCAGTCATCGAAATACTCTGCTGGCATGGGCCTGTGCGGGAAGAGGGCATGAAACTCCTCTTTGAGCAGCGGTTCCTCCAAGGCATAGTCCGGTACCCAGCTGTTGGCCCTGGCCGGGGTACCCTCTCTGGCTAGGAAATATTCTACTCCCTCTTCCCCCCATCTGGAGTCCAAAATCTCTGTGACCTCATTGATGTGTCCCTTCCTAGGCGGCCCCCTCACTCTGGGCCCTTCACTGCTCTGGTCTGGTGCTGTGTCTGGCTCCTGAAACCTATGAGGTGCTTTGTAGGGCGTGAGCACCGATCTATGGAACACCGGATGCATTCTGGAACCCTCCGGAAGAGCCAACCGGAAGGCCACTGGATTGACCTGCGCCTGGACTTGGTAAGGTCCTAGCTGCTTATGTCCTAGCTTCTTCTTAGCTAATGATCTGGTCGGCACTGCTTGCGCTGCTAGCCAGACCCAGTCACCCACCTGTATGTCTTCCCCAACTCTTCTGTGTCTGTCGGCCTGCACCTTGTATGCGTGCTTTGCTAGTTCTAGCTGCCTCCTGAGCTGTTCGTGGACTTCCTGCAACTCTGACGCTAAGGCTTCCGCTGCCTGTGGCTCCCCCTCCCCCACTCTCTCTAAACCCGGGAAGGTTCTGGGATGCCTCCCGTTGTTGGCGAAGAACGGCGTCACCCCCGTCGACACGTGCTTCGTATTGTTGTAAGCGAACTCGGCGAGCGGCAGGTAGTCCACCCATGTCGTGGGCTGCTGGTTGGCGTAGCATCTTAGGTACTGCTGCATGACGGCGTTGACCCTCTCCGCTTGTCCGTTGGTCTGCGGGTGTCTCGCCGACGCCAAATTGACTTTGACGTTCAGAATGCCCATCAGCTTCTGCCAGAAGTTCGAGATGAACTGTCGCCCCCGGTCGGAAAGAATAGACCGTGGCAGACCGTGGACCTTGAACACGTGGTCTATGAACAGTTTGGCGGTCTGCTCTGCCGTGGCTACCTTCGCACACGGAATGAAGTGTGCCATCTTAGTAAACATGTCCACCACCACTAGCACTGCTGTCTTTCCCCTCGAGCTGGGCAGATCCGTGACGAAGTCCAGGGCCACCCTCTCCCACGGTTCAGACGGTGTCTGCAGCGGTTCCAGCAATCCCGCCGGCGGTCTGTGAACTGACTTGGCCCTTTGGCAGGTGTCACATCTCGAGACGTAATCCGCTACTTCCCCCCGCATCTTGGGCCACCAAAAGTCTCTGGCTACGAGTTCGACAGTCTTTTCTTTGCCAAAGTGCCCTGCGGTGGGAGCGTCGTGTAGCTGCTGCAGGACCCTTGCGCGGAGGTCGTCTCCCGGCACGTAGAGTGCTCCCTTGTGGAGGAGCAACCCATCGCGAATCTGGAACTCGTCGGCCCTCGCTGTGCCCCTGTGCACCTCCTCCATCTTGGCCCGTGCGAAGGGGTCTTCCCGCAGCGCGCGACGTACGGCGTCCAGGTCCACGGTTGCCGACGCGCATGCCCACGCTTCCGGTGCGAAAATGTGCTTGGCCGCCGACGGTGCCGCCTCCTCCAGGTATTGCGGCTTTCTGGACAATGCGTCCGCCATCACGTTGTTGTCGCCTGGGATGTACTCTATCTTGAAGTCGAAGTCCGCGAAGAACTCTGCCCATCTAATGTGTCTCTGGTTGAGGAACCTAGCCGTGCGCCAGTACTCCAGATTCTTGTGGTCCGTGTGGACCTGCACTGTATGTCTGGCTCCGATGAGGAAGTGCCTCCATGCCTTGAATGCTGCATGTATGGCTAGCAACTCCCTGTCCCAGATAGTGTAATTCTGCTCCGACTTGCTGAGCTTCCTCGAGTAGAAGGCGCACGGTCTCCAGTCCCCCTGCTGGTCTTGTTGCAACAGGACAGCTCCCACGGCTCTGTCTGAGGCGTCCGTCTCCACCCTCATGGGTCTGCTGGGATTCACATGCAGCAGCTGCTCTTCGGACGCGAAGAGACGCTTGAGTTTCTGAAAGGACTGCTCCGCTTGCTCCGTCCAGATGAATTTCTTCTTCTTGGAGCTGAGCGTGTCGGTGATGGCCGCTGTCTGCATGGCAAATCCCTTGATGAACTTGCGGTAAAAGTTGGCAAAGCCGACAAACCGCTGGACTTCCTTCCGATTGCGTGGGCTCTTCCAGTCCAAAACTGCGCGAACCTTGGCGCTGTCCATGGCGAGCCCCTTGTCCGACAACTTGTAGCCCAGGAAATCCACCTCCGTCACGTCGAACTGGCACTTCTCCAGTTTGGCGTACAGCCTGTGCTCCTTCAGTCTCTGCAGAACTTCCCTGACATCCCTCTCGTGCGCCTCTCGCGATTCTGAAAAAATCAGGATGTCGTCCAGGAAGCATACGCACTTCTTGTAAAGGAGCCCCGCCAGCACGTGATGCATAAAGGCTTGGAAAGTGTGAGAGCCATTTTGTAATCCGAAGGGCATAACTCTGTATTCGTAGGTGCCCAGTGGCGTGAACATGGCCGTCTTCCACTCGTCTCCGTCGCGCATGCGAATCAGGTTGTACGCGCCACGTAGATCCAGCTTGGTGAAAACGCGTCCTTTCCGCACCGTCGCGAGCAAGTCGTCTATCTTGGGCATGGGGAAAGCTGAGGGCTTGGTTTTCGAATTCAAGATTCTGAAGTCCACCACCAGTCTTTTTTGGGGCGTATCCCGCTTCTTCACAAAGAATACGGGACTGCCTCCCACCGCTTTCGACTCCCGGATGAACCCACGCTTCAAATTGTGATCTATGAACTCCCTGAGTTCTTGCAGTTCATCCTCAGACATGGAGTACAGTTTCCCAGTTGGCAGCGTCGCCCCCGGCAGGAGGTCAATCTTGCAATCATAGGGTCTGTGAGGGGGTAGCTTGTCCGCCTCCTTCTCGCAGAATACCTCCAAAAACTCCGCATACTTGTGGGGTACTGCTTGCAGCGTGCCCAACTGCAACTGCGGGTCCTCCTCTTCCCCTTCCGGGCTGGGTATAATGCAGTGTTCTGCACAGTAGGAGGAGCCAAAAGTCAGATGGCGCTGGTACCACGCCAATGCTGGGCTGTGCCTGTGCAGCCAACTCATGCCTAATACTATAGGCGTGTCGGACAGTTGGGTGACATTGAAACTGATGACTTCCCGGTGATTCCCAATTTGCATCACCATAGGCGGCGTCTGCTGCACCACCTGCCCCCCTAGCAGTTCCCTGCCATCCACCGTGACAACCTTCAGGGGCAGTGTGGCTGGCAGTAATGCTACGTTGTGTTGTTGAATGAACTCCAATCCTATAAAGTCTGCGTTACTGCCAGAGTCAATTGTAATAGGCACTTCTAAGGTGAGTCCATTGGGCAGCTGGAGCGATGCGGTGAGCTGCACCACTGGCTTGGGCGGGAGGGGGTCTGTGGGCTGCAAAATCTCTGGGGACTTCCTCACTGACTCGTCTGGCTGGGCCCCAGTGCCTCCTCTTCCAGCCAGACCTGGTCGTTTCCCTGCTGTGGTGCTCTCTGCTGAGTTGTTTCCAATACTGTCACTGAAGCTGCAGTGTGCTTGAAACTCCTCTGGGGACACTCTTTCGCCATGTGCTCTGCACTCTCACATATATAACACTTCCTGTTCCTTCTAGGCAGCTTCGATTTTACTGCTCCCGGCGTTAAGGCTCTGGTAGCTGAGTGAGCCCTAGCACCGCCAATCTCCATCTGCTCCTCGCCCCCTCCCTGTGGAGGCGTGGACTGCGCACGCGCTGCCTCTCTGGGCAAGAGGGAGGGCACTCTCGCTGGTGAACGTCCCCAACGCCCTTCTTCTTTGCTCCACGGACGTTCTTCCTGCTATCACCCCAATAGACAACGCTCTTTCAACCACTTGCTGAGTGGTGGTGGGTCTCTCTCCCCTTGCCATCTCATCCTTGATCTGTGCATTCAGACCCTCCCAAAAAAGGTCTCTAACCGGCGGAGAATCCTTATCCCAATTCAGCGCTGTCAGGGTTGCTTCAAGATCCTAGCTCACAGAGGATCACGCTAGCCAACGGTCATTAGGTAAAAGTCTTTATTGAGTTACAGTTTCCATTCTCAAGCTGCTGCGTGCAACCCTACGTCTAATAGCTAGATCGGCGAAGCTCCGTCTGAATCTCCGCCCCTCGTACACCAACTTAATATCCTAGCCCTGCTCCACCTTTTCCGCCTGACTGTTCTTCTCTGGGTCCCTCTGCCCCCCTGGGTCTCTTCCTTCCGGGATTCTTCGGACGCTGACCCCCCGGACTCTCCTGTCTCCTTGCGCCGGGCTTTAGGACCCGGCTCTCTTTCCGGGCTGCCTACTGCGCCTCCTTCCTGTGCATTTGAACTTGGCGCGCGCGCCCAACCTTCCACCTTCCGTCTAACCGTTTCTTCGCTCCCAGATGGAGGTGTGGCCACCCCTGACTCGTGCCCTCCCTCCTGCTGTGAGCTGCCAGCGCTTGCCCCCTGGCTCCTTTCCTCTTCCCTGCTCTCTGGCGGTGACGCTGGACCCGATCTCCAACTGCTCTCCTCTGATTCCCCTCTGGCCCTATCTCCCTGGGGTGCCCCCCTAAACTCCCCCCTTGCCTTGGCCACTGGTGCTCCTTTCTGTGAATCCTCCGACTCACTGGAGAGACTCGGAGATCTCGGGTCGTCGTCATCGCTCATCCTTTCTTCTGCCTCCTCCCCTTCGCTCTCTGTTTCCTCCCTTGCCCTTGCCTCTGCTCCTGAACCCCTGACAAGCGCGTTGACCAATGCAAAAAACCGGGAATGATACTGCCTTACGCTGGCTTTCCCTTGTCTTAGCCCAAATATGTCCCTCCGGGCAATGTCCAGGTCTATTTTGGATAAGAAACAGGAGTCCATCGCCTTAATGAACGCATCTGCGCTTTGGAGCGCTGTATCCTTATCTCTCCACAGGTTGCGCAGCCATGATTTCGCGTCCCCATGCAAATGAGACAAAATAAACCCCACTTTTTCCCGCTCATCTCTAAAGTCTCTTTCCAGCAGCTGCAGCGCAAACAGCACATCTGCTCGGAAATTGGGGTACTGCTGCAAATTCCCATCAAAATGAGATACAATGCTGCCTCCTCTCTTCCCCAAACCGATCCCCTCGGACCTGGGTGCTGGGATCCCCTGCTTTACAAGCCCTTCCAACCTGGCTTGAAGATCTCTGCATGCAGCTGCCGCTTCTTCCTCTCTCTTCCTGGATGCGATTATTTCAGCGTTGAGTAGCGTCACCGCTTCTTGCAGGGAAGCTATTTTCTGTTCTGTAGTCATCTTGCCTGACTCTTGTGAGCTCGCAAGGCACCAGTCTTCCACCCTCCCTGCCTCGCTTCCTTAGCGATGCTTGAGGCGAAGAAAACCGATGGTAACTTGAGACGAGGCTTACTGTCAGAGACTGCCTCCCGGTCTCAGCTCACAGAAGACCAACGCTAGCCATTAGAACTGTACAGAAGTCTTTATTGGCATTTAGTTTCCATTTCCAAACACTAGCGTGCGTCTCTACGTCTAAACCCTAGACCAGCGAAGCCTCGTCTGAGTCTCCGCCCCCTGTACACCAGCTTAAGACTCTAGCCTTACTCCACCTTCTACGTTTCTCCTTCCTCCTCTGGGTCCTACTACCCCCCTGGGTGCCTTCTTTCCGGGATGCCTCGGAAGCGGACCCTTCGGACTCCTCCCCTTCTCTCCGGCGGGCTTTGGGACCCGGCTCTCTCTCCGGACTGCCCATTGCGCCCCCCTCCTGTACTTTTGAACTTGGCGCGCGCGCGCTGCCCCTGACCTTCCTTTTGACCGTTACCTCGCTCTCTGATGCAGGCGTGGCTAACCCTGACTCATGTCCTTCCGCTGACGGAAGGCTGCCTGCTGCCGATGTTTGGGACTCCTCCCCCTTACTGCTCTCCGGTGGGAAAGTTGGTCCCGATTTCCAGCTGCTGCTCTCTGAGTCCCCTCTGGCCCCTCCTTCCTGGGGTGTTCCCTCTGGCAACCCCCTGGCTCTGACCACTGGGGCCCCTTTCTGTGAATCCTCTGATTCACTGGAGAGACTTAGAGACCTCGGATGGCTACCCTCGCTGACTTCTCCCTCAGATTCCTCTCCCTCGGTCTCTACTTCCTCCCTCTCCTGTCCCTCTGCTCCTGAACCCCTGACAACCGTCTTTTCGCTTCCATATGTGAAGAAATAAGACCAATAAGCTTTGATTGAGCTTATTTCAATTCGTATGGTGTTTTTTGGGTGTGCACTAGAATCACCTCCAACCAAATAAAAATGGTGTTTTCGGTTCCATCTGCATAAGAAGAAGATGATAAAGCTGCGATTGGGTTTATTTCCCGTTGCTGTTTTTGGGTTTAGAATGCATTCACCCAAAAATCGCAGTTAAATGTTTGTTAGCAGCCCAAATCAAGCATAGCTGCTTTGGTTCCATCTTTCCGTGTTCATTCACACACAATTAGCAAAGCAAAGTGTAATGTCTAAACTAGGCAAAAGAGGATGTTTTGGGTTTCATTTACTTAGAAAGAAGAATAATGGGTTTCACTTATTTCAAGTTGTGTTCTTTGGTGAAAATGCAACATTAGCCCCGAAATCGCAAAGTGTATGTAATGAGACCAAAATAACAAAACAACGTCTTTTCGCTTCCATATGTGAAGAAAGAAGACAAATAAGCTTTCATTGAGCTTATTTCAATTCGCAAGATGTTTTTTGGGTGTGCACTAGAATCAACTCCATCCAAAGCAAAAAGGAGGTTTGGGTTCCATTTGTAGATGGAAGAAAAAGAAGATGATAAAGCTTATTTCCAATTGTTGTTTTTGGCGTTAGAAAGCACACTCACCCCAAAATCAAACTGAAGTGTATAAGCCAAAATCAATATATAGGTGTTTTAGTTCCATCTCAATGAAAAGAGGACGAATAAACTTGGATTGTTTTATTCGGTGTTCACACACCCACAATTAGAAAGCAAAGTGTAATAAGTCTAAGCTAGGCAAAAGAGGATGGTTTGGGTTTCATCTACTTAGAAAGAAGAATCTTGGATTTCACTTATTTCAAGTTGTGTTCTTTGGTGAAAATGCAACATTAGCCCAGGAATCGCAAAGTGTATGTAATGAGACGAAAATAGCAAAACACCGCCTTTTCGCGTCCATATGTGAAGAAAGAAGACAAATAAGCTTTGATTGAGCTTATTTCAATTCGTGTGGTGTTTTTTGGGTGTGCACTAGAATCACCTCCAATCAAATAAAAATGGTGTTTTCGGTTCCATCTGCATAAGAAGAAGCTGTGATTGGGTTTATTTCCCGTTGCTGTTTTTGGGGTTAGAATGCATTCACCCAAAAATCGCAGTTAAATGTTTGTTAGCAGCCCAAATCAAGCATAGCTGCTTTGGTTCCATCTCAATCGAAAGAGCACGAATAAGCTTTAATTGTTCTTTCCGTGTTCATTCACAACAATTTAGCAAAGCAAAGTGTAATAAGTCTAAACTAGGCAAAAGAGGATGTTTTGGGTTTCATTTACTTAGAAAGAAGAATAATGGATTTCACTTATTTCAAGTTGTGTTCTTTGGTGAAAATGCAACATTAGCCCAGAAATCGCAAAGTGTATGTAATGAGACCAAAATAAAAAAACACCGTCTTTTCGCTTCTATATGTGAAGAAATAAGACCAATAAGCTTTGATTGAGCTTATTTCAATTCGTATGGTGTTTTTTGGGTGTTTACTAGAATCACCTCCAACCAAATAAAAATGGTGTTTTCGGTACCATCTGCATAAGAAGAAGATGATAAAGCTGCGATTGGGTTTATTTCCCGTTGCTGTTTTTGGGTTTAGAATGCATTCACCCAAATATCGCAGTTAAATGTTTGTTAGCAGCCCAAATCAAGCATAGCTGCTTTGGTTCCATCTTTCCGTGTTCATTCACACACAATTAGCAAAGCAAAGTGTAATGTCTAAACTAGGCAAAAGAGGATGTTTTGGGTTTCATTTACTTAGAAAGAAGAATAATGGGTTTCACTTATTTCAAGTTGTGTTCTTTGGTGAAAATGCAACATTAGCCCAGAAATCGCAAAGTGTATGTAATGAGACCAAAATAACAAAACAACGTCTTTTCGCTTCCATATGTGAAGAAAGAAGACAAATAAGCTTTGATTGAGCTTATTTCAATTCGTGTGGTGTATTTTGGGTGTGCACTAGAATCACCTCCAATGAAATAAAAATGGTGTTTTCGGTTCCATCTGCATAAGAAGAAGCTGTGATTGGGTTTATTTCCCGTTGCTGTTTTTGGGGTTAGAATGCATTCACCCAAAAATCGCAGTTAAATGTTTGTTAGCAGCCCAAATCAATCATAGCTGCTTTGGTTCAATCTCAATCGAAAGAGCACGAAAAACTTTAATTGTTCTTTTCGTGGTCGTTCACACACAATTAGCAAAGCAAAGTGTAATAAGTCTAAACTAGGCAAAAGAGGATGTTTTGGGTTTTATTTACTTAGAAAGAAGAATAATGGATTTCACTTATTTCAAGTTGTGTTCTTTGGTGAAAATGCAACATTAGCCCAGAAATCGCAAAGTGTATGTAATGAGACCAAAATAACAAAACAACGTCTTTTCGCTTCCATATGTGAAGAAAGAAGACAAATAAGCTTTCATTGAGCTTATTTCAATTAGCAAGATGTTTTTTGGGTGTGCACTAGAATAACCTCCAACCAAAGCAAAAAGGAGGTTTGGGTTCCATTTGTAGATGGAAGAAAAAGAAGATGATAAAGCTTATTTCCAATTGTTGTTTTTGGCGTTAGAAAGCACACTCACCCCAAAATCAAACTGAAGTGTATAAGCCAAAATCAATATATAGGTGTTTTAGTTCCATCTCAATGAAAAGAGGACGAATAAACTTGGATTGTTTTATTCGGTGTTCACACACCCACAAGTAGCAAAGCAAAGTGTAATAAGTCTAAGCTAGGCAAAAGAGGATGGTTTGGGTTTCATCTACTTAGAAAGAAGAAGAAGAAGATGATAAAGCTTTGATGGGGTTTATTTCCCGTTGCTGTTTTGGGGGTTAGAATGCATTCACCCAAAAATCGCAGTTAAATGTTTGTTAGCAGCCCAAATAAAGCATAGCTGCTTTGGTTCCATCTTTCCGTGTTCATTCACACACAATTAGCAAAGCAAAGTGTAATAAGTCTAAACTAGGCAAAAGAGGATGGTTTGGGTTTCATTTACTTAGAAAGAAGAATCTTGGATTTCACTTATTTCAAGTTGTGTTCTTTGGTGAAAATGCAACACTAGCCCAGGAATCGCAAAGTGTATGTAATGAGACGAAAATAACAAAACAACGTCTTTTCGCTTCCATATGTGAAGAAAGAAGACAAATAAGCTTTCATTGAGCTTATTTCAATTAGCAAGATGTTTTTTGGGTGTGCACTAGAATAACCTCCAACCAAAGCAAAAAGGAGGTTTGGGTTCCATCTGTAGATGGAAGAAAAAGAAGATGATAAAGCTTATTTCCAATTGTTGTTTTTGGCGTTAGAAAGCACACTCACCCCAAAATTAAACTGAAGTGTATGTTATAAGCCAAAATCAATATATAGGTGTTTTAGTTCCATCTCAATGAAAAGAGGACGAATAAACTTGGATTGTTTTATTCGGTGTTCACACACCCACAAGTAGCAAAGCAAAGTGTAATAAGTCTAAGCTAGGCAAAAGAGGATGGTTTGGGTTTCATCTACTTAGAAAGAAGAAGAAGAAGATGATAAAGCTTTGATGGGGTTTATTTCCCGTTGCTGTTTTTGGGGTTAGAATGCATTCACCCAAAAATCGCAGTTAAATGTTTGTTAGCAGCCCAAATAAAGCATAGCTGCTTTGGTTCCATCTTTCCGTGTTCATTCACACACAATTAGCAAAGCAAAGTGTAATAAGTCTAAACTAGGCAAAAGAGGATGGTTTGGGTTTCATTTACTTAGAAAGAAGAATCTTGGATTTCACTTATTTCAAGTTGTGTTCTTTGGTGAAAATGCAACACTAGCCCAGGAATCGCAAAGTGTATGTAATGAGACGAAAATAACAAAACAACGTCTTTTCGCTTCCATATGTGAAGAAAGAAGACAAATAAGCTTTATTGAGCTTATTTCAATTCGTGTGGTGTTTTTTGGGTGTGCACTAGAATCACCTCCAACCAAAGCAAAAAGGAGGTTTGGGTTCCATCTGTAGATGGAAGAAAAAGAAGATGATAAAGCTTATTTCCAATTGTTGTTTTTGGCGTTAGAAAGCACACTCACCCCAAAATTAAACTGAAGTGTATGTTATAAGCCAAAATCAAGTATAGGTGTTTTAGTTCCATCTCAATGAAAAGAGGACGAATAAACTTGGATTGTTTTATTCGGTGTTCACTCACCCACAAGTAGCAAAGCAAAGTGTAATAAGTCTAAACTAGGCAAAAGAGGATGGTTTGGGTTTCATCTACTTAGAAAGAAGAATCTTGGATTTCACTTATTTCAAGTTGTGCTCTTTGGTGAAAATGCAACATTAGCCCACGAATCGCAAAGTGTATGTAATGAGACCAAAATAACAAAACACCGTCTTTTCGCTTCCATATGTGAAGAAATAAGACAAATAAGCTTTGATTGAGCTTATTTCAATTCGTATGGTGTTTTTTGGGTGTGCACTAAAATCACCTCCAACCAAATAAAAATGGTGTTTTCGGTTCCTTCTGCATAAGAAGAAGATGATAAAGCTGTGATTGGGTTTATTTCCCGTTGCTGTATTTGGGTTTAGAATGCATTCACCCAAAAATCGCAGTTAAATGTTTGTTAGCAGCCCAAATCAAGCATAGCTGCTTTGGTTCCATCTTTCCGTGTTCATTCACACACAATTAGCAAAGCAAAGTGTAATGTCTAAACTAGGCAAAAGAGGATGTTTTGGGTTTCATTTACTTAGAAAGAAGAATAATGGGTTTCACTTATTTCAAGTTGTGTTCTTTGGTGAAAATGCAACATTAGCCCCGAAATCGCAAAGTGTATGTAATGAGACCAAAATAACAAAACAACGTCTTTTCGCTTCCATATGTGAAGAAATACGACAAATAAGCTTTGATTGAGCTTATTTCAATTCGCAAGATGTTTTTTGGGTGTGCACTAGAATCAACTCCAACCAAAGCAAAAAGGAGGTTTGGGTTCCATTTGTAGATGGAAGAAAAAGAAGATGATAAAGCTTATTTCCAATTGTTGTTTTTGGCGTTAGAAAGCACACTCACCCCAAAATCAAACTGAAGTGTATAAGCCAAAATCAATATATAGGTGTTTTAGTTCCATCTCAATGAAAAGAGGACGAATAAACTTGGATTGTTTTATTCGGTGTTCACACACCCACAATTAGAAAGCAAAGTGTAATAAGTCTAAGCTAAGCAAAAGAGGATGGTTTGGGTTTCATCTACTTAGAAAGAAGAATCTTGGATTTCACTTATTTCAAGTTGTGTTCTTTGGTGAAAATGCAACATTAGCCCAGGAATCGCAAAGTGTATGTAATGAGACGAAAATAGCAAAACACCGCCTTTTCGCTTCCATATGTGAAGAAAGAAGACAAATAAGCTTTGATTGAGCTTATTTCAATTCGTGTGGTGTTTTTTGGGTGTGCACTAGAATCACCTCCAATCAAATAAAAATGGTGTTTTCGGTTCCATCTGCATAAGAAGAAGCTGTGATTGGGTTTATTTCCCGTTGCTGTTTTTGGGGTTAGAATGCATTCACCCAAAAATCGCAGTTAAATGTTTGTTAGCAGCCCAAATCAAGCATAGCTGCTTTGGTTCCATCTCAATCGAAAGAGCACGAATAAGCTTTAATTGTTCTTTCCGTGTTCATTCACAACAATTTAGCAAAGCAAAGTGTAATAAGTCTAAACTAGGCAAAAGAGGATGTTTTGGGTTTCATTTACTTAGAAAGAAGAATAATGGATTTCACTTATTTCAAGTTGTGTTCTTTGGTGAAAATGCAACATTAGCCCAGAAATCGCAAAGTGTATGTAATGAGACCAAAATAAAAAAACACCGTCTTTTCGCTTCTATATGTGAAGAAATAAGACCAATAAGCTTTGATTGAGCTTATTTCAATTCGTATGGTGTTTTTTGGGTGTTTACTAGAATCACCTCCAACCAAATAAAAATGGTGTTTTCGGTACCATCTGCATAAGAAGAAGATGATAAAGCTGCGATTGGGTTTATTTCCCGTTGCTGTTTTTGGGTTTAGAATGCATTCACCCAAAAATCGCAGTTAAATGTTTGTTAGCAGCCCAAATCAAGCATAGCTGCTTTGGTTCCATCTTTCCGTGTTCATTCACACACAATTAGCAAAGCAAAGTGTAATGTCTAAACTAGGCAAAAGAGGATGTTTTGGGTTTCATTTACTTAGAAAGAAGAATAATGGGTTTCACTTATTTCAAGTTGTGTTCTTTGGTGAAAATGCAACATTAGCCCAGAAATCGCAAAGTGTATGTAATGAGACCAAAATAACAAAACAACGTCTTTTCGCTTCCATATGTGAAGAAAGAAGACAAATAAGCTTTGATTGAGCTTATTTCAATTCGTGTGGTGTATTTTGGGTGTGCACTAGAATCACCTCCAATCAAATAAAAATGGTGTTTTCGGTTCCATCTGCATAAGAAGAAGCTGTGATTGGGTTTATTTCCCGTTGCTGTTTTTGGGGTTAGAATGCATTCACCCAAAAATCGCAGTTAAATGTTTGTTAGCAGCCCAAATCAATCATAGCTGCTTTGGTTCAATCTCAATCGAAAGAGCACGAAAAACTTTAATTGTTCTTTTCGTGGTCGTTCACACACAATTAGCAAAGCAAAGTGTAATAAGTCTAAACTAGGCAAAAGAGGATGTTTTGGGTTTTATTTACTTAGAAAGAAGAATAATGGATTTCACTTATTTCAAGTTGTGTTCTTTGGTGAAAATGCAACATTAGCCCAGAAATCGCAAAGTGTATGTAATGAGACCAAAATAACAAAACAACGTCTTTTCGCTTCCATATGTGAAGAAAGAAGACAAATAAGCTTTCATTGAGCTTATTTCAATTAGCAAGATGTTTTTTGGGTGTGCACTAGAATAACCTCCAACCAAAGCAAAAAGGAGGTTTGGGTTCCATTTGTAGATGGAAGAAAAAGAAGATGATAAAGCTTATTTCCAATTGTTGTTTTTGGCGTTAGAAAGCACACTCACCCCAAAATCAAACTGAAGTGTATAAGCCAAAATCAATATATAGGTGTTTTAGTTCCATCTCAATGAAAAGAGGACGAATAAACTTGGATTGTTTTATTCGGTGTTCACACACCCACAAGTAGCAAAGCAAAGTGTAATAAGTCTAAGCTAGGCAAAAGAGGATGGTTTGGGTTTCATCTACTTAGAAAGAAGAAGAAGAAGATGATAAAGCTTTGATGGGGTTTATTTCCCGTTGCTGTTTTTGGGGTTAGAATGCATTCACCCAAAAATCGCAGTTAAATGTTTGTTAGCAGCCCAAATAAAGCATAGCTGCTTTGGTTCCATCTTTCCGTGTTCATTCACACACAATTAGCAAAGCAAAGTGTAATAAGTCTAAACTAGGCAAAAGAGGATGGTTTGGGTTTCATTTACTTAGAAAGAAGAATCTTGGATTTCACTTATTTCAAGTTGTGTTCTTTGGTGAAAATGCAACACTAGCCCAGGAATCGCAAAGTGTATGTAATGAGACGAAAATAACAAAACAACGTCTTTTCGCTTCCATATGTGAAGAAAGAAGACAAATAAGCTTTATTGAGCTTATTTCAATTCGTGTGGTGTTTTTTGGGTGTGCACTAGAATCACCTCCAACCAAAGCAAAAAGGAGGTTTGGGTTCCATCTGTAGATGGAAGAAAAAGAAGATGATAAAGCTTATTTCCAATTGTTGTTTTTGGCGTTAGAAAGCACACTCACCCCAAAATTAAACTGAAGTGTATGTTATAAGCCAAAATCAAGTATAGGTGTTTTAGTTCCATCTCAATGAAAAGAGGACGAATAAACTTGGATTGTTTTATTCGGTGTTCACTCACCCACAAGTAGCAAAGCAAAGTGTAATAAGTCTAAACTAGGCAAAAGAGGATGGTTTGGGTTTCATCTACTTAGAAAGAAGAATCTTGGATTTCACTTATTTCAAGTTGTGCTCTTTGGTGAAAATGCAACATTAGCCCACGAATCGCAAAGTGTATGTAATGAGACCAAAATAACAAAACACCGTCTTTTCGCTTCCATATGTGAAGAAATAAGACAAATAAGCTTTGATTGAGCTTATTTCAATTCGTATGGTGTTTTTTGGGTGTGCACTAAAATCACCTCCAACCAAATAAAAATGGTGTTTTCGGTTCCTTCTGCATAAGAAGAAGATGACAAAGCTGTGATTGGGTTTATTTCCCGTTGCTGTATTTGGGTTTAGAATGCATTCACCCAAAAATCGCAGTTAAATGTTTGTTAGCAGCCCAAATCAAGCATAGCTGCTTTGGTTCCATCTTTCCGTGTTCATTCACACACAATTAGCAAAGCAAAGTGTAATGTCTAAACTAGGCAAAAGAGGATGTTTTGGGTTTCATTTACTTAGAAAGAAGAATAATGGGTTTCACTTATTTCAAGTTGTGTTCTTTGGTGAAAATGCAACATTAGCCCAGAAATCGCAAAGTGTATGTAATGAGACCAAAATAACAAAACACCATCTTTTCGCTTCCATATGTGAAGAAATAAGACAAATAAGCTTTGATTGAGCTTATTTCAATTCGTGTGGTGTATTTTGGGTGTGCACTAGAATCACCTCCAATCAAATAAAAATGGTGTTTTCGGTTCCATCTGCATAAGAAGAAGCTGTGATTGGGTTTATTTCCCGTTGCTGTTTTTGGGGTTAGAATGCATTCACCCAAAAATCGCAGTTAAATGTTTGTTAGCAGCCCAAATCAATCATAGCTGCTTTGGTTCCATCTCAATCGAAAGAGCACGAATAAGCTTTAATTGTTCTTTCCGTGTTCATTCACACACAATTAGAAAAGCAAAGTGTAATAAGTCTAAACTAGGCAAAAGAGGATGTTTTGTGTTTCATTTACTTAGAAAGAAGAATAATGGATTTCACTTATTTCAAGTTGTGTTCTTTGGTGAAAATGCAACATTAGCCCAGAAATCGCACAGTGTATGTAATGAGACCAAAATAACAAAACACCGTCTTTTCGCTTCCATATGTGAAGAAATAAGACCAATAAGCTTTGATTGAGCTTATTTCAATTCGTATGGTGTTTTTTGGGTGTGCACTAGAATCACCTCCAACCAAATAAAAATGGTGTTTTCGGTTCCATCTGCATAAGAAGAAGATGATAAAGCTGCGATTGGGTTTATTTCCCGTTGCTGTTTTTGGGTTTAGAATGCATTCACCCAAAAATCGCAGTTAAATGTTTGTTAGCAGCCCAAATCAAGCATAGCTGCTTTGGTTCCATCTTTCCGTGTTCATTCACACACAATTAGCAAAGCAAAGTGTAATGTCTAAACTAGGCAAAAGAGGATGTTTTGGGTTTCATTTACTTAGAAAGAAGAATAATGGGTTTCACTTATTTCAAGTTGTGTTCTTTGGTGAAAATGCAACATTAGCCCAGAAATCGCAAAGTGTATGTAATGAGACCAAAATAACAAAACACCATCTTTTCGCTTCCACATGTGAAGAAATAAGACAAATAAGCTTTGATTGAGCTTATTTCAATTCGTGTGGTGTATTTTGGGTGTGCACTAGAATCACCTCCAATCAAATAAAAATGGTGTTTTCGGTTCCATCTGCATAAGAAGAAGCTGTGATTGGGTTTATTTCCCGTTGCTGTTTTTGGGGTTAGAATGCATTCACCCAAAAATCGCAGTTAAATGTTTGTTAGCAGCCCAAATCAATCATAGCTGCTTTGGTTCCATCTCAATCGAAAGAGCACGAATAAGCTTTAATTGTTCTTTCCGTGTTCATTCACACACAATTAGAAAAGCAAAGTGTAATAAGTCTAAACTAGGCAAAAGAGGATGTTTTGTGTTTCATTTACTTAGAAAGAAGAATAATGGATTTCACTTATTTCAAGTTGTGTTCTTTGGTGAAAATGCAACATTAGCCCAGAAATCGCACAGTGTATGTAATGAGACCAAAATAACAAAACACCGTCTTTTCGCTTCCATATGTGAAGAAATAAGACCAATAAGCTTTGATTGAGCTTATTTCAATTCGTATGGTGTTTTTTGGGTGTGCACTAGAATCACCTCCAACCAAATAAAAATGGTGTTTTCGGTTCCATCTGCATAAGAAGAAGATGATAAAGCTGCGATTGGGTTTATTTCCCGTTGCTGTTTTTGGGTTTAGAATGCATTCACCCAAAAATCGCAGTTAAATGTTTGTTAGCAGCCCAAATCAAGCATAGCTGCTTTGGTTCCATCTTTCCGTGTTCATTCACACACAATTAGCAAAGCAAAGTTGTCAGAGACTGCCTCCCGGTCTCAGCTCACAGAAGACCAACGCTAGCCATTAGAACTGTACAGAAGTCTTTATTGGCATTTAGTTTCCATTTCCAAACACTAGCGTGCGTCTCTACGTCTAAACCCTAGACCAGCGAAGCCTCGTCTGAGTCTCCGCCCCCTGTACACCAGCTTAAGACTCTAGCCTTACTCCACCTTCTACGTTTCTCCTTCCTCCTCTGGGTCCTACTACCCCCCTGGGTGCCTTCTTTCCGGGATGCCTCGGAAGCGGACCCTTCAGACTCCTCCCCTTCTCTCCGGCGGGCTTTGGGACCCGGCTCTCTCTCCGGACTGCCCATTGCACCCCCCTCCTGTACATTTGAACTTGGCGCGCGCGCGCTGCCCCTGACCTTCCTTTTGACCGTTACCTCGCTCTCTGATGCAGGCGTGGCTAACCCTGACTCATGTCCTTCCGCTGACGGAAGGCTGCCTGCTGCCGATGTTTGGGACTCCTCCCCCTTACTGCTCTCCGGTGGGAAAGTTGGTCCCGATTTCCAGCTGCTGCTCTCTGAGTCCCCTCTGGCCCCTCCTTCCTGGGGTGTTCCCTCTGGCAACCCCCTGGCTCTGACCACTGGGGCCCCTTTCTGTGAATCCTCTGATTCACTGGAGAGACTTAGAGACCTCGGATGGCTACCCTCGCTGACTTCTCCCTCAGATTCCTCTCCCTCGGTCTCTACTTCCTCCCTCTCCTGTCCCTCTGCTCCTGAACCCCTGACATCCATCCCCCCCTCGAAGCCCCCCCTTCCCCCCTCCCCTCCTTCCGGTGCGGGTACTGGGTGCTCCGTCGTCGCGGGGGTGCTTGCCGGATACAGTTCATCCCCCATGTGCTCGTCAACGTCGCTCTCCTCTGCTTCCATCTCTCTGTCTTCATGCTCGAACCCCACGTTGTCCCCCAACACGTCCATGTCCGTCTCGCCCCTCTCCCCCTCTTCGGGTGGTCCCATCCAAGGACCCCTCAGCCACTTCCTGCGCCACTGCTCCTCTGGTTGATCGTCCCACCAATACGAGTGGTCTGAGGCAGACCCCGGTGGCGAACCCACCTGAGAGCTGGGGACTGGTGCCTGTTCCTCGTCCGAGTCGAACCCCAGGAATGTGCTGGCTGAAAGAGTGGGTGTGAAAAGCCAGTCATCGAAATACTCTGCTGGCATGGGCCTGTGCGGGAAGAGGGCATGAAACTCCTCTTTGAGCAGCGGTTCCTCCAAGGCATAGTCCGGTACCCAGCTGTTGGCACTGGCCGGGGTACCCTCTCTGGCTAGGAAATATTCTACTCCCTCTTCCCCCCATCTGGAGTCCAAAATCTCTGTGACCTCATTGATGTGTCCCTTCCTAGGCGGCCCCCTCACTCTGGGCCCTTCACTGCTCTGGTCTGGTGCTGTGTCTGGCTCCTGAAACCTATGAGGTGCTTTGTAGGGCGTGAGCACCGATCTATGGAACACCGGATGCATTCTGGAACCCTCCGGAAGAGCCAACCGGAAGGCCACTGGATTGACCTGCGCCTGGACTTGGTAAGGTCCTAGCTGCTTATGTCCTAGCTTCTTCTTAGCTAATGATCTGGTCGGCACTGCTTGCGCTGCTAGCCAGACCCAGTCACCCACCTGTATGTCTTCCCCAACTCTTCTGTGTCTGTCGGCCTGCACCTTGTATGCGTGCTTTGCTAGTTCTAGCTGCCTCCTGAGCTGTTCGTGGACTTCCTGCAACTCTGACGCTAAGGCTTCCGCTGCCTGTGGCTCCCCCTCCCCCACTCTCTCTAAACCCGGGAAGGTTCTGGGATGCCTCCCGTTGTTGGCGAAGAACGGCGTCACCCCCGTCGACACGTGCTTCGTGTTGTTGTAAGCGAACTCGGCGAGCGGCAGGTAGTCCACCCATGTCGTGGGCTGCTGGTTGGCGTAGCATCTTAGGTACTGCTGCATGACGGCGTTGACCCTCTCCGCTTGTCCGTTGGTCTGCGGGTGTCTCGCCGACGCCAAATTGACTTTGACGTTCAGAATGCCCATCAGCTTCTGCCAGAAGTTCGAGATGAACTGTCGCCCCCGGTCGGAAAGAATAGACCGTGGCAGACCGTGGACCTTGAACACGTGGTCTATGAACAGTTTGGCGGTCTGCTCTGCCGTGGCTACCTTCGCACACGGAATGAAGTGTGCCATCTTAGTAAACATGTCCACCACCACTAGCACTGCTGTCTTTCCCCTCGAGCTGGGCAGATCCGTGACGAAGTCCAGGGCCACCCTCTCCCACGGTTCAGACGGTGTCTGCAGCGGTTCCAGCAAACCCGCCGGCGGTCTGTGAACTGACTTGGCCCTTTGGCAGGTGTCACATCTCGAGACGTAATCCGCTACTTCCCCCCGCATCTTGGGCCACCAAAAGTCTCTGGCTACGAGTTCGACAGTCTTTTCTTTGCCAAAGTGCCCTGCGGTGGGAGCGTCGTGTAGCTGCTGCAGGACCCTTGCGCGGAGGTCGTCTCCCGGCACGTAGAGTGCTCCCTTGTGGAGGAGCAACCCATCGCGGATCTGGAACTCGTCGGCCCTCGCTGTGCCCCTGTGCACCTCCTCCATCTTGGCCCGTGCGAAGGGGTCTTCCCGCAGCGCGCGACGTACGGCGTCCAGGTCCACGGTTGCTGACGCGCATGCCCACGCTTCCGGTGCGAAAATGTGCTTGGCCGCCGACGGTGCCGCCTCCTCCAGGTATTGCGGCTTTCTGGACAACGCATCCGCCATCACGTTGTTGTCGCCTGGGATGTACTCTATCTTGAAGTCGAAGTCCGCGAAAAACTCTGCCCATCTAATGTGTCTCTGGTTGAGGAACCTAGCCGTGCGCCAGTACTCCAGATTCTTGTGGTCCGTGTGGACCTGCACTGTATGTCTGGCTCCGATGAGGAAGTGCCTCCATGCCTTGAATGCTGCATGTATGGCTAGCAACTCCCTGTCCCAGATAGTGTAATTCTGCTCCGACTTGCTGAGCTTCCTCGAGTAGAAGGCGCACGGCCTCCAGTCCCCCTGCTGGTCTTGTTGCAACAGGACAGCTCCCACGGCTCTGTCTGAGGCGTCCGTCTCCACCCTCATGGGTCTGCTGGGATTCACATGCAGCAGCTGCTCTTCGGACGCGAAGAGACGCTTGAGTTTCTGAAAGGACTGCTCCGCTTGCTCCGTCCAGATGAATTTCTTCTTCTTGGAGCTGAGCGTGTCGGTGATGGCCGCTGTCTGCATGGCAAATCCCTTGATGAACTTGCGGTAAAAGTTGGCAAAGCCGACAAACCGCTGGACTTCCTTCCGATTGCGTGGGCTCTTCCAGTCCAAAACTGCGCGAACCTTGGCGCTGTCCATGGCGAGCCCCTTGTCCGACAACTTGTAGCCCAGGAAATCCACCTCCGTCACGTCGAACTGGCACTTCTCCAGTTTGGCGTACAGCCTGTGCTCCTTCAGTCTCTGCAGAACTTCCCTGACATCCCTCTCGTGCGCCTCTCGCGATTCTGAAAAAATCAGGATGTCGTCCAGGAAGCATACGCACTTCTTGTAAAGGAGCCCCGCCAGCACGTGATGCATAAAGGCTTGGAAAGTGTGAGAGCCATTTTGTAATCCGAAGGGCATAACTCTGTATTCGTAGGTGCCCAGTGGCGTGAACATGGCCGTCTTCCACTCGTCTCCTTCGCGCATGCGAATCAGGTTGTACGCGCCACGTAGATCCAGCTTGGTAAAAACGCGTCCTTTCCGCACCGTCGCGAGCAAGTCGTCTATCTTGGGCATGGGGAAGGCTGAGGGCTTGGTTTTCGAATTCAAGATTCTGAAGTCCACCACCAATCTTTTTTGGGGCGTATCCCGCTTCTTCACAAAGAATACGAGACTGCCTCCCACCGCTTTCGACTCCCGGATGAACCCACGCTTCAAATTGTGATCTATGAACTCCCTGAGTTCTTGCAGTTCATCCTCAGACATGGAGTACAGTTTTCCAGTGGGCAGCGTCGCCCCCGGCAGGAGGTCAATCTTGCAATCATAGGGTCTGTGATGGGGTAGCTTGTCCGCCTCCTTCTCGCAGAATACCTCCAAAAACTCCGCATACTTGTGTGGTACTGCTTGCAGCGTGCCCAACTGCAACTGCGGGTCCTCCTCTTCCCCTTCCGGGCTGGGTATAATGCAGTGTTCTGCACAGTAGGAGGAGCCAAAAGTCAGGTGGCGCTGGTACCACGCCAATGCTGGGCTGTGCCTGTGCAGCCAACTCATGCCTAATACTATAGGCGTGTCGGACAGCTGGGTGACATTGAAACTGATGACTTCCCGGTGATTCCCAATTTGCATCACCATAGGCGGCGTCTGCTGCACCACCTGCCCCCCTAGCAGTTCCCTGCCATCCACCGTGACAACCTTCAGGGGCAGTGTGGCTGGCAGTAATGCTACGTTGTGTTGTTGAATGAACTCCAATCCTATAAAGTCTGCGTTACTGCCAGAGTCAATTGTAATAGGCACTTCTAATGTGAGTCCATTGGGCAGCTGAAGCGATGCGGTTAGCTGCACCACTGGCTTGGGCGGGAGGGGGTCTGTGGGCTGCAAAATCTCTGGGGACTTCCTCACTGACTCGTCTGGCTGGGCCCCAGTGCCTCCTCTTCCAGCCAGACCTGGTCGTTTCCCTGCTGTGGTGCTCTCTGCTGAGTTGTTTCCAATACTGTCACTGAAGCTGCAGTGTGCTTGAAACTCCTCTGGGGACACTCTTTCGCGATGTGCTCTGCACTCTCACATATATAACACTTCCTGTTCCTTCTAGGCAGCTTCGATTTTACTGCTCCCGGCGTTAAGGCTCTGGTAGCTGAGTGAGCCCTAGCACCGCCAATCTCCATCTGCTCCTCGCCCCCTCCCTGTGGAGGCGTGGACTGCGCACGCGCTGCCTCTCTGGGCAAGAGGGAGGGCACTCTCGCTGGTGAACGTCCCCAATGCCCTTCTTCTTTGCTCCACGGACGTTCTTCCTGCCTCACCCCAATAGACAACGCTCTTTCAACCACTTGCTGAGTGGTGGTGGGTCTCTCACCCCTTGCCATCTCATCCTTGATCTGTGCATTCAGACCCTCCCAAAAAAGGTCTCTAACCGGCGGAGAATCCTTATCCCAATTCAGCGCGTTGACCAATGCAAAAAACCGGGAATGATACTGCCTTACGCTGGCTTTCCCTTGTCTTAGCCCAAATATGTCCCTCCGGGCAATGTCCAGGTCTATTTTGGATAAGAAACAGGAGTCCATCGCCTTAATGAACGCATCTGCGCTTTGAAGCGCTGAATCCTTATCTCTCCACAGGTTGCGCAGCCATGATTTCGCGTCCCCATGCAAATGAGACAAAATAAACCCCACTTTCTCCCGTTCGTCTCTAAAGTCTCTTTCCAGCAGCTGCAGCGCAAACAGCACATCTGCTCGGAAATTGGGGTACTGCTGCAAATTCCCATCAAAATGAGATACAATGCTGCCTCCTCTCTTCCCCAAACCGATCCCCTCGGACCTGGGTGCTGGGATCCCCTGCTTTACAAGCCCTTCCAACCTGGCTTGAAGATCTCTGCATGCAGCTGCCGCTTCTTCCTCTCTCTTCCTGGATGCGATTATTTCAGCGTTGAGTAGCGTCACCGCTTCTTGCAGGGAAGCTATTTTCTGTTCTGTAGTCATCTTGCCTGACTCTTGTGAGCTCGCAAGGCACCAGTCTTCCACCCTCCCTGCCTCGCTTCCTTAGCGATGCTTGAGGCGAAGAAAACCGATGGTAACTTGAGACGAGGCTTACTGTCAGAGACTGCCTCCCGGTCTCAGCTCACAGAAGACCAACGCTAGCCATTAGAACTGTACAGAAGTCTTTATTGGCATTTAGTTTCCATTTCCAAACACTAGCGTGCGTCTCTACGTCTAAACCCTAGACCAGCGAAGCCTCGTCTGAGTCTCCGCCCCCTGTACACCAGCTTAAGACTCTAGCCTTACTCCACCTTCTACGTTTCTCCTTCCTCCTCTGGGTCCTACTACCCCCCTGGGTGCCTTCTTTCCGGGATGCCTCGGAAGCGGACCCTTCAGACTCCTCCCCTTCTCTCCGGCGGGCTTTGGGACCCGGCTCTCTCTCCGGACTGCCCATTGCACCCCCCTCCTGTACATTTGAACTTGGCGCGCGCGCGCTGCCCCTGACCTTCCTTTTGACCGTTACCTCGCTCTCTGATGCAGGCGTGGCTAACCCTGACTCATGTCCTTCCGCTGACGGAAGGCTGCCTGCTGCCGATGTTTGGGACTCCTCCCCCTTACTGCTCTCCGGTGGGAAAGTTGGTCCCGATTTCCAGCTGCTGCTCTCTGAGTCCCCTCTGGCCCCTCCTTCCTGGGGTGTTCCCTCTGGCAACCCCCTGGCTCTGACCACTGGGGCCCCTTTCTGTGAATCCTCTGATTCACTGGAGAGACTTAGAGACCTCGGATGGCTACCCTCGCTGACTTCTCCCTCAGATTCCTCTCCCTCGGTCTCTACTTCCTCCCTCTCCTGTCCCTCTGCTCCTGAACCCCTGACAAAAGTGTAATGTCTAAACTAGGCAAAAGAGGATGTTTTGGGTTTCATTTACTTAGAAAGAAGAATAATGGGTTTCACTTATTTCAAGTTGTGTTCTTTGGTGAAAATGCAACATTAGCCCAGAAATCGCAAAGTGTATGTAATGAGACGAAAATAACAAAACAACGTTGTCAGGGTTGCTTCAAGATCCTAGCTCACAGAGGATCACGCTAGCCAACGGTCATTAGGTAAAAGTCTTTATTGAGTTACAGTTTCCATTCTCAAGCTGCTGCGTGCAACCCTACGTCTAGTAGCTAGATCGGCGAAGCTCCGTCTGAATCTCCGCCCCTCGTACACCAACTTAATATCCTAGCCCTGCTCCACCTTTTCCGCCTGACTGTTCTTCTCTGGGTCCCTCTGCCCCCCTGGGTCTCTTCCTTCCGGGATTCTTCGGACGCTGACCCCCCGGACTCTCCTGTCTCCTTGCGCCGGGCTTTAGGACCCGGCTCTCTTTCCGGGCTGCCTACTGCGCCTCCTTCCTGTGCATTTGAACTTGGCGCGCGCGCCCAACCTTCCACCTTCCGTCTAACCGTTTCTTCGCTCCCAGATGGAGGTGTGGCCACCCCTGACTCGTGCCCTCCCTCCTGCTGTGAGCTGCCAGCGCTTGCCCCCTGGCTCCTTTCCTCTTCCCTGCTCTCTGGCGGTGACGCTGGACCCGATCTCCAACTGCTCTCCTCTGATTCCCCTCTGGCCCTATCTCCCTGGGGTGCCCCCCTAAACTCCCCCCTTGCCTTGGCCACTGGTGCTCCTTTCTGTGAATCCTCCGACTCACTGGAGAGACTCGGAGATCTCGGGTCGTCGTCATCGCTCATCCTTTCTTCTGCCTCCTCCCCTTCGCTCTCTGTTTCCTCCCTTGCCCTTGCCTCTGCTCCTGAACCCCTGACATCCATCCCCCCCTCGAAGCCCCCCACTCCCCCTTCCCCTCCTTCCGGTGCTGGAGCTGGGTGCTGCTGCGTCAAGGAGACGAATGTCGGGTACCGTTCGGTTCCCGTAGCTGGCCTCCCTCCGAAGTCTTCCGGTTCTTCCTCCCTTCTCTCGTCGACGACGGTCACCTCTGCTTCCATCTCTGTGCCGCCGTGCTCGAAACCTGGATCGTCCCCGAAAATGTCCATGTCCGTCTCTCCCTCGCTTCCTCCAGGCGGCGTTGCTCGGCCTGGACCTTCTTGCCACTTCCTGCGCCACTGTTCCTCTGGTTTGTCGTCCCACCAATACGAGGGTTCTGAGGCAGATCCCGAGGGCGACCCCTCCGGGGAACGGACGTCTCGTATCGGGTCCTCGTCAGAGTCGAACCCCCGGAACGTGCTGCCCGAAAGCGTGGGTGTGAAAAGCCAGTCGTCGAAAAAGTCTGCTGGCATCGGTCTATGTGGGAAGAGGGCATGAAACTCGTCTTTGAGCAGAGGTTCGTCCAAGGCGTAGTCCGGCACCCAACTGTTCGCACTGGCCGGGGTGCCCTCCCTGGCGAGAAGGTATTCTACCCCTTCTTCCCCCCATCTGGAATCCAAAATCTCTGTGACTTCGTTGATGCGCTCCTTCTGTGCCACTCCTGCGTGCCCTGTTCTGTCTCTGGCCGGACTCTGCGCCGTTCCGGGTTCCTGAAACCTGTGCGGTGCCTTGTAGGGCGTGAGCACCGATCTGTGGAATACCGGATGCATTCTGGAACCCTCCGGAAGCGCCAGCCTGAAGGCCACCGGGTTGACCTGCTCTTCGACTTGATAGGGCCCCAGTTGCTTATGCCCTAGTTTCTTCTTGGCCAACGACCTGGCCGGCACTGCGTGGGCTGCTAACCAGACCCAGTCCCCCACGTGTAGCTCTTCGCCAACCCTTCTGCGTTTGTCCGCTTGTACCTTGTATGCGTGCTTGGCCAGCTCCAGGTGGCGCCTCAGCTGATCGTGGACTTCCTGCAGTTCCGACGCGAACGCATCTGCCGTCTGCGGCTCCCCTTCCCCCAGCCTTTCCAGTCCCGGGAAGGTTCTGGGGTGCCTCCCGTTGTTGGCGAAGAACGGTGTGACCCCCGTGGACACGTGCTTCGTGTTGTTGTAAGCGAACTCGGCGAGCGGCAGGTAATCCACCCACGTCGCAGGCTGTTGATTTGCATAGCACCTCAAGTACTGCTGCATGATGGCATTGACCCGCTCTGCTTGCCCGTTGGTTTGCGGGTGTCTCGCCGACGCCAGGTTGATCTTGACGTTCAGGAAGCCCATCAGCCGCTGCCAGAAATTTGATATGAACTGCCGCCCCCGGTCGGACAGAATAGACCGTGGCAGACCGTGAACCTTGAACACGTGGTCTATGAACAGTTTGGCGGTTTGTTCCGCCGTGGCCACCTTCGCACACGGAATGAAATGTGCCATCTTGGAGAACAAGTCCACCACCACCAGCACTGCCGTCTTGCCCCTCGAGCTGGGCAGATCCATGACAAAGTCCAGGGCCACCCTCTCCCAAGGTTCGGCCGGAGTTTGCAGCGGTTCCAACAGTCCGGCCGGCGGTCTAAGCACTGGCTTCGCCCTCTGGCAGGTGTCACACCTCGCCACGTAGTCCGTGACCTCTCTTCTCATCCCAGGCCACCAGAAATCCCTGGCTACTAGTTCCACCGTCTTCTCCTTGCCGAAGTGCCCTGCAGTGGGCGCGTCGTGCATCTGCTGCAGCACCTTGGCGCGAAGTTCGTCTCCCGGCACGTAGATGGCCCCTTTACGGATGAGCAATCCATCTCTTAGCTGGAAACCGTCGGCCGCTGCTTTGCCCCTTTGCACCTCTGAGATCTTTGCTTGCGCGAAGGAGTCCCCCTGCAACGCTCGTCGCACCGCCTCCAGATCCACGGTTGCCGCGGCGCACGCCCACACTGTTGGTGCGAAGATGTGCATGGCGGCCGCTGGCGTTGCTTCCTCCAGATACTGTGGCTTGCGGGAGAGAGCGTCCGCCATGATGTTGGTGTCCCCCGGGACATACTCTATTCGGAAGTCGAAGTTCGCAAAGAACTCAGCCCAACGTATCTGCCTTTGGTTCAGGAACTGTGCCGTGCGCCAGTGCTCTAGGTTCTTGTGGTCCGTGCAAACCTGCACCGTGTGCTTGGCGCCGATCAGAAAGTGCCTCCACGCCTTGAACGCTGCATGAATGGCCAGCAACTCCCTGTCCCATATGGTGTAGTTCTGCTCGGACTTGCTGAGCTTCCTGGAGTAAAACGCTCCCGGTCGCCACACCCCCTGCGGGTCTTTCTGCAGCAGGACCGCCCCCACGGCTCTGTCCGAGGCGTCAGTCTCCACCCTCATCGGCTTGCTGGGGTTGATATGAAGCAGCTGCTCTTCCGACGCGAAGAGACGCTTGAGTGCCTGAAAGGACTGTTCCGCCTGCTCTGTCCAAATGAACTTCTTTTTCTTGGAGCTAAGCGTGTCAGTGATGGCCGCCGTCTGCATAGCGAAGCCCTTGATAAACTTGCGATAGAAGTTCGCAAAGCCGACAAACCGTTGGACCTCCTTCCGGTTGCGCGGGCTCTTCCAATCCAACACCGCTCGAACCTTGGCGCTGTCCATGGCGAGCCCCTTGTCAGACAGCTTGTAGCCCAGAAAGTCCACCTCCGTCACGTCAAATTGGCACTTCTCCAGCTTGGCGTAGAGCCTATGGTGCTTCAGCCTGTTCAGTACTTCCTTGACGTGTTTGTCATGCTCCTGTTGCGACTCCGAAAAGATCAGGATGTCATCTAAGAAACAGACGCACGTCTTGTAGAGAAGTCCCGCCAACACGTGATGCATGAACGCTTGAAAAACGTGGGAGCCATTTTGCAATCCAAAAGGCATAACTCTATATTCGTAGGTCCCCAGTGGCGTGAACATGGCTGTTTTCCACTCGTCTCCCTCCCGCATGCGAATGAGGTTGTACGCACCTCGCAGATCCAATTTGGTGAACACTCTGCCCTTCCGCACCTTTGCGAGGAGGTCGTCAATTCGGGGCATGGGGAAGTCCGACGGCTTAGTCACACTGTTCAAGGTCCTGTAATCCACTACGAGCCTCTTTTGGGGCGTATCCCGCTTCTTAACGAAGAACACCGGGCTGCCTCCCACCGCCTTGGACTCTCGGATGAAACCGCGCTCCAAATTATGATCTATGAACTCCTTGAGTTCTTGCAGCTCGTCCTCTGACATGGAATACAGTTTCCCCTTAGGCAGCGCCGCCCCTGGCAGCAGGTCAATCTTGCAGTCATATGGCCTGTGAGGGGGTAGCCTGTCTGCCTCCTTCTCGCAGAAAACTTCCAAAAATTCTGCGTACTTGTGGGGAATCGCTTGCAGCGTGCCTAGCAGTAGGTGTGACTCCTCTTCCTCTCCTTCCTGCCTGGGCACGATGCAGTGTTCAGCACAAAAGGAAGAGCCGAAGGTCAGCTGCCTCTGGTACCAAGCCAGCGTTGGGCTGTGTTTGTCCAGCCAACTCATGCCCAACACAATGGGCGTGTCCGACAATTGAGTGACGTTGAAGCTGATGACTTCTTGGTGATTCCCAAGTCGCATCACCATCGGTGGCGTCTGCTGCACCACTTGCCCTCCTAGCAGCTCCCTGCCATCCACCGTGACCACCTGCAGGGGCAGTGTGGCTGGCAGCAACTGTATAGCATGCTGGTTGACAAAGTCCTGCCCCATAAAGTCCGCATTGCTGCCTGAGTCAATGGTGATTGGCACGTCCATGGTGATGCCATTGGGCAGCTGGAGCGACGCGGTGAGCCTCACCACTGGTTTGGGCGGGAGGGGGTTCACGGGCTGTAAAATCTCTGGGGACTGCATCATTAATACGTCTGGCTGGGCCCCAGTGCCTCTTCCTCCAGCCAGACAGCGTCGTTTCCCTGCTGTGGTTCTCCTTGCTGCGTTGCTGCAGTCGCCATTGCTGAGGCTGCAGTGAGCTTGTGGAGCCTCTGGGGACACTCTTTCGCCATATGCCCTGGCTCCTCACAGACGTAACACTTCCTGTTCCCTCTAGGAGGCTTCGCTTTCACTGCTGCTGGTGCTAGGGCTCTGGTTGCTGACTGAGCCCTGGCACCTCCAACCTCCATCGGTTCAGCTCCTCCCCCTGGCGGAGGCGTGGATTGCGTACGTGCTGCTTCTCTGGGAAAGAAGGAGGAGCCCCTGGCTGGTTCGCGCCCTCCACGCCCTTCGTCCCTGCTCCACGGACGTCCTTCCAGCCGTACCCCCACTGCCAGCGCCCTCTGCACGACCTCCTGGGTGGTCCGGGGTCTCTCCCCCCTCGCAATCTCATCTTTTACAGAGCTGTTTAGTCCCTCCCAGAAAAGGTCTCTTACAGGGGTCGCATCTCTGTCCCATTCTAGGGCACTGGCCAAGGCGAAAAAGCGGGCATGGTACTGCCGTACGCTGGCCCTTCCTTGCTTCAGTCCATGAATCTGTTGCCGAGCAAGATCCACGTCAATGCTTGATAAAAAACACGCATCCATCGCTTTAATAAAGGCATTCGCATTTTGGAGCGCCGGATCGTTATCCCTCCATAAATTGCGCAGCCATGCTCTGGCATCCCCATGCAGATAAGACATGATGAACCCCACTTTCTCTTGCTCATCTCTAAAATCTTTACTCAGCAGTTGCAGTGCACACAGTACGTCTGCTTTAAAATTGGGATACTGTTGCAGGTTCCCATCGAAGTGAGAGACCAGACCGCCTGTGCGTCTCCCCAACCCAATCCCCTCTGGTTTGGGTGTCTGTTGCCCATGCTTCGTAAGCACTTCCAACCTGACCTGGAGATCCCTGTAGGCGGCAGCTGCGTCCTCCTCTCTCTTCCTGGATGCGAGAGCCTCGGCATTCAGCTGTGACACTGCTTCTCTGAGTTCCGCTATCTGCTGTTCAGCCGTCATGTCGGCTGCCGTTCGTGAGCTCACTAGTAGGCACCTGCTTCTCTCCTCTCCTCGAGGCTGTAGATGCCCACAATATGGGGACGGAGCTTACTGTCAGGGTTGCTTCAAGATCCTAGCTCACAGAGGATCACGCTAGCCAACGGTCATTAGGTAAAAGTCTTTATTGAGTTACAGTTTCCATTCTCAAGCTGCTGCGTGCAACCCTACGTCTAGTAGCTAGATCGGCGAAGCTCCGTCTGAATCTCCGCCCCTCGTACACCAACTTAATATCCTAGCCCTGCTCCACCTTTTCCGCCTGACTGTTCTTCTCTGGGTCCCTCTGCCCCCCTGGGTCTCTTCCTTCCGGGATTCTTCGGACGCTGACCCCCCGGACTCTCCTGTCTCCTTGCGCCGGGCTTTAGGACCCGGCTCTCTTTCCGGGCTGCCTACTGCGCCTCCTTCCTGTGCATTTGAACTTGGCGCGCGCGCCCAACCTTCCACCTTCCGTCTAACCGTTTCTTCGCTCCCAGATGGAGGTGTGGCCACCCCTGACTCGTGCCCTCCCTCCTGCTGTGAGCTGCCAGCGCTTGCCCCCTGGCTCCTTTCCTCTTCCCTGCTCTCTGGCGGTGACGCTGGACCCGATCTCCAACTGCTCTCCTCTGATTCCCCTCTGGCCCTATCTCCCTGGGGTGCCCCCCTAAACTCCCCCCTTGCCTTGGCCACTGGTGCTCCTTTCTGTGAATCCTCCGACTCACTGGAGAGACTCGGAGATCTCGGGTCGTCGTCATCGCTCATCCTTTCTTCTGCCTCCTCCCCTTCGCTCTCTGTTTCCTCCCTTGCCCTTGCCTCTGCTCCTGAACCCCTGACAAACGTCTTTTCGCTTCCATATGTGAAGAAAGAAGACAAATAAGCTTTCATTGAGCTTATTTCAATTCGCAAGATGTTTTTTGGGTGTGCACTAGAATCAACTCCAACCAAAGCAAAAAGGAGGTTTGGGTTCCATTTGTAGATGGAAGAAAAAGAAGATGATAAAGCTTATTTCCAATTGTTGTTTTTGGCGTTAGAAAGCACACTCACCCCAAAATCAAACTGAAGTGTATAAGCCAAAATCAATATATAGGTGTTTTAGTTCCATCTCAATGAAAAGAGGACGAATAAACTTGGATTGTTTTATTCGGTGTTCACACACCCACAATTAGAAAGCAAAGTGTAATAAGTCTAAGCTAGGCAAAAGAGGATGGTTTGGGTTTCATCTACTTAGAAAGAAGAATCTTGGATTTCACTTATTTCAAGTTGTGTTCTTTGGTGAAAATGCAACATTAGCCCAGGAATCGCAAAGTGTATGTAATGAGACGAAAATAACAAAACACCGCCTTTTCGCTTCCATATGTGAAGAAAGAAGACAAATAAGCTTTGATTGAGCTTATTTCAATTCGTGTGGTGTTTTTTGGGTGTGCACTAGAATCACCTCCAATCAAATAAAAATGGTGTTTTCGGTTCCATCTGCATAAGAAGAAGCTGTGATTGGGTTTATTTCCCGTTGCTGTTTTTGGGTTTAGAATGCATTCACCCAAAAATCGCAGTTAAATGTTTGTTAGCAGCCCAAATCAAGCATAGCTGCTTTGGTTCCATCTCAATCGAAAGAGCACGAATAAGCTTTAATTGTTCTTTCCGTGTTCATTCACAACAATTTAGCAAAGCAAAGTGTAATAAGTCTAAACTAGGCAAAAGAGGATGTTTTGGGTTTCATTTACTTAGAAAGAAGAATAATGGATTTCACTTATTTCAAGTTGTGTTCTTTGGTGAAAATGCAACATTAGCCCAGAAATCGCAAAGTGTATGTAATGAGACCAAAATAACAAAACACCGTCTTTTCGCTTCTATATGTGAAGAAATAAGACCAATAAGCTTTGATTGAGCTTATTTCAATTCGTATGGTGTTTTTTGGGTGTGCACTAGAATCACCTCCAACCAAATAAAAATGGTGTTTTCGGTACCATCTGCATAAGAAGAAGATGATAAAGCTGCGATTGGGTTTATTTCCCGTTGCTGTTTTTGGGTTTAGAATGCATTCACCCAAAAATCGCAGTTAAATGTTTGTTAGCAGCCCAAATCAAGCATAGCTGCTTTGGTTCCATCTTTCCGTGTTCATTCACACACAATTAGCAAAGCAAAGTGTAATGTCTAAACTAGGCAAAAGAGGATGTTTTGGGTTTCATTTACTTAGAAAGAAGAATAATGGGTTTCAATTATTTCAAGTTGTGTTCTTTGGTGAAAATGCAACATTAGCCCAGAAATCGCAAAGTGTATGTAATGAGACCAAAATAACAAAACAACGTCTTTTCGCTTCCATATGTGAAGAAAGAAGACAAATAAGCTTTGATTGAGCTTATTTCAATTCGTGTGGTGTATTTTGGGTGTGCACTAGAATCACCTCCAATCAAATAAAAATGGTGTTTTCGGTTCCATCTGCATAAGAAGAAGCTGTGATTGGGTTTATTTCCCGTTGCTGTTTTTGGGGTTAGAATGCATTCACCCAAAAATCGCAGTTAAATGTTTGTTAGCAGCCCAAATCAATCATAGCTGCTTTGGTTCAATCTCAATCGAAAGAGCACGAAAAACTTTAATTGTTCTTTCCGTGGTCGTTCACACACAATTAGCAAAGCAAAGTGTAATAAGTCTAAACTAGGCAAAAGAGGATGTTTTGGGTTTTATTTACTTACAAAGAAGAATAATGGATTTCACTTATTTCAAGTTGTGTTCTTTGGTGAAAATGCAACATTAGACCAGAAATCGCAAAGTGTATGTAATGAGACCAAAATAACAAAACAACGTCTTTTCGCTTCCATATGTGAAGAAAGAAGACAAATAAGCTTTCATTGAGCTTATTTCAATTAGCAAGATGTTTTTTGGGTGTGCACTAGAATAACCTCCAACCAAAGCAAAAAGGAGGTTTGGGTTCCATTTGTAGATGGAAGAAAAAGAAGATGATAAAGCTTATTTCCAATTGTTGTTTTTGGCGTTAGAAAGCACACTCACCCCAAAATCAAACTGAAGTGTATAAGCCAAAATCAATATATAGGTGTTTTAGTTCCATCTCAATGAAAAGAGGACGAATAAACTTGGATTGTTTTATTCGGTGTTCACACACCCACAAGTAGCAAAGCAAAGTGTAATAAGTCTAAGCTAGGCAAAAGAGGATGGTTTGGGTTTCATCTACTTAGAAAGAAGAAGAAGAAGATGATAAAGCTTTGATGGGGTTTATTTCCCGTTGCTGTTTTTGGGGTTAGAATGCATTCACCCAAAAATCGCAGTTAAATGTTTGTTAGCAGCCCAAATAAAGCATAGCTGCTTTGGTTCCATCTTTCCGTGTTCATTCACACACAATTAGCAAAGCAAAGTGTAATAAGTCTAAACTAGGCAAAAGAGGATGGTTTGGGTTTCATTTACTTAGAAAGAAGAATCTTGGATTTCACTTATTTCAAGTTGTGTTCTTTGGTGAAAATGCAACATTAGCCCAGGAATCGCAAAGTGTATGTAATGAGACGAAAATAACAAAACAACGTCTTTTCGCTTCCATATGTGAAGAAAGAAGACAAATAAGCTTTGTTGAGCTTATTTCAATTCGTGTGGTGTTTTTTGGGTGTGCACTAGAATCACCTCCAACCAAAGCAAAAAGGAGGTTTGGGTTCCATCTGTAGATGGAAGAAAAAGAAGATGATAAAGCTTATTTCCAATTGTTGTTTTTGGCGTTAGAAAGCACACTCACCCCAAAATCAAACTGAAGTGTATGTTATAAGCCAAAATCAAGTATAGGTGTTTTAGTTCCATCTCAATGAAAAGAGGACGAATAAACTTGGATTGTTTTATTCGGTGTTCACTCACCCACAAGTAGCAAAGCAAAGTGTAATAAGTCTAAACTAGGCAAAAGAGGATGGTTTGGGTTTCATCTACTTAGAAAGAAGAATCTTGGATTTCACTTATTTCAAGTTGTGCTCTTTGGTGAAAATGCAACATTAGCCCAGGAATCGCAAAGTGTATGTAATGAGACGAAAATAACAAGACACCACCTTTTCGCTTCCATATGTGAAGAAAGAAGACAAATAAGCTTTGATTGAGCTTATTTCAATTCGTGTGGTGTTTTTTGGGTGTGCACTAAAATCACCTCCAATCAAATAAAAATGGTGTTTTCGGTTCCATCTGCATAAGAAGAAGCTGTGATTGGGTTTATTTCCCGTTGCTGTTTTTGGGGTTAGAATGCATTCACCCAAAAATCGCAGTTAAATGTTTGTTAGCAGCCCAAATCAATCATAGCTGCTTTGGTTCCATCTCAATCGAAAGAGGACGAATAAACTTGGATTGTTTCATTCGGTGTTCACTCACCCACAAGTAGCAGAGCAAAGTGTAATAAGTCTAAACTAGGCAAAAGAGTATGTTTTGGGATTCATTTACTTAGAAAGAAGAATCTTGGATTTCACTTATTTCAAGTTGTGTTCTTTGGTGAAAATGCAACATCAAACTGAAGTATGCTTGTTTTGGGCTGCTAACAAATATTTAACTGCGATTTTTGACCAAAACACCTTTTTGCTTTGGTTGGAGGTGATTCTAGTGCACACCCAAAAAACATCTTTCGAATGGAAATAAGCTCAATCAAAGCTTATTTTTCTTCTTTCTTCACATATGGAAGCGAAAGGACGGTTTTGTTATTTTCGTCTCATTACATACACTTTGCAATTTCTGGGCTAACGTTGCATTTTCACCAAAGAACACAACTTGAAATAAGTGAAATCCAAGATTCTTCTTTCTAAGTAAATGAATCCCAAAACATCCTCTTTTGCCTAGTTTAGACTTATTACACTTTGCTCTGCTACTTGTGGGTGAGTGAACACCCAATGAAACAATCCACGTTTATTCGTCCTCTTTCGATTGAGATGGAACCAAAGCAGCTATGCTTGATTTGGGCTGATAACAAACATTTAACTGCGATTTTTGGGTGAATGCATTCTAACCCCAAAAACAGCAACGGAAAATAAACCCCATCACAGCTTTATCATCTTATGCAGATGGAACTGAAAACACCATTTTGATTTGGTTAGGGGTGATTCTGGTGCACACCCAAGAAGCACCATGCATATTCAAATAAGTTCAATCAAAGCTTATTTGTCTTCTTTCTACACATATGGAAGCGAAAAGACGGTGTTTTGTTTTTTTGGTCTCATTACATACACTTTGCAATTTCTGGGTTAATGTTGCATTAACACTAAAGAACACAATTTGAATCTTGGCGAAAGCCAAGATTCTTCTTTCTATGTAGTTGGAACCCAAAACATCCTCTTTTGCCTAGTTTAGACATTACACTTTGCTTTGCTATTTGTTTGTGAATGAACACGGAAAGAACAATTAAAGCTTATTCGTGCTCTTTCGATTGAGATGGAACCAAAACACCTATAATTGATTTGGGCTTATAACAAACATTTAACTGCCATTTTTGGTGAATGTGCATTCTAACCACTAAAACACCAATTTGATATAAGCCCACTCAGAGCTTTATCATCTTCTTTTTATGCAGATGGAACCCAAAACGCCATCTCTCTCGCTGCTCTACCTGGAGCTCCGGGCAGCTGAAGGGGAGGTTGTGTGCGACTCCTCTCTGGAATGCTATAATTTGTGTTTTGTATGCCTGCTGCTATCTGTTAACCTTATGCAAATAAAGCATTGCTTATTCTTCATCCACTGGCGTGCTTATTGGCTCCAGATCCAGAAATAACCCTGCCCTTGACGGAACATATACAGTGCTTTTTTCTGGGGGGGGGGGACGCAGGGGAATGCATAAAACATTTTGTGAATGTACGTTTGTCCATTTACTATATTTATTTTTCCCGGTTTGAACTATAAAATGGTTATTTTCTTGAGTCAAAATGAGAGTAGACCCAATCATTTTTTTAGAAAAGAAGCACTGCATATATACACACACATATACATATATCCATTTTATTTTTATATATTTATTATATATATACACACACACATATACATATATCCATTTTATTTTTATATATTTACAAACGGACACCTATATCTAGGTATGTATATTCTTGTATATATACTTCCGTGGCCCACCCCCACCATCCCTCCGCCACGGTGCACGAGAGGAAGGCCACTGGGGGAGAAAGGCAGGTGAGGGTGGGGCGGGGGGCAGGGCTGCACTCTGGGGAGAGCGGGGTCGGGAGAGCAACGTCGCAGCGCCTCTTCCGCTCTTTCCCCTCCCCTTCCTGTCCTCTTGCCTCTCCTCCAGTGGCACCTCCTTCCGGTAATCCTACCCTCGCCAAACATGGCGGCAGCACAGCCTCTTCCACCCTTTACTCTCCCCTTCCTGTCCTCTTGCCTCTCCTCCAGTGGCACCTCCTTCCGGTACCCCTGCCCTCGCCCAACATGGCGGCAGCACAGCCTCCTCCGCCCTCCCGAACAAGGAGTGCAGAAAAAGGTGAAACTGCCATGAAAAGGAGAGGAGGAGTGTGTGAGTGAGAGTGAGACAGGGAGCATCCTAGTAGAGATGGAAGGGGAACCCAAGGGTCATCTAGTCCAACCCTCTGCAAAGAAGCTCAGAGCTACAATTCCCAGGTCTTCTTTGGGAATTCTATGGGAAGTAAGAGTTTCTACATTCATGAGCATTCACTTAGAGTGCGCTCATGTTTTTACCTTTTATTGAAAGTGGCCACTAGTGACTTGGGTGGAGTATAAATAATAAAATTATATTGCTAATTTAACCCTAACCCTAAGTAATAAAATTAAATTTCTCCTTCTGCTGTTCTTCTCTTACCGTAACGCAACCCCAACTCTAACTCCTAATCCTATTCCAACTCAAACCCAACTCTCACTGTAACCCTCTGCTTCTTTATGATTTGTTTCTGTGTTTCTGGTGTTTTGGCTTGGTTATGTCATAAAATTGAAGAAATACCACCAGAAGCACAAAAACCAAGAAATATTCCCAAAATGAGGCAAAACCAGGAGACATGAAAACCAAGCCAAATCAATGGAAAAGAAACAATCTCACCCAAAACCGCAGAACCATTCAAAGTAAAAGAAGCAAAACAATTAAATGCAAAAAAAAGCAAAACCACCCCAAATTAAACAAACCAGCAGAAAACAAAAAAGAAGCAGTAAAGCCACCAATTACAAAGAAACTGGAAACCAGTTTTTAAAAAGCAAAATGCAATTTATGGGAGTCCAAAAGCACTTCAAGCAACAGAAATTAACCAACATAGCATACTAGTTTTCACTTAGTCTTGGGTTTCTGGTGAATGTGCTTTGTTTGCAGCTGGCTTCATTTCTTTTCCATTGGTTTAGCTTGTTTTTTGGACTTTTGCTTTATTGCTTCTTTTGAGAAGTTTTCTTGTTTTTGCATTCTGGTGGTGTCAGGGCCGCCCCTGAACCCCTGACAGGTGGTAATACTTTTGAATGCTTTGGGGGTTTCTGGTGAATCTGCTTTGTTTGGGATTAGTTGGCTTCTTTGCCAGTTTCCATTGATGTTGCTTTTACATGGTTCTTCTGCTTCTTTTCAGTAGGTTTTTGTGTTTTTAGTGGTTGACTTCATTGTTGGAATGGTCATTTCTGGTGGTTTTGCTTCATTTCTGGTGGTTTTCCTTTTATTCTTGGGATTATCAGATCTCATACAAATTAATATTCTCAAAGGTGCAAAACCCAAAAAACCTAGAAAGGAAGCAAACTCACCATCAATCCAGCACCCAATCTGTTATGTACTAACCTTGGGTCCTAGAATGCAACAACTGATTGGTCTTTTCCTGCAGGCCAATCAGGCTCCAAGAGGGAAGCAGAGTTAGCCAGTCAGACGGTACTCATTGTGTAAATAATGTATATAAAAGCATGAGGGGGGGGGCAATAAAGAGCATGAAATACATACAAGACTCTGAGTATATTTCACAATCGTAATTTATATAAAAGAATCTATGAAACGAAAACCACAGAAAAAATTCAACATAATCCCCAAAACAAACAAGAAACAACAGAAACAAACCACATCCACAAAAGATGAGAAAACCAATTGAATAGAACCACAAGAAACCCACGCAGTAAACATCTCAGGGAAAAGCGAAATCACCCCAGGCACCATGCAAAACTAAGGTTTAACTGGCTTTGGGGTTTCTGCGCAATTTACTTTTTCCCTCTTGTTGGGGGTTTCTGATGGTATTTCTTCTGCTTCTCACATTTCTGCTTCTTTTCAATTGGTTTTGGGATTCTGGTGAATTTGGTAATGATTTGATTGAAGTCTCTGTCTGGCAATTTTCCTTTTTCATGAATTCCTTCCTTGTTGGGTTTCTGGTATCTCACTTTTGGTTTTCACATTTCTCTTAGTTTTGCTACGTTTCAGGTAGTTTGCTTACTTTTGGGAATTATCCAGTCTCATAAAAATGAAGTGTCAGAGCTGCCCGAGGTCCCAGCTCACAAAGGACCAACGCCAGTTCATTGTTATATAAAACAGTCTTTATTGAAGCTCAATTTCACTTTCACAGCCGCGGCGCGCAGCTCTACGTCTCAAACTCTAGACCGCTGAAGCTCCGTCTGAATCTCCTCCCCCCAGACACCAGTTTAAGACTCTAGCCTTGCTCCACCTCTTCCTTTGCTCTTTCCTCCTTTGGTTCCGCCTGTCCGCTGGGGTCTTGCCCTTCCTAGACTCTTCTGACGCTGAGTCCCCTGAGTCTTCCCCCTGCCTCCGGCGGGCTTTAGGACCTGGTTCCCAATCCGGGTTTTCTGCTGTCCTGTGCGCCTGTACATTCGAACTTGGCGCGCGCGCCCAGCCCGCCGCCTTCCTCCTGACCGTTACACTGCTCCTGTCACTGCTTCCCCCTTTGGGGAGGCTAGCTGGACCTGACGTCCCCTCCGTTCCCCCGCTCTCCGATAGAGGCGTGGTCAGCCCTGACTCATCTTCTCTCTCTGCTGGAGGAGATGCTGGCCCTGACACATGGGACTCTTCCCCCCCCCCCCACTGCGCTCTGGTGGGGAAGCTGGTCCTGATCTCCCACTGCTGCTTTGGGAGTCTCCGCTGGCCCCTTGCTTCTGTTGCGTCTCCCCTGTGACCCCCCTTGCCCTGACCATAGGCGCTCCCTTCTTGGAATCTTCTGATTCGCTGGAGAGGCTCATGGAATCTCTCGGGTCACTGTCATTCTCCCCTCCACTGCCCTCAGATTCTTCCCCTTCGCTCTCCATTTCCTCTCTCCCCTGTGCCTCTGCTCCTGAGCCCCTGACATGAAGCAATATCATTAGAAGCTTAAAAAGCATGAAAAAAAACCCCAGGCACTAACCCTAACCCTGAACGTTCACCTATCCCCTGCCCTAGCCCTAACCCTAATCCTGACATTCTGGTCATCCATCTTGGGGATAACAATCTGGTGAGGTAAATTCAGTTGAGATCACTAAATATCTCCATCAGCTGTGCTTCCTCATCCCTGAGCTTATCATAGTTTGGTTTGGAATGTTGTAGAGGTGCTTATGGAGTGGGGGCAGCCTTCCTAAGAAGGTGGATGGGCAAGACACAAAGCTAATCATTCTACAACGATGTTTGTGTTTGAAAATGTGGGTGCTTATATCCCTCATGGCAGAATTATGTTCTGTGCCCAACAGTTGTATAGACCTGGTGGTATGCATCTTTCTGATTTGGGTTGGGTTCTTAAGGATCTGCAAAGAGCTCTGTTTGAGCACTTGTGTGTTTGTGGGTAGAGGTGAACAAGCACACCTGCCCAGACAATTTGATTTGGTTACATTGGTCGAATCTGACTAGTTTTGCCGATCCTCAAGTTGTTATATTTAATAAATACAACCTATTTATCCACTTTTGGTTGTCTTGACTCTTCCTCCTGATGTGCTAGGAACCACTCCGTTTGGGGGGCACTGCAAAACATGCGGTTTTTACTGCAAACATTTTGCCAGACTTTGGCCTTGATTTGGAGTGAATCAGGCGATGTTGGGTTTTGGGGTGACCTTATGACCCCTGTCACTTACTTGGTTTGTCGGGCAAAATGCTAAAAAAATTCTACAATGTCTGGCAAAATGCTACAAGACTTTTGCCAGACTTTGGCACCAGTTTGGAGTGAACCGGACAATGATGGGTTTTTGATATTAATTATGAACCCCGGTTTGATGTATCAATTACTCTGTTTATGGGGTGTTACAAAATGTGGGGGGTTTGCTGCAAAACTTTTACCAAACATTAGTTTTGATGGGATCCCAGATTTGGGGGTTTGTAGTTAAATGAAGCATTCTTTCAGTGCTGCTCGGGAAATGTGCAGTTTCCGTCAGATCAAACTAATACTACTGGATAAAATTATATGGTTGTTGATTATCAGACAGTTCTCCCATTTATCAAGGAAAACGTCTGTTATGGGTGGCTTTTGCTTGGTGTGTGTGACTGTTGACAGACAGATTTGAAAAGGAACACAGCTTCCTCTGTTTGTCTCGCAGTAACTTACTGGCCTTTTTGATTATGCAGTCGGCTCGCCCAACACTTCCAGTTGGATTCCGAGGACAGGAAATGATTCTGCTAAAGGCTTTCTGTGAATATACCGGTAATTCCAGTTGATTTGATTTAATGGTCACATAAAGGCACTTTCTTTGGTTATAAAATGATGTTGTGAGTCTTATATCTGAGCAGTCAATAAACTCCCTCCCCCACAGAAACGCTTGTCTTCTTCTTCTGCTTGGCATCCATACAGTACTTACATGTTTGTTTAAAGAAAGACTAACCCCACCCCGAACCCCACCTCCAGCTTTCATCTTATTATTCTAGTGACTAGTCAGTGTTCATAGCAACACTTGCTTTTGTTCCTAGACAAACTGCCCTGAAAGACAGTTACTATGAACTACATGTGTCTTCTTGATATATAAGGTTGTTGCTAGTTTCTGAAAAACACTTCTTTATCTTTCAACAAGAAATAAATGAATAGGAGGCTGCTCTAAGGAAGAAGTGTGATTGCATCTGGAATATCAGACTCTCTGTATTTTTATTTATTTACTTGATTTAGGGGTGGCCACTTCACCCCCTGGCTATGCCCATGTCCCCAACTAACTGAGCTTCTTGGGATCATCCTGCCATGCTGTGAGCTACTACATTATCCTGCACTTTACAGAACCTTCCTTAAAGAATAAAAAACTGAGGCAAATTTCCAGTCTAAACAGGCTACACAAAAAGAAACAGCAGCGATTCTTTATGTTTGACTTGTGCTTGAGCGCCTGATATCTCAGAAAATCAACATCAGTGTTGGGGTGGGTGGGTCAGGGCATTTCCAAAATGTTATGATAGATGGAGCCATGGATGTGGCCAAGGGGGGCCAACTAAATAAAAATACATAGCTAACTGAGGTTCTGACCCCCTAACAAAAGGCCTGCCTCCACTAACAAAAATCCTGGCTACGCCCATGGATGAAGCCAACTACAGTAACTCTGGTTTTGTCCCCACCCAGAAGTGTAGCATGTGTGGGCCGTGGGGGCACAAATTTGTGTCAGGGGCACAAACAGGTGCCCCCACAGCAGGCTCCCTCATTGGTGCCTGGCTCCACGTGAGAAGGAGCTGACCTAAGCTGCAGTGCTTCTGCTGGCCACAGCTCTGTCCTTAGGTTAGGCCTGACCCAAGGAAGAGAGCAGGAGGGTGGGTGGCTGCAGTGCACCTCGCTCCCAGTCACAGCAGCAGCTCCGCCTCCGGGTCGCTTCTGACCTGGCGCACTCAAGGAGCCTGAGCAGCAGCTTCCCTGTCCCTCTCCTCCCCTGGACAGGGGCATGTGGGGCATGCCCCTCCCCCCTCGTTGAGTTCTGCAAAGGCAGCCCTGAGACTGAGGAGGAAGGAGCTCACTGCTCATGCCAACCCTAGAGAGGATGTAAGAAAGAAGCAGGCTGTTGGAGGACAGCCAAGAAACAATTGAGCTTGGTGGAGCAGTGCCCCAGTCCCCCTTAAGGACGAGCCTCCACTGACAGGGAGCAAGAAGGAATTTGAAATGGGGAACTACAATATTGGCATGGGAACTACAATAGCTCAATGTTGCAATTTGTCTACCCTACTTAATATTTACCATTAAGGAAAGTATAAAGTCATGGAGTAAATCCTTTCAGGTTGTTGATGTGAAGCAGCAGACCTCAATCTGATACTGCAAATGTTATAGAATTATTGAATATTCAGAAGTATACCTCTCCACCACTCCTTAGTCAGGCTAGTTTTGGGCATTTATTGCAAGATTATCCCAAGTGGAAAGGAATAATGTATTTTCACTGTTATGTATTCAGTGGTCTGTCTTTGCTTCCCATTGTCTCAGGAATTGGGTAATTACCATCTCAAAGGAATGGCCAGACTACCAGGAAAGGCAATCAGATAAGGCATTATCAGATAACCTGGCAGACAGGAAAAACAACATTCAAATTTCTATTGTAGAAATTTTCCTTTTCTGTGATGTAGGTATGATGTTTGTGGGGGTGGTCTTGAGCTCCAGGGCAGGGAATTTCAAAATGGCAAGCACACATTGTTTGCGGTCCTCCTCCTCTCTCCTGCGTGTGGGTGGAGCACCCTGTTGCAACAGTTTAATAAAGATCAGGCTTACTAGCTGCTTTGCTTCTCAATATTCTCTGGTTGGCCTCTGTTATTTTCTCCTCCCGATGGAGAACCTACAAGGTTCTCCAATACATAAAGGAATAAGGGCAGATTTTGTTTACAACAACACAAAGCCATCTGAAACTGTCAAATAAACTGCAAGAGCAGCAATGGAAAATTGCTTTCACACACTAAAAGTTCCCTGCAACTAGAAAGCCAGCAAAGCAGGGGAAAGGCTAGCTTTTTTAATTGACAAGTACCTTCTCTATGATGTGCTAGGCTTTGGTTTTTACGCATAGAAGTGTTATTCCTCACCTGTAGCTTGAGGTAGTATGGTCCATTTGGCCACCTCATTCTGCTGCATATGGAGAGTGCTGGAATTTTTAATTCTTAAGGAAACATTGTGTCTATTTTTCCCACATGAGATGTTTCTTTACTTATATCAATAATGTTATGAAAGACTTGTAGCATGCTTCAAGCTGATTAGCACTTGGTGGCTGTGAAGCTTTAAATACAAAACAGACACATAGTGAAAAGATTTCTACACACTGAATTTTTTATTTATTTCACAGAGCAATTGCTTTCAGCTTTGCAGAGGAGCCCGTAGTATCCAAACTACAGTACTTCCGTGAGAGCTGTGAAGCAGAGCTCCCTCCACTGGCTCTGCAGTGACAGGACAGCTCCCTCGGGCCTCCTCTCCCCACAACTGTTATCTGGGGCAGCCATCAGTGGGAGAGCTTTGCTGGAGGTCCAGCTCCTGAACTGTGCCAGCTGGTCAACATAGGAACAACTGTTTAGTGATTTGTGACTGAGATTTGATATTCCTCTTCCCTCCCTGCCCCCTTTGCCTGTGGGTAGGGACCATCTTGCTTTGATTGCATTTAAGTTGTCTGGTGGCCTTGTTGGCTGAACAGCGAGGCACAAATGTTCCAAATAAATAAATCTCTATACACAGTATAGAAAATTAGTGATCTTTGTAATGTGTGATTTTGTAGTACTACTTTGTAGTAGGGTGGCCAGATACCACATAGTATTTGAGCAAGAACAGAAGACCAAATAAGTGAATAAGGCTAAAACCGGAGTGGGGGGTTGGGGGTGCAAATGTGATTTACAAATCATAGAATCATAGAGTTGGAAGAGACCACAAGGGCCATCGAGTCCAACCCCCTGCCAAGCAGGAAACACCATCAGAGCACTCCTGACATATGGTTGTCAAGCCTCTGCTTAAAGACCTCCAAAGAAGGAGACTCCACCACACTCCTTGGCAGCAAATTCCACTGTCGAACAGCTCTTACTGTCAGGAAGTTCTTCCTAATGTTTAGGTGGAATCTTCTTTCTTGTAGTTTGAATCCATTGCTCCGTGTCTGCTTCTCTGGAGCAGCAGAAAACAACCTTTCTCCCTCCTCTATATGACATCCTTTTATATATTTGAACATGGCTATCATATCACCCCTTAACCTCCTCTTCTCCAGGCTAAACATGCCCAGCTCCCTTAGCCGTTCCTCATAAGGCATTGTTTCCAGGCCTTTGACCATTTCGGTTGCCCTCCTCTGGACACGTTCCAGTTTGTCAGTGTCCTTCTTGAACTGTGGTGCCCAGAACTGGACACAGTACTCCAGGTAAGGTCTGACCAGAGCAGAATACAGTGGCACTATTACTTCCCTTGATCTAGATGCTATACTCCTATTGATGCAGCCCAGAATTGCATTGGCTTTTTTAGCTGCCGCGTCACACTGTTGGCTCATGTCAAGTTTGTGGTCAACCAAGACTCCTAGATCCTTTTCACATGTACTGCTCTCAAGCCAGGTGTCCCCCATCTTGTATTTGTGCCTCTCATTTTTTTTGCCCAAGTGCAATACTTTACATTTCTCCCTGTTAAAGTTCATCTTGTTTGTTTTGGCCCAGTTCTCTAATCTGTCAAGGTCGTTTTGAAGTGTGATCCTGTCCTCTGGGGTGTTGGCCACCCCTCCCAGTTTGGTGTCATCTGCAAATTTGATCAGGATGCCCTTGAGTCCATCATCCAAGTCGTTGATAAAGATATTGAATAAGACCGGGCCCAAGACAGAACCCTGTGGCACCCCACTAGTCACTCTTCTCCAGGATGAAGAGAAACCATTGATGAGCACCCTTTGGGTTCGTTCGGTCAGTCAGCCAGTTACAAATCTACTGAGTGGTAGCATAGTCAAGACCGCATTTTACCAGCTTCTCTACAAGAATATCATGGGGCACCTTGTCGAATGCCTTGCGTCAAGGCATCAAGGTAGGCTACATCCACTGCGTTCCCTTCATCTACCAGGCTTGTAATTCTGTCAAAAAATGAGATCAGGTTAGTCTGACATGACTTATTTTTCAGAAATCCATGCTGACTATTGGTGATCACAGCATTCCTTTCTAGGTGCTCACAGACTGTTTGCTTAATGATCTGCTCCCGAATCTTCCCTGGTATTGATGTCAGACTGACTGGGTGATAATTATTTGGGTCCTCTCTTTTCCCCTTTTTGAAAATAGGGACAACATTTGCCCTCCTCCAGTCTGCCGGGACATCGCCTGTTCTCCAGGTATTCTCAAAGATGATTGCCAGTGGTTCTGAGATCACATCTGCCAGTTCTTTTAATACTCTTGGATGCAGTTCATCTGGCCCTGGAGACTTGAATACATCTAAACTAGTTATTCTGGGCTGTGTTTCCTCGGCTGAATCATTTGCTCCAAATTCTTCAGGTCGGGCATTGTTTTCTTTATCGGAGAAGATTGAGGCAAAGAAGGCATTGAGGAGTTCAGCCCTTTCTGTGTCCCCTGTTTGCATTTCACCATCTTCTCCTCTGAGTGACCCCACTGTTTCTTTGTTCTTCCTTTTGCTACGGACATACCCATAATAGCCTTTTTTGTTGCTTTTAACCTCTCTAGCAAGCCTGAGTTCATTCTGTGCTTTAGCTTTTCTGACTTTCTGTCTACATGTGCTGGCTATTTGTTTGAATTCCTCTTTGGTCGTTTGCCCCTTTTCCATTTTTTGTACACATCCTTTTTTAATCTTAACTCAGTTAAAAGTTCTTTAGATAGCCACCCTGGCTTCTTTAGGCACCTTCCATGTTTCCGTCTCATTGGTATTGCCTGAAGTTGTGCTTTTACTATCTCCCTCTTAACAGACTCCCAGCCATCATGAACTCCCTTTCCTTTTAGTATTACAGTCCATGGGATCTCACCCAGCACTTCCCTAAGTTTTATGAAGTCGGCTTTCTTAAAGTCAAGAAATTGAGTCCTAGTATGCTTGGCTCCTCCTTTCCGCTGTATAGTAAACTTCAGAAGAGCATGATCACTCGTGCCTAATGATCCTTCCACTTCTACCCCACTAACCAGGTCATCAACATTGGTTAGGACCAGATCTAAAATGGCTGTTCCTCTTGTTGCTTCTCCCACTTTCTGGACAATGAAGTTGTCTGCAAGGCCAGTGAGGAATCTGTTTGACCGTATGCTCTTGGCTGAGTTTGACATCCAACAAATATCCGGGTAATTGAAGTCCCCCATTACTACTATCTCCCTTCCTTTTGCATGCTTGGCCATCTGTTCCAGGAAGGCATCATCTATGTCCTCCGTTTGGCTTGGGGATCTATAGTAAACTCCCACAATGAGGTCTCTGTTATAGAAATAGATTGTATCCCTCCATTATTACATTCCAATCGTGGGACTTATCCCACCAGGTTTCAGTGATTCCTATTATGTCATATTTAGTTTGCTGTACCAAGAGCTCAAGCTCATCTTGTTTATTTCCCATGCTTTGCGCATTAGTGTACAGACATTGAAGTCCATTAATCATTCCCCCGTGTCTCTTATTTAAGGATTTTTTCCTCCCACCACTAGGTCTGCGTGCTGTTTGCTCCATTTGGTCTATGACATTTGGATGATCATCTTCATCAATTGATAGACTCCTACCTTCAGGAGCACTGTCTCCCTCCCCCACATTAGTCAGTTTAAAGCCCTCCTGATGAGGTTTCTGAGATTTTTGGCAAAAACATTCCTCCCAACCGTTGTGAGGTGCAGCCCATCGCTTGCCAGAAGTCCATCTTCAAGAAACTGCAGTCCGTGATCTAAGAATCCAAACCGTTCCTGTTTACACCATTTGCGAAGCCAGCTGTTCACTTCCACTATTTTTCCCTCTCTCCCTGGGCCACGTCGTTCAACTGGGAGGACAGATGAGATGACAATTTGTGCATTTAATTGCTTCAATTTCCTGCTCAGAGCCTTGTAGTCTCTTTTGATCTTCTGGAGGCTATTGCTTGCAGTGTCATTGGTTCCCACATGAACCATGAGGAAGAGGTATTTGTCAGTGGGTTTTATGATTCCTTGCAGTCGTTCAGTTACATCTTGGATCTTAGCCCCAGGGAGACAGCACACCTCCTAAGACATCTTGTCAGGCCCACGGACCACTGCTTCTGTTCCCCTCAGTAGGGAATCCCCTATCACCACTACACGCCTCCTCTTAGGTTTAGTCGGGGTTCTTGCGTGAGCTGTCCGTTCCAAGGTCGCCTGCACATTCCCGGAGGACTGACTTTGCTGCTCGTCTTTGAGAGATCCTCAAATGGAGTCTGTTCTTCGTCTTCCATGCTAGGGGAGAGGACTTCAAAGCGATTGTGTATTTCTAAACAATCAGAGCGAACCCTGGGCCTCCTACTTCTTTGAGTCACGTTTCTCCATATATCTGGCACCTGTGTTGGTGAACTAGCCTCCTTCTCAGGGGTGTCCCCTGTCTCCTCCTTGGTGGAGACGGTGTTCTCTGTTGCTTCCAAGAAGAGCTGCAGCTCTCTTAATTTTTTGGAGCGTAGCTACATGTTCCTCCAGTTGCTGGACTTTGTCTTCTAAGAGGGCAATCAACATACAATTGCTGCAGGTAAAGCTGCCTGCAGCCTTTGGCAAGATGGCAAACATTGTGCAGGAACCGCAGGCGACTGCAGCTGTTCCCTCACCCTCCATCTTGAAAACGTGTCGTTGGGGGTGGCTACAGTGGTCCTCCATCTTAAAAAGCGTGAAGACAGGACAAATAACCCCCCCAAAAAACCTAGGTCTCCCCCAACAAACGTTTGAGACTAGCTCCCCTAAATCTAAAAGATGGATCAAACTGCGTGCACCGCCAGGCGCACGCCGCTGCCCTGCAAGCTCTCATAAGCTCCTGCCACAGCTAATCACCTGACTCAACAGAAACCCTGCCCCCTCTGACCTTTGCACAGGGAGAGCAGCTAATCAGCCACAAACACACACACAAGAAAACCCTTATGTGCTATAAGAAATTATGTGCTATAAGAAACCAAGAAGCCTCCTGCTGGGTCAGACCAAAAGCCAAGAGCCTTTCTTCCTCCAGTACCCAATCAGATGCCTCCAGGAAAGCCAGCAACAGCCCTCCCCAATTGTTGCTCCCCAGCAACTAGAATTCAGAGACATACTGCCTTTGTACAAGGATCTATCACTTCTCCTTTGGGCAGACCACTCCTCCATGATTTTGTCTGATTCCTCTATAAGCCAGTGACCATGAGCACATCCTGTGGCTTTTTAGTACCATGCTTTCATTATGCATAGCATGAATAAATACTTTGTCCTATTCTGCTGCCCACTTATTCCAATCCAAATTGTACATTTTAAAAACTTCTCTATAAGTTAAGAATGTACATGATTTGCAGTGCATGTTTACTCAGGAGTAAAACTTAAGTTTAGTAGGACTTGCCTAGGAGTGTATATAAGACGACAGCCATATTCTGCTTTTGTTGGTCATGGGGAAATGCGCTGAACTATTGATTCTATATGGATGCTTCAGTTGCGAATCCTGCACTGCACTACATGACCCTTGGGGTGCCTTCCAACTCTATGATTCTATGAGTCCCTCCCCATGGTTGCTGACCCACTTTCTGGTGCCTGAGATTTCATCAGTTATTTTGCACACACTTTGAAGGCTCTTCTTTTACTAGAATCCTTTTGTTGAAATGAAACCTGAGGTTACCCAGATGCTGAATTCTACATCCACCCTCTAAATTTTGATGGCTTTTCCTTCACTTGCCCCACCTAAGTCACGCTTGGTCCCAGACAAAAACAAAACTTTATGGTCCAATACTGTGGTGAAATTTATCAGTGTGAATTGTTTTCTTCATTTTTTGGGAACAGATGTGGTGAAGCAGTGGGGGGAAATAAGTGCCTGCTTACTGCTGACCAAAGGGAATATCAACAAGAATTGAAAAAGAACTACAAGAAGTTGAAAGAGAACCTCAGACCAATGATTGAGAGGAAGATCCCAGAGCTGTGTAAACCTATTGTGAAAGTTAACAGTATTTCAAGGTATAAGAATAGCCCTTTCCCCCACATGCCCAATAAGCATAGCAAAATACAACATAGGATGGGGGGGGAAGCAATATGGTTCACTCCAGATGATCAGCCTCAGTTATCATGGCCAATGGTCATTTTCTTATTTATTTTAGGGGCTTATTCTAGTTTTAGGAAATATGAAAATCTGCCTCCACAGAACAGTTAAGAGCAGCTTCATGAAAAGGAGCTATCTACTTGCAGTGAATCAAATACTAGAGGATATGCAAATGTTGTTTGAAGTCGAAAGATTTCCCTTCTTTCTGTACTCAACAATCACATCTTCTAAGGGAGGGGATATTGAAACTACTTGCAGAAAAACTGATATTTTATTATAAATTGACATGGATATTTGCACGCACAGAGAAAACAGCTTTGTGTTTTCTCTAAATTCTAAAGGCCAGTTCACAATATTGCATTGTCAACACAATGTTCCCTCTATGTATGTATGTATGTATGTATGGGTATCTATGAAACTTCATCTGTGGATGTTTGACCATACCAAGCTCAAGGAAATGTTCCTGAATGCAACCCAAAGCCCCTTCTGCGCAATCATGAATTTGCATCAATGTTACATATAAGCACATTCACCAAGCAGCAGATACGAACAGTTAACCAAAACAAATCAACCCATTTTTTAAGCACATTTCTATTGCATTTATTGTGATAAGAAACTTACAGACATTTGTATCTAGATTCCAACTTATATAAAATTATTGTTGTTTGAATGGGAATAATCTTATTGCTTGATGGAAAGTACTGCAATGGATCTGGTAATAACTTTTCTCATGGAAGTGGATGCCATTATGCTTTTTAACAAGTAAGATAAATTTGCAGGAGGATAAAGCAATTGTCAGGGGTTCAGGAGCAGAGGCAAGGGCAAGGGAGGAAACAGAGAGCGAAGGGGAGGAGGCAGAAGAAAAGATGAGTGATGACGACGACCCGAGATCTCCGAGTCTTTCCAGTGAATCGGAGGATTCACAGAAAGGAGCACCAGTGGCCAGGGCAAGGGGGGAGTTTAGGGGGGCACCCCAGGAAGATAGAGCCAGAGGGGACTCAGAGGAGAGCAGTTGGAGATCGGGACCAGCGTCACCGCCAGAGAACAGGGAAGAGGAAGGGAGCCAGGGGGCAAGCGCTGGCAGCTCACAACAGGAGGGAGGGCACGAGTCAGGAGTGGCCACACCTCCATCTGGGAGCGAAGAGACGGTTAGACGGAAGGTGGAAGGTTGGGCGCGCGCGCCAAGTTCAAATGCACAGGAAGGCGGCGCAGTAGGCAGCCCGGAAAGGGAGCCAGGTCCTAAAGCCTGGCGCAAGGAGACAGGAGGGTCCGGGGGGTCAGCGTCAGAAGAATCCCGAAAGGAAGAGACCCAGGGGGGCAGAGGGACCCAGAGAAGAACAGTCAGGCGGAAAAGGTGGAGCAGGGCTAGGATATTAAGTTGGTGTACGAGGGGCGGAGATTCAGACGGAGCTTCGCCGGTCTTGCTACTAGACGTAGAGTTGCACGCAGAAGCTTGAGAATGGAAACTGTAACTCAATAAAGACTTTTACTTAATGACCGTTGGCTAGCGTGATCCTCTGTGAGCTAGGATCTTGAAGCAACCCTGACAGTAAGCTCCGTCTCTAGAATTGTGGGCATCTCCAGCCTCGAGGAGAGGAGAGAAGCAGGTGCCTACTAGCGAGCTCACGAACGGCAGCCGACATGACGGCTGAACAGCAGATAGCGGAACTCAGAGAAGCAGTGTCACAGCTGAATGCCGAGGCTCTCGCATCCAGGAAGAGAGAGGAGGACGCAGCTGCCGCCTACAGGGATCTCCAGGTCAGGTTGGAAGTGCTCACGAAGCAAGGGCAACAGACACCCAAACCAGAGGGGATTGGGTTGGGGAGACGCACAGGCGGTCTGGGCTCTCACTTCGATGGGAACCTGCAACAGTATCCCAATTTTAGAGCAGACGTACTGTGTGCACTGCAACTGCTGAGTAAAGATTTTAGAGATGAGCAAGAGAAAGTGGGATTCATCATGTCCTATTTGCATGGGGATGCCAGAGCATGGCTGCGCAATTTGTGGAGGGATAACGATCCGGCGCTCCAAAATGCGAATGCCTTTATTAAAGCGATGGATGCGTGTTTTTTATCAAGCATTGACGTGGATCTTGCTAGGCAACAGATTCATGGACTGAAACAGGGAAGGGCCAGCGTACGGCAGTACCACGCCCGCTTTTTCGCCTTGGCCAGTGCCCTAGAATGGGACAGAGATTCGGCTCCTGTAAGAGACCTGTTCTGGGAGGGATTACACAGCTCTGTGAAAGATGAAATTGCGAGGGGGGAGAGACCCCGAACCACCCAGGAGGTCGTGCAGAGGGCGCTGGCAGTGGGGGTGCGGCTGGAAGGACGTCCGTGGAGCAGGGACGAAGGGCGTGGAGGGCGCGAAACAGCCAGGGGCTCCTCCTTCTTTCCCAGAGAAGCAGCGCGTACGCAATCCACGCCTCCGCCAGGAGGAGGAGCTGAACCTATGGAGGTTGGAGGTGCCAGGGCTCAGTCAGCAACCAGAGCCCTAGCACCAGCAGCAGTGAAAGCGAAGCCTGCTAGAGGAAACAGGAAGTGTTACGTCTGTGAGGAGCCAGGGCTCAACAAGCTCACTGCAGCCTCAGCAATGGTGACTGCAGCAACGCAGCAAGGAGGACCACAGCAGGGAAACGACGCAGTCTGGCTGGAGGAAGAGGCACTGGGGCCCAGCCAGACGTATTAATGATGCAGTCCCCAGAGATTTTACAGCCCGTGAACCCCCTCCCGCCCAAACCAGTGGTGAGGCTCACCGCATCTCTCCAGCTGCCCAATGGCATCACCATGGACGTGCCAATCACCATTGACTCAGGCAGCAATGCGGACTTTATAGGGCAGGACTTTGTCAACAAGCATGCTATACAGTTGCTGCCGGCCACACTGCCCCTGCAGGTTGTCACGGTGGACGGCAGGGAGCTGCTAGGGGGGCAAGTGGTGCAGCAAACGCCACCAATGGTGATGCGACTTGGGAATCACAAAGAAGTCATCAGCTTCAACGTCACTCAATTATCGGACACGCCCATTGTGTTGGGCATGAGTTGGCTGGACAAGCACAGCCCAACGCTGGCTTGGTACCAGAGGCAGCTGACCTTCGGCTCTTCCTTTTGTGCTGAACACTGCATCGTGCCCAGGCAGGAAGGAGAGGAAGAGGAGTCACAGCTGCTGCTAGGCACGCTGCAAGCGATTCCCCACAAGTACGCAGAATTTTTGGAAGTTTTCTGCGAGAAGGAGGCAGACAGGCTACCACCTCACAGGCCATATGACTGCAATTGACCTGCTGCCAGGGACGGCGCTGCCTAAGGGGAGACAGTATTCCATGTCAGAGGACGAACTGCAAGAACTCAAAGAGTTCATAGATCATAATTTGGAGCGCGGTTTCATCCGAGAGTCCAAGGCAGCGGGAGGCAGTCCGGTGTTCTTCGTTAAGAAGCGGGATACGCCCCAAAAGAGACTTGTAGTGGATTACAGGATCTTGAACAGTGTGACTAAGCCATCGGACTTCCCCATGCCCCGAATTGACGACCTCCTCGCAAAGGTGCGGAAGGGCAGAGTGTTCACCAAGTTGGACCTGCGAGGGGCGTACAACCTCATTCGCATGCGGGAGGGAGATGAGTGGAAAACAGCCATGTTCACGCCACTGGGGACCTACGAATATAGAGTTATGCCGTTTGGATTGCAAAATGGCGCCCACGTTTTTCAAGCATTCATGCATCACGTGTTGGCGGGACTTCTCTACAAGACGTGCGCCTGTTTCTTAGATGACATCCTGATCTTTTCGGAGTCGCAACAGGAGCATGACAAACACGTCAAGGAAGTGCTGAACAGGCTAAAGCAACATAGGCTCTACGCCAAGCTGGAGAAGTGCCAATTTGACGTGACGGAGGTGGATTTTCTGGGCTACAAGCTGTCTGACAAGGGGCTCGCCATGGACAGCGCCAAGGTTCGAGCGGTGTTGGATTGGAAGAGCCCGCGCAACCGGAAGGAGGTCCAACGGTTTGTCGGCTTTGCGAACTTCTATCGCAAGTTTATCAAGGGCTTCGCTATGCAGACGGCGGCCATCACTGACACGCTTAGCTCCAAGAAAAAGAAGTTCATTTGGACAGAGCAGGCGGAACAGTCCTTTCAGGCACTCAAGCGTCTCTTCGCGTCGGAAGAGCAGCTGCTTCACGTCAACCCCAGCAAGCCGATGAGGGTGGAGACAGACGCCTCGGACAGAGCCGTGGGGGCGGTCCTGCTGCAGAAAGACCCGCAAGGGGTGTGGCGACCGGGAGCGTTTTACTCCAGGAAGCTCAGCAAGTCCGAGCAGAACTACACCATATGGGACAGGGAGTTGCTGGCCATTCATGCAGCGTTCAAGGCGTGGAGGCACTTTCTGATCGGCGCCAAGCACACGGTGCAGGTTTGCACGGACCACAAGAACCTAGAGCACTGGCGCACGGCACAGTTCCTGAACCAGAGGCAGATACGTTGGGCTGAGTTCTTTGCGAACTTCGACTTCCGAATAGAGTATGTCCCGGGGGACACCAACATCATGGCGGACGCTCTCTCTCGTAAGCCACAGTATCTGGAGGACGCAACGCCAGCGGCCGCCATGCACATCTTCGCACCAACAGTGTGGGCGTGCGCCGCGGCAACCGTGGACCTGGAGGCGGTGCGACGAGCGTTGCAGGGGGACTCCTTCGCACAAGCAAAGATGGCAGAGGTGCAAAGGGGCAAGGCAGCGGCCGACGGTTTCCAGCTAAGAGATGGATTGCTCATCCGTAAAGGGGCCATCTACGTGCCGGGAGATGAACTTCGCGCCAAGGTGCTGCAGCAGCTGCACGACGCGCCCACGGCTGGGCACTTCGGCAAGGAGAAGACGGTGGAATTAGTCGCCAGGGATTTCTGGTGGCCTGGAATGAGAGGGGAGGTCGCGGACTACGTGGCGAGGTGTGACACCTGCCAGAGGGCGAAGCCAGTGCATAGACCGCCGGCCGGACTGTTGGAACCGCTGCAAACTCCGGTCGAACCTTGGGAGAGAGTGGCCCTGGACTTTGTCACGGATCTGCCCAGCTCGAGGGGCAAGACGGCAGTGCTGGTGGTGGTGGACCTGTTTTCCAAGATGGCACATTTCATTCCGTGTGCGAAGGTGACCACGGCGGAGCAAACCGCCAAACTGTTCATAGACCACGTGTTCAAGGTTCACGGTCTGCCACGGTCTATTCTGTCCGACCGGGGGCGGCAGTTCATCTCGAATTTCTGGCAGAAGCTGATGGGCTTCCTGAACGTCAAGATCAACCTGGCGTCGGCGAGACACCCGCAGACCAACGGGCAAGCGGAGCGGGTCAATGCCATCATGCAGCAGTACTTGAGGTGTTATGCAAATCAACAGCCTGCGACGTGGGTGCATTACCTGCCGCTCGCCGAGTTCGCCTACAACAACACGAAGCACGTGTCCACGGGGATCACGCCGTTCTTCGCCAACAACGGGAGGCACCCCAGAACCTTTCCGGGACTGGAAAGGCTGGGGGAGGGGGAGCCGCAGACGGCAGATGCGTTCGCGTCGGAGCTGCAGGAAGTCCACGATCAGCTGAGGCGCCACCTGGAGCTGGCCAAGCACGCATACAAGGTACAAGCGGACAAAAGTAGAAGGGTTGGCGAAGAGCTCCACGTGGGAGACTGGGTCTGGTTAGCAGCCCACGCAGTGCCGGCCAGGTCGTTGGCCAAGAAGAAACTAGGGCATAAGCAACTGGGGCCCTATCAAGTCGAAGAGCAGATCAACCCGGTGGCCTTCAGGCTGGCGCTTCCGGAGGGTTCCAGAATGCATCCGGTGTTCCACAGATCGGTGCTCACTCCCTACAAGGCACCGCACAGGTTTCAGGAACCCGGAACGGCGCCGAGTCCGGTCAGAGACAGAACAGGGCGCGCAGGAGGGGCACAGAAGGAGCGCATCAACGAAGTCACAGAGATTTTGGATTCCAGATGGGGGGAAGAAGGGGTAGAATACTTTCTCGCCAAGGAGGGCACCCCGGCCAGTGCGAACAGCTGGGTGCCGGGCTACGCCTTGGACGAACCTCTGCTCAAAGACGAGTTTCATGCCCTCTTCCCACATAGACCAATGCCAGCAGACTTTTTCGAAGACTGGCTTTTCACGCCCACGCTTTCGGCCAGCACGTTCCGGGGGTTCGACTCGGACGAGGACCCGACACGAGACGTCCGTTCCCCGGAGGGGTCACCCTCGGGATCTGCCTCAGAACCCTCGTATTGGTGGGACGACAGACCAGAGGAGCAGTGGCGCAGGAAGTGGCAAGAAGGTCCAGGACGAGCAACGCCGCCAGGAGGAAGTGAGGGAGAGACGGACATGGACGTTTTCGGGGACGACCCAGGTTTCGAACACGGCGGCACAGAGATGGAAGCAGAGGTGACCGTCGTCGACGAGAGCAGGGAGGAAGAACCGGAAGACTTCGGATGGAGGCCCGCTACGGGAAGCGAACGGTACCCGACATTCGTCCCCTTGACACAGCAGCACCCAGCTCCAGCACCGGAAGGAGGGGAAGGGGGAGTGGGGGGCTTCGAGGGGGGGATGGATGTCAGGGGTTCAGGAGCAGAGGCAAGGGCAAGGGAGGAAACAGAGAGCGAAGGGGAGGAGGCAGAAGAAAAGATGAGTGATGACGACGACCCGAGATCTCCGAGTCTTTCCAGTGAATCGGAGGATTCACAGAAAGGAGCACCAGTGGCCAGGGCAAGGGGGGAGTTTAGGGGGGCACCCCAGGAAGATAGAGCCAGAGGGGACTCAGAGGAGAGCAGTTGGAGATCGGGACCAGCGTCACCGCCAGAGAACAGGGAAGAGGAAGGGAGCCAGGGGGCAAGCGCTGGCAGCTCACAACAGGAGGGAGGGCACGAGTCAGGAGTGGCCACACCTCCATCTGGGAGCGAAGAGACGGTTAGACGGAAGGTGGAAGGTTGGGCGCGCGCGCCAAGTTCAAATGCACAGGAAGGCGGCGCAGTAGGCAGCCCGGAAAGGGAGCCAGGTCCTAAAGCCCGGCGCAAGGAGACAGGAGGGTCCGGGGGGTCAGCGTCAGAAGAATCCCGGAAGGAAGAGACCCAGGGGGGCAGAGGGACCCAGAGAAGAACAGTCAGGCGGAAAAGGTGGAGCAGGGCTAGGATATTAAGTTGGTGTACAAGGGGCGGAGATTCAGACGGAGCTTCGCCGGTCTAGCTACTAGACGTAGAGTTGCACGCAGCAGCTTGAGAATGGAAACTGTAACTCAATAAAGACTTTTACTTAATGACCGTTGGCTAGCGTGATCCTCTGTGAGCTAGGATCTTGAAGCAACCCTGACAGTATGTAATGAGACCAAAATAACAAAACACCGTCTTTTCGCTTCCATATGTGAAGAAATAAGACCAATAAGCTTTGATTGAGCTTATTTCAATTCGTATGGTGTTTTTTGGGTGTGCACTAGAATCACCTCCAACCAAATAAAAATGGTGTTTTCGGTTCCATCTGCATAAGAAGAAGATGATAAAGCTGCGATTGGGTTTATTTCCCGTTGCTGTTTTTGGGTTTAGAATGCATTCACCCAAAAATCGCAGTTAAATGTTTGTTAGCAGCCCAAATCAAGCATAGCTGCTTTGGTTCCATCTTTCCGTGTTCATTCACACACAATTAGCAAAGCAAAGTGTAATGTCTAAACTAGGCAAAAGAGGATGTTTTGGGTTTCATTTACTTAGAAAGAAGAATAATGGTGTCAGGGGTTCAGGAGCAGAGGCAAGGGCAAGGGAGGAAACAGAGAGCGAAGGGGAGGAGGCAGAAGAAAAGATGAGCGATGACGACGACCCGAGATCTCCGAGCCTTTCCAGTGAATCGGAGGATTCACAGAAAGGAGCACCAGTGGCCAGGGCAAGGGGGGAGTTTAGGGGGGCACCCCAGGAAGATAGAGCCAGAGGGGACTCAGAGGAGAGCAGTTGGAGATCGGGACCAGCGTCACCGCCAGAGAACAGGGAAGAGGAAGGGAGCCAGGGGGCAAGCGCTGGCAGCTCACAACAGGAGGGAGGGCACGAGTCAGGAGTGGCCACACCTCCATCTGGGAGCGAAGAGACGGTTAGACGGAAGGTGGAAGGTTGGGCGCGCGCGCCAAGTTCAAATGCACAGGAAGGCGGCGCAGTAGGCAGCCCGGAAAGGGAGCCGGGTCCTAAAGCCCGGCGCAAGGAGACAGGAGGGTCCGGGGGGTCAGCGTCAGAAGAATCCCGGAAGGAAGAGACCCAGGGGGGCAGAGGGACCCAGAGAAGAACAGTCAGGCGGAAAAGGTGGAGCAGGGCTAGGATATTAAGTTGGTGTACGAGGGGCGGAGATTCAGACGGAGCTTCGCCGGTCTAGCTACTAGACGTAGAGTTGCACGCAGCAGCTTGAGAATGGAAACTGTAACTCAATAAAGACTTTTACTTAATGACCGTTGGCTAGCGTGATCCTCTGTGAGCTAGGATCTTGAAGCAACCCTGACAGTAAGCTCCGTCTCTAGAATTGTGGGCATCTCCAGCCTCGAGGAGAGGAGAGAAGCAGGTGCCTACTAGCGAGCTCACGAACGGCAGCCGACATGACGGCTGAACAGCAGATAGCGGAACTCAGAGAAGCAGTGTCACAGCTGAATGCCGAGGCTCTCGCATCCAGGAAGAGAGAGGAGGACGCAGCTGCCGCCTACAGGGATCTCCAGGTCAGGTTGGAAGTGCTCACGAAGCAAGGGCAACAGACACCCAAACCAGAGGGGATTGGGTTGGGGAGACGCACAGGCGGTCTGGGCTCTCACTTCGATGGGAACCTGCAACAGTATCCCAATTTTAGAGCAGACGTACTGTGTGCACTGCAACTGCTGAGTAAAGATTTTAGAGATGAGCAAGAGAAAGTGGGATTCATCATGTCCTATTTGCATGGGGATGCCAGAGCATGGCTGCGCAATTTGTGGAGGGATAACGATCCGGCGCTCCAAAATGCGAATGCCTTTATTAAAGCGATGGATGCGTGTTTTTTATCAAGCATTGACGTGGATCTTGCTAGGCAACAGATTCATGGACTGAAACAGGGAAGGGCCAGCGTACGGCAGTACCATGCCCGCTTTTTCGCCTTGGCCAGTGCCCTAGAATGGGACAGAGATTCGACTCCTGTAAGAGACCTGTTCTGGGAGGGATTACACAGCTCTGTGAAAGATGAAATTGCGAGGGGGGAGAGACCCCGAACCACCCAGGAGGTCGTGCAGAGGGCGCTGGCAGTGGGGGTGCGGCTGGAAGGACGTCCGTGGAGCAGGGACGAAGGGCGTGGAGGGCGCGAAACAGCCAGGGGCTCCTCCTTCTTTCCCAGAGAAGCAGCGCGTACGCAATCCACGCCTCCGCCAGGAGGAGGAGCTGAACCTATGGAGGTTGGAGGTGCCAGGGCTCAGTCAGCAACCAGAGCCCTAGCACCAGCAGCAGTGAAAGCGAAGCCTCCTAGAGGGAACAGGAAGTGCTACGTCTGTGAGGAGCCAGGGCATATGGCGAAAGAGTGTCCCCAGAGGCTCAACAAGCTCACTGCAGCCTCAGCAATGGTGACTGCAGCAACGCAGCAAGGAGGACCACAGCAGGGAAACGACGCAGTCTGGCTGGAGGAAGAGGCACTGGGGCCCAGCCAGACGTATTAATGATGCAGTCCCCAGAGATTTTACAGCCCGTGAACCCCCTCCCGCCCAAACCAGTGGTGAGGCTCACCGCGTCGCTCCAGCTGCCCAATGGCATCACCATGGACGTGCCAATCACCATTGACTCAGGCAGCAATGCGGACTTTATAGGGCAGGACTTTGTCAACAAGCATGCTATACAGTTGCTGCCGGCCACACTGCCCCTGCAGGTTGTCACGGTGGACGGCAGGGAGCTGCTAGGGGGGCAAGTGGTGCAGCAAACGCCACCAATGGTGATGCGACTTGGGAATCACAAAGAAGTCATCAGCTTCAACGTCACTCAATTATCGGACACGCCCATTGTGTTGGGCATGAGTTGGCTGGACAAGCACAGCCCAACGCTGGCTTGGTACCAGAGGCAGCTGACCTTCGGCTCTTCCTTTTGTGCTGAACACTGCATCGTGCCCAGGCAGGAAGGAGAGGAAGAGGAGTCACAGCTGCTGCTAGGCACGCTGCAAGCAATTCCCCACAAGTACGCAGAATTTTTGGAAGTTTTCTGCGAGAAGGAGGCAGACCGGCTACCACCTCACAGGCCATATGACTGCAAGATTGACCTGCTGCCAGGGGCGGCGCTGCCTAAGGGGAGACTGTATTCCATGTCAGAGGACGAACTGCAAGAACTCAAGGAGTTCATAGATCATAATTTGGAGCGCGGTTTCATCCGAGAGTCCAAGGCAGCGGGAGGCAGTCCGGTGTTCTTCGTTAAGAAGCGGGATACGCCCCAAAAGAGACTTGTAGTGGATTACAGGATCTTGAACAGTGTGACTAAGCCATCGGACTTCCCCATGCCCCGAATTGACGACCTCCTCGCAAAGGTGCGGAAGGGCAGAGTGTTCACCAAGTTGGACCTGCGAGGGGCGTACAACCTCATTCGCATGCGGGAGGGAGATGAGTGGAAAACAGCCATGTTCACGCCACTGGGGACCTACGAATATAGAGTTATGCCGTTTGGATTGCAAAATGGCGCCCACGTTTTTCAAGCATTCGTGCATCACGTGTTGGCGGGACTTCTCTACAAGACGTGCGTCTGTTTCTTAGATGACATCCTGATCTTTTCGGAGTCGCAACAGGAGCATGACAAACACGTCACGGAAGTGCTGAACAGGCTAAAGCAACATAGGCTCTACGCCAAGCTGGAGAAGTGCCAATTTGACGTGACGGAGGTGGATTTTCTGGGCTACAAGCTGTCTGACAAGGGGCTCGCCATGGACAGGGCCAAGGTTCAAGCGGTGTTGGATTGGAAGAGCCCACGCAACCGGAAGGAGGTCCAACGGTTTGTCGGCTTTGCGAACTTCTATCGCAAGTTTATCAAGGGCTTCGCTATGCAGACGGCGGCCATCACTGACACGCTTAGCTCCAAGAAAAAGAAGTTCATTTGGACAGAGCAGGCGGAACAGTCCTTTCAGGCACTCAAGCGTCTCTTCGCGTCGGAAGAGCAGCTGCTTCACGTCAACCCCAGCAAGCCGATGAGGGTGGAGACAGACACCTCGGACAGAGCCGTGGGGGCGGTCCTGCTGCAGAAAGACCCGCAAGGGGTGTGGCGACCGGGAGCGTTTTACTCCAGGAAGCTCAGCAAGTCCGAGCAGAACTACACCATATGGGACAGGGAGTTGCTGGCCATTCATGCAGCGTTCAAGGCGTGGAGGCACTTTCTGATCGGCGCCAAGCACACGGTGCAGGTTTGCACGGACCACAAGAACCTAGAGCACTGGCGCACGGCACAGTTCCTAAACCAGAGGCAGATACGTTGGGCTGAGTTCTTTGCGAACTTCGACTTCCGAATAGAGTATGTCCCGGGGGACACCAACATCATGGCGGACGCTCTCTCTCGTAAGCCACAGTATCTGGAGGACGCAACGCCAGCGGCCGCCATGCACATCTTCGCACCAACAGTGTGGGCGTGCGCCGCGGCAACCGTGGACCTGGAGGCGGTGCGACGAGCGTTGCAGGGGGACTCCTTCGCACAAGCAAAGATGGCAGAGGTGCAAAGGGGCAAGGCAGCGGCCGACGGTTTCCAGCTAAGAGATGGATTGCTCATCCGTAAAGGGGCCATCTACGTGCCGGGAGACGAACTTCGCGCCAAGGTGCTGCAGCAGCTGCACGACGCGCCCACGGCTGGGCACTTCGGCAAGGAGAAGACGGTGGAATTAGTCGCCAGGGATTTCTGGTGGCCTGGAATGAGAGGGGAGGTCGCGGACTACGTGGCGAGGTGTGACACCTGCCAGAGGGCGAAGCCAGTGCATAGACCGCCGGCCGGACTGTTGGAACCGCTGCAAACTCCGGTCGAACCTTGGGAGAGAGTGGCCCTGGACTTTGTCACGGATCTGCCCAGCTCGAGGGGCAAGACGGCAGTGCTGGTGGTGGTGGACCTGTTTTCCAAGATGGCACATTTCATTCCGTGTGCGAAGGTGACCACGGCGGAGCAAACCGCCAAACTGTTCATAGACCACGTGTTCAAGGTTCACGGTCTGCCACGGTCTATTCTGTCCGACCGGGGGCGGCAGTTCATCTCGAATTTCTGGCAGAAGCTGATGGGCTTCCTGAACGTCAAGATCAACCTGGCGTCGGCGAGACACCCGCAGACCAACGGGCAAGCGGAGCGGGTCAATGCCATCATGCAGCAGTACTTGAGGTGTTATGCAAATCAACAGCCTGCGACGTGGGTGGATTACCTGCCGCTCGCCGAGTTCGCCTACAACAACACGAAGCACGTGTCCACGGGGATCACGCCGTTCTTCGCCAACAACGGGAGGCACCCCAGAACTTTTCCGGGACTGGAAAGGCTGGGAGAGGGGGAGCCGCAGACGGCAGACGCGTTCGCGTCGGAGCTGCAGGAAGTCCACGATCAGCTGAGGCGCCACCTGGAGCTGGCCAAGCACGCATACAAGGTACAAGCGGACAAAAGTAGAAGGGTTGGCGAAGAGCTCCACGTGGGTGACTGGGTCTGGTTAGCAGCCCACGCAGTGCCGGCCAGGTCGTTGGCCAAGAAGAAACTAGGGCATAAGCAACTGGGGCCCTATCAAGTCGAAGAGCAGATCAACCCGGTGGCCTTCAGGCTGGCGCTTCCGGAGGGTTCCAGAATGCATCCGGTGTTCTACAGATCGGTGCTCACTCCCTACAAGGCACCGCACAGGTTTCAAAAACCCGGAACGGCGCCGAGTCCGGTCAGAGACAGAACAGGGCGCGCAGGAGGGGCACAGAAGGAGCGCATCAACGAAGTCACAGAGATTTTGGATTCCAGATGGGGGGAAGAAGGGGTAGAATACTTTCTCGCCAAGGAGGGCACCCCGGCCAGTGCGAACAGCTGGGTGCCGGGCTACGCCTTGGACGAACCTCTGCTCAAAGACGAGTTTCATGCCCTCTTCCCACATAGACCAATGCCAGCAGACTTTTTCGACGACTGGCTTTTCACGCCCACGCTTTCGGCCAGCACGTTCCGGGGTTTCGACTCGGACGAGGACCCGACACGAGACGTCCGTTCCCCGGAGGGGTCACCCTCGGGATCTGCCTCAGAACCCTCGTATTGGTGGGACGACAGACCAGAGGAGCAGTGGCGCAGGAAGTGGCAAGAAGGTCCAGGACGAGCAACGCCACCAGGAGGAAGTGAGGGAGAGACGGACATGGACGTTTTCGGGGACGACCCTGGTTTCGAGCACGGCGGCACAGAGATGGAAGCAGAGGTGACCGTCGTCGACGAGAGCAGGGAGGAAGAACCGGAAGACTTCGGAAGGAGGCCCGCTACGGGAAGCGAACGGTACCCGACATTCGTCCCCTTGACACAGCAGCACCCAGCTCCAGCACCGGAAGGAGGGGAAGGGGGAGTGGGGGGCTTCGAGGGGGGGATGGATGTCAGGGGTTCAGGAGCAGAGGCAAGGGCAAGGGAGGAAACAGAGAGCGAAGGGGAGGAGGCAGAAGAAAAGATGAGCGATGACGACGACCCGAGATCTCCGAGCCTTTCCAGTGAATCGGAGGATTCACAGAAAGGAGCACCAGTGGCCAGGGCAAGGGGGGAGTTTAGGGGGGCACCCCAGGAAGATAGAGCCAGAGGGGACTCAGAGGAGAGCAGTTGGAGATCGGGACCAGCGTCACCGCCAGAGAACAGGGAAGAGGAAGGGAGCCAGGGGGCAAGCGCTGGCAGCTCACAACAGGAGGGAGGGCACGAGTCAGGAGTGGCCACACCTCCATCTGGGAGCGAAGAGACGGTTAGACGGAAGGTGGAAGGTTGGGCGCGCGCGCCAAGTTCAAATGCACAGGAAGGCGGCGCAGTAGGCAGCCCGGAAAGGGAGCCGGGTCCTAAAGCCCGGCGCAAGGAGACAGGAGGGTCCGGGGGGTCAGCGTCAGAAGAATCCCGGAAGGAAGAGACCCAGGGGGGCAGAGGGACCCAGAGAAGAACAGTCAGGCGGAAAAGGTGGAGCAGGGCTAGGATATTAAGTTGGTGTACGAGGGGCGGAGATTCAGACGGAGCTTCGCCGGTCTAGCTACTAGACGTAGAGTTGCACGCAGCAGCTTGAGAATGGAAACTGTAACTCAATAAAGACTTTTACTTAATGACCGTTGGCTAGCGTGATCCTCTGTGAGCTAGGATCTTGAAGCAACCCTGACAAATGGGTTTCACTTATTTCAAGTTGTGTTCTTTGGTGAAAATGCAACATTAGCCCAGAAATCGCAAAGTGTATGTAATGAGACCAAAATAACAAAACAACGTCTTTTCGCTTCCATATGTGAAGAAAGAAGACAAATAAGCTTTCATTGAGCTTATTTCAATTCGCAAGATGTTTTTTGGGTGTGCACTAGAATCACCTCCAACCAAAGCAAAAAGGAGGTTTGGGTTCTGTCAGGGTTGCTTCAAGATCCTAGCTCACAGAGGATCACGCTAGCCAACGGTCATTAGGTAAAAGTCTTTATTGAGTTACAGTTTCCATTCTCAAGCTGCTGCGTGCAACCCTACGTCTAGTAGCTAGATCGGCGAAGCTCCGTCTGAATCTCCGCCCCTCGTACACCAACTTAATATCCTAGCCCTGCTCCACCTTTTCCGCCTGACTGTTCTTCTCTGGGTCCCTCTGCCCCCCTGGGTCTCTTCCTTCCGGGATTCTTCGGACGCTGACCCCCCGGACTCTCCTGTCTCCTTGCGCCGGGCTTTAGGACCCGGCTCTCTTTCCGGGCTGCCTACTGCGCCGCCTTCCTGTGCATTTGAACTTGGCGCGCGCGCCCAACCTTCCACCTTCCGTCTAACCGTTTCTTCGCTCCCAGATGGAGGTGTGGCCACCCCTGACTCGTGCCCTCCCTCCTGCTGTGAGCTGCCAGCGCTTGCCCCCTGGCTCCTTTCCTCTTCCCTGCTCTCTGGCGGTGACGCTGGACCCGATCTCCAACTGCTCTCCTCTGATTCCCCTCTGGCCCTATCTCCCTGGGGTGCCCCCCTAAACTCCCCCCTTGCCTTGGCCACTGGTGCTCCTTTCTGTGAATCCTCCGACTCACTGGAGAGACTCGGAGACCTCGGGTCGTCGTCATCGCTCATCCTTTCTTCTGCCTCCTCCCCTTCGCTCTCTGTTTCCTCCCTTGCCCTTGCCTCTGCTCCTGAACCCCTGACATCCATCCCCCCCTCGAAGCCCCCCACTCCCCCTTCCCCTCCTTCCGGTGCTGGAGCTGGGTGCTGCTGCGTCAAGGAGACGAATGTCGGGTACCGTTCGGTTCCCGTAGCGGGCCTCCCTCCGAAGTCTTCCGGTTCTTCCTCCCTTCTCTCGTCGACGACGGTCACCTCTGCTTCCATCTCTGTGCCGCCGTGCTCGAAACCTGGATCGTCCCCGAAAATGTCCATGTCCGTCTCTCCCTCGCTTCCTCCAGGCGGCGTTGCTCGGCCTGGACCTTCTTGCCACTTCCTGCGCCACTGTTCCTCTGGTTTGTCGTCCCACCAATACGAGGGTTCTGAGGCAGATCCCGAGGGCGACCCCTCCGGGGAACGGACGTCTCGTATCGGGTCCTCGTCAGAGTCGAACCCCCGGAACGTGCTGCCCGAAAGCGTGGGTGTGAAAAGCCAGTCGTCGAAAAAGTCTGCTGGCATCGGTCTATGTGGGAAGAGGGCATGAAACTCGTCTTTGAGCAGAGGTTCGTCCAAGGCGTAGTCCGGCACCCAACTGTTCGCACTGGCCGGGGTGCCCTCCCTGGCGAGAAGGTATTCTACCCCTTCTTCTCCCCATCTGGAATCCAAAATCTCTGTGACTTCGTTGATGCGCTCCTTCTGTGCCACTCCTGCGTGCCCTGTTCTGTCTCTGGCCGGACTCTGCGCCGTTCCGGGTTCCTGAAACCTGTGCGGTGCCTTGTAGGGCGTGAGCACCGATCTGTGGAATACCGGATGCATTTTGGAACCCTCCGGAAGCGCCAGCCTGAAGGCCACCGGGTTGACCTGCTCTTCGACTTGATAGGGCCCCAGTTGCTTATGCCCTAGTTTCTTCTTGGCCAACGACCTGGCCGGCACTGCGTGGGCTGCTAACCAGACCCAGTCCCCCACGTGTAGCTCTTCACCAACCCTTCTGCGTTTGTCCGCTTGTACCTTGTATGCGTGCTTGGCCAGCTCCAGGTGGCGCCTCAGCTGATCGTGGACTTCCTGCAGTTCCGACGCGAACGCATCTGCCGTCTGCGGCTCCCCTTCCCCCAGCCTTTCCAGTCCCGGGAAGGTTCTGGGGTGCCTCCCGTTGTTGGCGAAGAACGGTGTGACCCCCGTGGACACGTGCTTCGTGTTGTTGTAAGCGAACTCGGCGAGCGGCAGGTAATCCACCCACGTCGCAGGCTGTTGATTTGCATAGCACCTCAAGTACTGCTGCATGATGGCATTGACCCGCTCTGCTTGCCCGTTGGTTTGCGGGTGTCTCGCCGACGCCAGGTTGATCTTGACGTTCAGGAAGCCCATCAGCCGCTGCCAGAAATTTGATATGAACTGCCGCCCCCGGTCGGACAGAATAGACCGTGGCAGACCGTGAACCTTGAACACGTGGTCTATGAACAGTTTGGCGGTTTGTTCCGCCGTGGCCACCTTCGCACACGGAATGAAATGTGCCATCTTGGAGAACAAGTCCACCACCACCAGCACTGCCGTCTTGCCCCTCGAGCTGGGCAGATCCGTGACAAAGTCCAGGGCCACCCTCTCCCAAGGTTCGGCCGGAGTTTGCAGCGGTTCCAACAGTCCGGCCGGCGGTCTAAGCACTGGCTTCGCCCTCTGGCAGGTGTCACACCTCGCCACGTAGTCCGCGACCTCTCTTCTCATTCCAGGCCACCAGAAATCCCTGGCTACTAGTTCCACCGTCTTCTCCTTGCCGAAGTGCCCTGCAGTGGGCGCGTCGTGCATCTGCTGCAGCACCTTGGCGCGAAGTTCGTCTCCCGGCACGTAGATGGCCCCTTTACGGATGAGCAATCCATCTCTTAGCTGGAAACCGTCGGCCGCTGCTTTGCCCCTTTGCACCTCTGAGATCTTTGCTTGCGCGAAGGAGTCCCCCTGCAACGCTCGTCGCACCGCCTCCAGATCCACGGTTGCCGCGGCGCACGCCCACACTGTTGGTGCGAAGATGTGCATGGCGGCCGCTGGCGTTGCTTCCTCCAGATACTGTGGCTTGCGGGAGAGAGCGTCCGCCATGATGTTGGTGTCCCCCGGGACATACTCTATTCGGAAGTCGAAGTTCGCAAAGAACTCAGCCCAACGTATCTGCCTTTGGTTCAGGAACTGTGCCGTGCGCCAGTGCTCTAGGTTCTTGTGGTCCGTGCAAACCTGCACCGTGTGCTTGGCGCCGATCAGAAAGTGCCTCCACGCCTTGAACGCTGCATGAATGGCCAGCAACTCCCTGTCCCATATGGTGTAGTTCTGCTCGGACTTGCTGAGCTTCCTGGAGTAAAACGCTCCCGGTCGCCACACCCCCTGCGGGTCTTTCTGCAGCAGGACCGCCCCCACGGCTCTGTCCGAGGCGTCAGTCTCCACCCTCATCGGCTTGCTGGGGTTGATATGAAGCAGCTGCTCTTCCGACGCGAAGAGACGCTTGAGTGCCTGAAAGGACTGTTCCGCCTGCTCTGTCCAAATGAACTTCTTTTTCTTGGAGCTAAGCGTGTCAGTGATGGCCGCCGTCTGCATAGCGAAGCCCTTGATAAACTTGCGATAGAAGTTCGCAAAGCCGACAAACCGTTGGACCTCCTTCCGGTTGCGCGGGCTCTTCCAATCCAACACCGCTCGAACCTTGGCGCTGTCCATGGCGAGCCCCTTGTCAGACAGCTTGTAGCCCAGAAAATCCACCTCCGTCACGTCAAATTGGCACTTCTCCAGCTTGGCGTAGAGCCTATGGTGCTTCAGCCTGTTCAGTACTTCCTTGACGTGTTTGTCATGCTCCTGTTGCGACTCCGAAAAGATCAGGATGTCATCTAAGAAACAGACGCACGTCTTGTAGAGAAGTCCCGCCAACACGTGATGCATGAATGCTTGAAAAACGTGGGAGCCATTTTGCAATCCAAAAGGCATAACTCTATATTCGTAGGTCCCCAGTGGCGTGAACATGGCTGTTTTCCACTCGTCTCCCTCCCGCATGCGAATGAGGTTGTACGCACCTCGCAGATCCAATTTGGTGAACACTCTGCCCTTCCGCACCTTTGCGAGGAGGTCGTCAATTCGGGGCATGGGGAAGTCCGACGGCTTAGTCACACTGTTCAAGGTCCTGTAATCCACTACGAGCCTCTTTTGGGGCGTATCCCGCTTCTTAACGAAGAACACCGGGCTGCCTCCCACCGCCTTGGACTCTCGGATGAAACCGCGCTCCAAATTATGATCTATGAACTCCTTGAGTTCTTGCAGCTCGTCCTCTGACATGGAATACAGTTTCCCCTTAGGCAGCGCCGCCCCTGGCAGCAGGTCAATCTTGCAGTCATATGGCCTGTGAGGGGGTAGCCTGTCTGCCTCCTTCTCGCAGAAAACTTCCAAAAATTCTGCGTACTTGTGGGGAATCGCTTGCAGCGTGCCTAGCAGTAGCTGTGACTCCTCTTCCTCTCCTTCCTGCCTGGGCACGATGCAGTGTTCAGCACAAAAGGAAGAGCCGAAAGTCAGCTGTCTCTGGTACCAAGCCAGCGTTGGGCTGTGTTTGTCCAGCCAACTCATGCCCAACACAATGGGTGTGTCCGACAATTGAGTGACGTTGAAGCTGATGACTTCTTGGTGATTCCCAAGTCGCATCCCCATCGGTGGCGTCTGCTGCACCACTTGCCCTCCTAGCAGCTCCCTGCCATCCACCGTGACCACCTGCAGGGGCAGTGTGGCTGGCAGCAACTGTATAGCATGCTGGTTGACAAAGTCCTGCCCCATAAAGTCCGCATTGCTGCCTGAGTCAATGGTGATTGGCACGTCCATGGTGATGCCATTGGGCAGCTGGAGCGACGCGGTGAGCCTCACCACTGGTTTGGGCGGGAGGGGGTTCACGGGCTGTAAAATCTCTGGGGACTGCATCATTAATACGTCTGGCTGGGCCCCAGTGCCTCTTCCTCCAGCCAGACAGCGTCGTTTCCCTGCTGTGGTTCTCCTTGCTGCGTTGCTGCAGTCGCCATTGCTGAGGCTGCAGTGAGCTTGTGGAGCCTCTGGGGACACTCTTTCGCCATATGCCCTGGCTCCTCACAGACGTAACACTTCCTGTTCCCTCTAGGAGGCTTCGCTTTCACTGCTGCTGGTGCTAGGGCTCTGGTTGCTGACTGAGCCCTGGCACCTCCAACCTCCATCGGTTCAGCTCCTCCCCCTGGCGGAGGCGTGGATTGCGTACGTGCTGCTTCTCTGGGAAAGAAGGAGGAGCCCCTGGCTGGTTCGCGCCCTCCACGCCCTTCGTCCCTGCTCCACGGACGTCCTTCCAGCCGTACCCCCACTGCCAGCGCCCTCTGCACGACCTCCTGGGTGGTCCGGGGTCTCTCCCCCCTCGCAATCTCATCTTTTACAGAGCTGTTTAGTCCCTCCCAGAAAAGGTCTCTTACAGGGGTCGCATCTCTGTCCCATTCTAGGGCACTGGCCAAGGCGAAAAAGCGGGCATGGTACTGCCGTACGCTGGCCCTTCCTTGCTTCAGTCCATGAATCTGTTGCCGAGCAAGATCCACGTCAATGCTTGATAAAAAACACGCATCCATCGCTTTAATAAAGGCATTCGCATTTTGGAGCGCCGGATCGTTATCCCTCCATAAATTGCGCAGCCATGCTCTGGCATCCCCATGCAGATAAGACATGATGAACCCCACTTTCTCTTGCTCATCTCTAAAATCTTTACTCAGCAGTTGCAGTGCACACAGTACGTCTGCTTTAAAATTGGGATATTGTTGCAGGTTCCCATCGAAGTGAGAGACCAGACCGCCTGTGCGTCTCCCCAACCCAATCCCCTCTGGTTTGGGTGTCTGTTGCCCTTGCTTCGTAAGCACTTCCAACCTGACCTGGAGATCCCTGTAGGCGGCAGCTGCGTCCTCCTCTCTCTTCCTGGATGCGAGAGCCTCGGCATTCAGCTGTGACACTGCTTCTCTGAGTTCCGCTATCTGCTGTTCAGCCGTCATGTCGGCTGCCGTTCGTGAGCTCACTAGTAGGCACCTGCTTCTCTCCTCTCCTCGAGGCTGTAGATGCCCACAATACAGGAGACGGAGCTTACTGTCAGGGTTGCTTCAAGATCCTAGCTCACAGAGGATCACGCTAGCCAACGGTCATTAGGTAAAAGTCTTTATTGAGTTACAGTTTCCATTCTCAAGCTGCTGCGTGCAACCCTACGTCTAGTAGCTAGATCGGCGAAGCTCCGTCTGAATCTCCGCCCCTCGTACACCAACTTAATATCCTAGCCCTGCTCCACCTTTTCCGCCTGACTGTTCTTCTCTGGGTCCCTCTGCCCCCCTGGGTCTCTTCCTTCCGGGATTCTTCGGACGCTGACCCCCCGGACTCTCCTGTCTCCTTGCGCCGGGCTTTAGGACCCGGCTCTCTTTCCGGGCTGCCTACTGCGCCTCCTTCCTGTGCATTTGAACTTGGCGCGCGCGCCCAACCTTCCACCTTCCGTCTAACCGTTTCTTCGCTCCCAGATGGAGGTGTGGCCACCCCTGACTCGTGCCCTCCCTCCTGCTGTGAGCTGCCAGCGCTTGCCCCCTGGCTCCTTTCCTCTTCCCTGCTCTCTGGCGGTGACGCTGGACCCGATCTCCAACTGCTCTCCTCTGATTCCCCTCTGGCCCTATCTCCCTGGGGTGCCCCCCTAAACTCCCCCCTTGCCTTGGCCACTGGTGCTCCTTTCTGTGAATCCTCCGACTCACTGGAGAGACTCGGAGACCTCGGGTCGTCGTCATCGCTCATCCTTTCTTCTGCCTCCTCCCCTTCGCTCTCTGTTTCCTCCCTTGCCCTTGCCTCTGCTCCTGAACCCCTGACAGGTTCCATTTGTAGATGGAAGAAAAAGAAGATGATAAAGCTTATTTCCAATTGTTGTTTTTGGCGTTAGAAAGCACACTCACCCCAAAATCAAACTGAAGTGTATAAGCCAAAATCAATATATAGGTGTTTTAGTTCCATCTCAATGAAAAGAGGACGAATAAACTTGGATTGTTTTATTCGGTGTTCACACACCCACAAGTAGCAAAGCAAAGTGTAATAAGTCTAAGCTAGGCAAAAGAGGATGGTTTAGGTTTCATCTACTTAGAAAGAAGAATCTTGGATTTCACTTATTTAAAGTTGTGTTCTTTGGTGAAAATGCAACATTAGCCCAGGAATCGCAAAGTGTATGTAATGAGACGAAAATAACAAAACACCGCCTTTTCGCTTCCATATGTGAAGAAAGAAGACAAATAAGCTTTGATTGAGCTTATTTCAATTCGTGTGGTGTTTTTTGGGTGTGCACTAGAATCACCTCCAATCAAATAAAAATGGTGTTTTCGGTTCCATCAGCATAAGAAGAAGCTGTGATTGGGTTTATTTCCCGTTGCTGTTTTTAGGGTTAGAATGCATTCACCCAAAAATCGCAGTTAAATGTTTGTTAGCAGCCGAAATCAATCATAGCTGCTTTGGTTCCAGCTCAATCGAAAGAGCACGAATAAGCTTTAATTGTTCTTTCCGTGTTCATTCACACACAATTAGCAAAGCAAAGTGTAATAAGTCTAAACTAGGCAAAAGAGGATGTTTTGGGTTTCATTTACTTAGAAAGAAGAATAATGGATTTCACTTATTTCAAGTTGTGTTCTTTGGTGAAAATGCAACATTAGCCCAGAAATCGCAAAGTGTATGTAATGAGACCAAAATAACAAAACACCGTCTTTTCGCTTCCATATGTGAAGAAATAAGACAAATAAGCTTTGATTGAGCTTATTTCAATTCGTATGGTGTTTTTTGGGTGTGCACTAGAATCACCTCCAACCAAATAAAAATGGTGTTTTCGGTTCCTTCTGCATAAGAAGAAGATGATAAAGCTGTGATTGGGTTTATTTCCCGTTGCTGTTTTTGGGTTTAGAATGCATTCACCCAAAAATCGCAGTTAAATGTTTGTTAGCAGCCCAAATCAAGCATAGCTGCTTTGGTTCCATCTTTCCGTGTTCATTCACACACAATTAGCAAAGCAAAGTGTAATGTCTAAACTAGGCAAAAGAGGATGTTTTGGGTTTCATTTACTTAGAAAGAAAAATAATGGGTTTCACTTATTTCAAGTTGTGTTCTTTGGTGAAAATGCAACATTAGCCCAGAAATCGCAAAGTGTATGTAATGAGACCAAAATAACAAAACACCATCTTTTCGCTTCCATATGTGAAGAAATAAGACAAATAAGCTTTGATTGAGCTTATTTCAATTCGTGTGGTGTATTTTGGGTGTGCAATAGAATCACCTCCAATCAAATAAAAATGGTGTTTTCGGTTCCATCTGCATAAGAAGAAGCTGTGATCGGGTTTATTTCCCGTTGCTGTTTTTGGGGTTAGAATGCATTCACCCAAAAATCGCAGTTAAATGTTTGTTAGCAGCCCAAATCAATCATAGCTGCTTTGGTTCCATCTCAATCGAAAGAGCACGAATAAGCTTTAATTGTTCTTTCCGTGTTCATTCACACACAATTAGCAAAGCAAAGTGTAATAAGTCTAAACTAGGCAAAAGAGGATGTTTTGTGTTTCATTTACTTAGAAAGAAGAATAATGGATTTCACTTATTTCAAGTTGTGTTCTTTGGTGAAAATGCAACATTAGCCCAGAAATCGCAAAGTGTATGTAATGAGACCAAAATAACAAAACACCGTCTTTTCGCTTCCATATGTGAAGAAATAAGACCAATAAGCTTTGATTGAGCTTATTTCAATTCGTATGGTGTTTTTTGGGTGTGCACTAGAATCACCTCCAACCAAATAAAAATGGTGTTTTCGGTTCCATCTGCATAAGAAGAAGATGATAAAGCTGCGATTGGGTTTATTTCCCGTTGCTGTTTTTGGGTTTAGAATGCATTCACCCAAAAATCGCAGTTAAATGTTTGTTAGCAGCCCAAATCAAGCATAGCTGCTTTGGTTCCATCTTTCCGTGTTCATTCACACACAATTAGCAAAGCAAAGTGTAATGTCTAAACTAGGCAAAAGAGGATGTTTTGGGTTTCATTTACTTAGAAAGAAGAATAATGGGTTTCACTTATTTCAAGTTGTGTTCTTTGGTGAAAATGCAACATTAGCCCAGAAATCGCAAAGTGTATGTAATGAGACCAAAATAACAAAACACCGTCTTTTCGCTTCCATATGTGAAGAAATAAGACCAATAAGCTTTGATTGAGCTTATTTCAATTCGTATGGTGTTTTTTGGGTGTGCACTAGAATCACCTCCAACCAAATAAAAATGGTGTTTTCGGTTCCATCTGCATAAGAAGAAGATGATAAAGCTGCGATTGGGTTTATTTCCCGTTGCTGTTTTTGGGTTTAGAATGCATTCACCCAAAAATCGCAGTTAAATGTTTGTTAGCAGCCCAAATCAAGCATAGCTGCTTTGGTTCCATCTTTCCGTGTTCATTCACACACAATTAGCAGAGCAAAGTGTAATGTCTAAACTAGGCAAAAGAGGATGTTTTGGGTTTCATTTACTTAGAAAGAAGAATAATGGGTTTCACTTATTTCAAGTTGTGTTCTTTGGTGAAAATGCAACATTAGCCCAGAAATCGCAAAGTGTATGTAATGAGACCAAAATAACAAAACAACGTCTTTTCGCTTCCATATGTGAAGAAAGAAGACAAATAAGCTTTCATTGAGCTTATTTCAATTCGCAAGATGTTTTTTGGGTGTGCACTAGAATCACCTCCAACCAAAGCAAAAAGGAGGTTTGGGTTCCATTTGTAGATGGAAGAAAAAGAAGATGATAAAGCTTATTTCCATTTGTTGTTTTTGGCGTTAGAAAGCACACTCACCCCAAAATCAAACTGAAGTGTATAAGCCAAAATCAATATATAGGTGTTTTAGTTCCATCTCAATGAAAAGAGGACGAATAAGCTTTAATTGTTCTTTCCGTGTTCATTCACACACAATTAGCAAAGCAAAGTGTAATAAGTCTAAGCTAGGCAAAAGAGGATGGTTTGGGTTTCATCTACTTAGAAAGAAGAAGAAGAAGATGATAAAGCTTTGATGGGGTTTATTTCCCGTTGCTGTTTTTGGGGTTAGAATGCATTCACCCAAAAATCGCAGTTAAATGTTTGTTAGCAGCCCAAATCAAGCATAGCTGCTTTGGTTCCATCTTTCCGTGTTCATTCACACACAATTAGCAAAGCAAAGTGTAATGTCTAAACTAGGCAAAAGAGGATGTTTTGGGTTTCATTTACTTAGAAAGAAGAATAATGGGTTTCACTTATTTCAAGTTGTGTTCTTTGGTGAAAATGCAACATTAGCCCAGAAATCGCAAAGTGTATGTAATGAGACCAAAATAACAAAACAACGTCTTTTCGCTTCCATATGTGAAGAAAGAAGACAAATAAACTTTCATTGAGCTTATTTCAATTCGCAAGATGTTTTTTGGATGTGCACTAGAATCACCTCCAACCAAAGCAAAAAGGAGGTTTGGGTTCCATTTGTAGATGGAAGAAAAAGAAGATGATAAAGCTTATTTCCAATTGTTGTTTTTGGCGTTAGAAAGCACACTCACCCCAAAATCAAACTGAAGTGTATAAGCCAAAATCAATATATAGGTGTTTTAGTTCCATCTCAATGAAAAGAGGACGAATAAACTTGGATTGTTTTATTCGGTGTTCACACACCCACAAGTAGAAAGCAAAGTGTAATAAGTGTAAGCTAGGCAAAAGAGGATGGTTTGGGTTTCATCTACTTAGAAAGAAGAATCTTGGATTTCACTTATTTCAAGTTGTGTTCTTTGGTGAAAATGCAACATTAGCCCAGGAATCGCAAAGTGTATGTAATGAGACGAAAATAACAAAACACCGCCTTTTCGCTTCCATATGTGAAGAAAGAAGACAAATAAGCTTTGACTGAGCTTATTTCAATTCGTGTGGTGTTTTTTGGGTGTGCACTAGAATCACCTCCAATCAAATAAAAATGGTGTTTTCGGTTCCATCTGCATAAGAAGAAGCTGTGATTGGGTTTATTTCCCGTTGCTGTTTTTGGGGTTAGAATGCATTCACCCAAAAATCGCAGTTAAATGTTTGTTAGCAGCCGAAATCAATCATAGCTGCTTTGGTTCCATCTCAATCGAAAGAGCACGAATAAGCTTTAATTGTTCTTTCCGTGTTCATTCACACACAATTAGCAAAGCAAAGTGTAATAAGTCTAAACTAGGCAAAAGAGGATGTTTCATTTACTTAGAAAGAAGAATAATGGATTTCACTTATTTCAAGTTGTGTTCTTTGGTGAAAATGCAACAATAGCCCAGAAATCGCAAAGTGTATGTAATGAGACCAAAATAACAAAACACCGTCTTTTCGCTTCCATATGTGAAGAAATAAGACCAATAAGCTTTGATTGAGCTTATTTCAATTCGTATGGTGTTTTTTGGGTGTGCACTAGAATCACCTCCAACCAAATAAAAATGGTGTTTTCGGTTCCATCTGCATAAGAAGAAGATGATAAAGCTGCGATTGGGTTCATTTCCCGTTGCTGTTTTTGGGTTTAGAATGCATTCACCCAAAAATCGCAGTTAAATGTTTGTTAGCAGCCCAAATCAAGCATAGCTGCTTTGGTTCCATCTTTCCGTGTTCATTCACACACAATTAGCAAAGCAAAGTGTAATGTCTAAACTAGGCAAAAGAGGATGTTTTGGGTTTCATTTACTTAGAAAGAAGAATAATGGGTTTCACTTATTTCAAGTTGTGTTCTTTGGTGAAAATGCAACATTAGCCCAGGAATCGCAAAGTGTATGTAATGAGACGAAAATAACAAAACACCGCCTTTTCGCTTCCATATGTGAAGAAAGAAGACAAATAAACTTTGATTGAGCTTATTTCAATTCGTGTGGTGTTTTTTGGGTGTGCACTAGAATCACCTCCAATCAAATAAAAATGGTGTTTTCGGTTCCATCTGCATAAGAAGAAGCTGTGATTGGGTTTATTTCCCGTTGCTGTTTTTGGGGTTAGAATGCATTCACCCAAAAATCGCAGTTAAATGTTTGTTAGCAGCCCAAATCAAGCATAGCTGCTTTGGTTCCATCTCAATCGAAAGAGCACGAATAAGCTTTAATTGTTCTTTCCGTGTTCATTCACACACAATTAGCAAAGCAAAGTGTAATAAGTCTAAACTAGGCAAAAGAGGATGTTTTGGGTTTCATTTACTTAGAAAGAAGAATAATGGATTTCACTTATTTCAAGTTGTGTTCTTTGGTGAAAATGCAACATTAGCCCAGAAATCGCAAAGTGTATGTAATGAGACCAAATAACAAAACACCGTCTTTTCGCTTCCATATGTGAAGAAATAAGACCAATAAGCTTTCATTGAGCTTATTTCAATTCGTATGGTGTTTTTTGGGTGTGCACTAGAATCACCTCCAACCAAAGCAAAAAGGAGGTTTGGGTTCCATTTGTAGATGGAAGAAAAAGAAGATGATAAAGCTTATTTCCAATTGTTGTTTTTGGCGTTAGAAAGCACACTCACCCCAAAATCAAACTGAAGTGTATAAGCCAAAATCAATATATAGGTGTTTTAGTTCCATCTCAATGAAAAGAGGACGAATAAACTTGGATTGTTTTATTCGGTGTTCACACACCCACAAGTAGAAAGCAAAGTGTAATAAGTGTAAGCTAGGCAAAAGAGGATGGTTTGGGTTTCATCTACTTAGAAAGAAGAATCTTGGATTTCACTTATTTCAAGTTGTGTTCTTTGGTGAAAATGCAACATTAGCCCAGGAATCGCAAAGTGTATGTAATGAGACGAAAATAACAAAACACCGCCTTTTCGCTTCCATATGTGAAGAAAGAAGACAAATAAGCTTTGATTGAGCTTATTTCAATTCGTGTGGTGTTTTTTGGGTGTGCACTAGAATCACCTCCAATCAAATAAAAATGGTGTTTTCGGTTCCATCTGCATAAGAAGAAGCTGTGATTGGGTTTATTTCCCGTTGCTGTTTTTGGGGTTAGAATGCATTCACCCAAAAATCGCAGTTAAATGTTTGTTAGCAGCCCAAATCAAGCATAGCTGCTTTGGTTCCATCTCAATCGAAAGAGCACGAATAAGCTTTAATTGTTCTTTCCGTGTTCATTCACAACAATTTAGCAAAGCAAAGTGTAATAAGTCTAAACTAGGCAAAAGAGGATGTTTTGGGTTTCATTTACTTAGAAAGAAGAATAATGGATTTCACTTATTTCAAGTTGTGTTCTTTGGTGAAAATGCAACATTAGCCCAGAAATCGCAAAGTGTATGTAATGAGACAAAAATAACAAAACACCGTCTTTTCGCTTCCATATGTGAAGAAACAAGACAAATAAGCTTTGATTGAGCTTATTTCAATTCGTATGGTGTTTTTTGGGTGTGCACTAGAATCACCTCCAACCAAATAAAAATGGTTTTTTCGGTTCCTTCTGCATAAGAAGAAGATGATAAAGCTGTGATTGGGTTTATTTCCCGTTGCTGTTTTTGGGTTTAGAATGCATTCACCCAAAAATCGCAGTTAAATGTTTGTTAGCAGCCCAAATCAAGCATAGCTGCTTTGGTTCTATCTTTCCGTGTTCATTCACACACAATTAGCAAAGCAAAGTGTAATGTCTAAACTAGGCAAAAGAGGATGTTTTGGGTTTCATTTACTTAGAAAGAAGAATAATGGGTTTCACTTATTTCAAGTTGTGTTCTTTGGTGAAAATGCAACATTAGCCCAGAAATCGCAAAGTGTATGTAATGAGACCAAAATAACAAAACACCATCTTTTCGCTTCCATATGTGAAGAAATAAGACAAATAAGCTTTGATTGAGCTTATTTCAATTCGTGTGGTGTATTTTGGGTGTGCAATAGAATCACCTCCAATCAAATAAAAATGGTGTTTTCGGTTCCATCTGCATAAGAAGAAGCTGTGATTGGGTTTATTTCCCGTTGCTGTTTTTGGGGTTAGAATGCATTCACCCAAAAATCGCAGTTAAATGTTTGTTAGCAGCCCAAATCAATCATAGCTGCTTTGGTTCCATCTCAATCGAAAGAGCACGAATAAGCTTTAATTGTTCTTTCCGTGTTCATTCACACACAATTAGCAAAGCAAAGTGTAATAAGTCTAAACTAGGCAAAAGAGGATGTTTTGGGTTTCATTTACTTAGAAAGAAGAATAATGGATTTCACTTATTTCAAGTTGTGTTCTTTGGTGAAAATGCAACATTAGCCCAGAAATCGCAAAGTGTATGTAATGAGACCAAATAACAAAACACCGTCTTTTCGCTTCCATATGTGAAGAAATAAGACCAATAAGCTTTCATTGAGCTTATTTCAATTCGTATGGTGTTTTTTGGGTGTGCACTAGAATCACCTCCAACCAAAGCAAAAAGGAGGTTTGGGTTCCATTTGTAGATGGAAGAAAAAGAAGATGATAAAGCTTATTTCCAATTGTTGTTTTTGGCGTTAGAAAGCACACTCACCCCAAAATCAAACTGAAGTGTATAAGCCAAAATCAATATATAGGTGTTTTAGTTCCATCTCAATGAAAAGAGGACGAATAAACTTGGATTGTTTTATTCGGTGTTCACACACCCACAAGTAGAAAGCAAAGTGTAATAAGTGTAAGCTAGGCAAAAGAGGATGGTTTGGGTTTCATCTACTTAGAAAGAAGAATCTTGGATTTCACTTATTTCAAGTTGTGTTCTTTGGTGAAAATGCAACATTAGCCCAGAAATCGCAAAGTGTATGTAATGAGACCAAAATAACAAAACACCATCTTTTCGCTTCCATATGTGAAGAAATAAGACAAATAAGCTTTGATTGAGCTTATTTCAATTCGTGTGGTGTATTTTGGGTGTGCACTAGAATCACCTCCAATCAAATAAAAATGGTGTTTTCGGTTCCATCTGCATAAGAAGAAGCTGTGATTGGGTTTATTTCCCGTTGTTGTTTTTGGGGTTAGAATGCATTCACCCAATAATCGCAGTTAAATGTTTGTTAGCAGCCGAAATCAATCATAGCTGCTTTGGTTCCATCTCAATCGAAAGAGCACGAATAAGCTTTAATTGTTCTTTCCGTGTTCATTCACACACAATTAGCAAAGCAAAGTGTAATAAGTCTAAACTAGGCAAAAGAGGATGTTTTGGGTTTCATTTACTTAGAAAGAAGAATAATGGATTTCACTTATTTCAAGTTGTGTTCTTTGGTGAAAATGCAACAATAGCCCAGAAATCGCAAAGTGTATGTAATGAGACCAAAATAACAAAACACCGTCTTTTCGCTTCCATATGTGAAGAAATAAGACCAATAAGCTTTGATTGAGCTTATTTCAATTCGTATGGTGTTTTTTGGGTGTGCACTAGAATCACCTCCAACCAAATAAAAATGGTGTTTTCGGTTCCATCTGCATAAGAAGAAGATGATAAAGCTGCGATTGGGTTTATTTCCCGTTGCTGTTTTTGGGTTTAGAATGCAGTCACCCAAAAATCGCAGTTAAATGTTTGTTAGCAGCCCAAATCAAGCATAGCTGCTTTGGTTCCATCTTTCCGTGTTCATTCACACACAATTAGCAAAGCAAAGTGTAATGTCTAAACTAGGCAAAAGAGGATGTTTTGGGTTTCATTTACTTAGAAAGAAGAATAATGGGTTTCACTTATTTCAAGTTGTGTTCTTTGGTGAAAATGCAACATTAGCCCAGAAATCGCAAAGTGTAATGAGACCAAAATAACAAAACAACGTCTTTTCGCTTCCATATGTGAAGAAAGAAGACAAATAAGCTTTCATTGAGCTTCTTTCAATTCGCAAGATGTTTTTTGGGTGTGCACTAGAATCACCTCCAACCAAAACAAAAAGGAGGTTTGGGTTCCATTTGTAGATGGAAGAAAAAGAAGATGATAAAGCTTATTTCCAATTGTTGTTTTTGGCGTTAGAAAGCACACTCACCCCAAAATCAAACTGAAGTGTATAAGCCAAAATCAATATATAGGTGTTTTAGTTCCATCTCAATGAAAAGAGGACGAATAAACTTGGATTGTTTTATTCGGTGTTCACACACCCACAAGTAGCAAAGCAAAGTGTAATAAGTCTAAGCTAGGCAAAAGAGGATGGTTTGGGTTTCATCTACTTAGAAAGAAGAATCTTGGATTTCACTTATTTCAAGTTGTGTTCTTTGGTGAAAATGCAACATTAGCCCAGGAATCGCAAAGTGTATGTAATGAGACGAAAATAACAAAACACCGCCTTTTCGCTTCCATATGTGAAGAAAGAAGACAAATAAGCTTTGATTGAGCTTATTTCAATTCGTGTGGTGTTTTTTGGGTGTGCACTAGAATCACCTCCAATCAAATAAAAATGGTGTTTTCGGTTCCATCTGCATAAGAAGAAGCTGTGATTGGGTTTATTTCCCGTTGTTGTTTTTGGGGTTAGAATGCATTCACCCAAAAATCGCAGTTAAATGTTTGTTAGCAGCCGAAATCAATGATAGGTGCTTTGGTTCCATCTCAATCGAAAGAGCACGAATAAGCTTTAATTGTTCTTTCCGTGTTCATTCACACACAATTAGCAAAGCAAAGTGTAATAAGTCTAAACTAGGCAAAAGAGGATGTTTTGGGTTTCATTTACTTAGAAAGAAGAATAATGGATTTCACTTATTTCAAGTTGTGTTCTTTGGTGAAAATGCAACATTAGCCCAGAAATCGCAAAGTGTATGTAATGAGACCAAAATAACAAAACACCATCTTTTCGCTTCCATATGTGAAGAAATAAGACAAATAAGCTTTGATTGAGCTTATTTCAATTTGTGTGGTGTATTTTGGGTGTGCACTAGAATCACCTCCAATCAAATAAAAATGGTGTTTTCGGTTCCATCTGCATAAGAAGAAGCTGTGATTGGGTTTATTTCCCGTTGCTGTTTTTGGGTTTAGAATGCATTCACCCAAAAATCGCAGTTAAATGTTTGTTAGCAGCCCAAATCAATCATAGCTGCTTTGGTTCAATCTCAATCGAAAGAGCACGAAAAACTTTAATTGTTCTCTCCGTGGTCGTTCACACACAATTAGCAAAGCAAAGTGTAATAAGTCTAAACTAGGCAAAAGAGGATGGTTTGGGTTTCATTTACTTAGAAAGAAGAATCTTGGATTTCACTTATTTCAAGTTGTGTTCTTTGCTGAAAATGCAACATTAGCCCAGGAATCGCAAAGTGTATGTAATGAGACGAAAATAACAAAACAACGTCTTTTCGCTTCCATATGTGAAGAAAGAAGACAAATAAGCTTTGATTGAGCTTATTTCAATTCGCAAGATGTTTTTTGGGTGTGCACTAGAATCACCTCCAACCAAAGCAAAAAGGAGGTTTGGGTTCCATCTGTAGATGGAAGAAAAAGAAGATGATAAAGCTTATTTCCAATTGTTGTTTTTGGCGTTAGAAAGCACACTCACCCCAAAATCAAACTGAAGTGTATATTATAAGCCAAAATCAAGTATAGGTGTTTTAGTTCCATCTCAATGAAAAGAGGACGAATAAACTTGGATTGTTTTATTCGGTGTTCACTCACCCACAAGTAGCAAAGCAAAGTGTAATAAGTCTAAACTAGGCAAAAGAGGATGGTTTGGGTTTCATCTACTTAGAAAGAAGAATCTTGGATTTCACTTATTTCAAGTTGTGCTCTTTGGTGAAAATGCAACATTAGCCCAGAAATCGCAAAGTGTAATGAGACCAAAATAACAAAACAACGTCTTTTCGCTTCCATATGTGAAGAAAGAAGACAAATAAGCTTTCATTGAGCTTCTTTCAATTCGGAAGATGTTTTTTGGGTGTGCACTAGAATCACCTCCAACCAAAACAAAAAAGAGGTTTGGGTTCCATTTGTAGTTGGAAGAAAAAGAAGATGATAAAGCTTATTTCCAATTGTTGTTTTTGGCGTTAGAAAGCACACTCACCCCAAAATCAAACTGAAGTGTATAAGCCAAAATCAATATATAGGTGTTTTAGTTCCATCTCAATGAAAAGAGGACGAATAAACTTGGATTGTTTTATTCGGTGTTCACACACCCACAAGTAGCAAAGCAAAGTGTAATAAGTCTAAGCTAGGCAAAAGAGGATGGTTTGGGTTTCATCTACTTAGAAAGAAGAATCTTGGATTTCACTTATTTCAAGTTGTGTTCTTTGGTGAAAATGCAACATTAGCCCAGGAATCGCAGTGTATGTAATGAGACGAAAATAACAAAACACCGCCTTTTCGCTTCCATATGTGAAGAAAGAAGACAAATAAGCTTTGATTGAGCTTATTTCAATTCGTGTGGTGTTTTTTGGGTGTGCACTAGAATCACCTCCAATCAAATAAAAATGGTGTTTTCGGTTCCATCTGCATAAGAAGAAGCTGTGATTGGGTTTATTTCCCGTTGTTGTTTTTGGGGTTAGAATGCATTCACCCAAAAATCGCAGTTAAATGTTTGTTAGCAGCCGAAATCAATGATAGGTGCTTTGGTTCCATCTCAATCGAAAGAGCACGAATAAGCTTTAATTGTTCTTTCCGTGTTCATTCACACACAATTAGCAAAGCAAAGTGTAATAAGTCTAAACTAGGCAAAAGAGGATGTTTTGGGTTTCATTTACTTAGAAAGAAGAATAATGGATTTCACTTATTTCAAGTTGTGTTCTTTGGTGAAAATGCAACATTAGCCCAGAAATCGCAAAGTGTATGTAATGAGACCAAAATAACAAAACACCATCTTTTCGCTTCCATATGTGAAGAAATAAGACAAATAAGCTTTGATTGAGCTTATTTCAATTCGTGTGGTGTATTTTGGGTGTGCACTAGAATCACCTCCAATCAAATAAAAATGGTGTTTTCGGTTCCATCTGCATAAGAAGAAGCTGTGATTGGGTTTATTTCCAGTTGTTGTTTTTGGGGTTAGAATGCATTCACCCAAAAATCGCAGTTAAATGTTTGTTAGCAGCCGAAATCAATGATAGGTGCTTTGGTTCCATCTCAATCGAAAGAGCACGAATAAGCTTTAATTGTTCTTTCCGTGTTCATTCACACACAATTAGCAAAGCAAAGTGTAATAAGTCTAAACTAGGCAAAAGAGGATGTTTTGGGTTTCATTTACTTAGAAAGAAGAATAATGGATTTCACTTATTTCAAGTTGTGTTCTTTGGTGAAAATGCAACATTAGCCCAGAAATCGCAAAGTGTATGTAATGAGACCAAAATAACAAAACACCATCTTTTCGCTTCCATATGTGAAGAAATAAGACAAATAAGCTTTGATTGAGCTTATTTCAATTCGTGTGGTGTATTTTGGGTGTGCACTAGAATCACCTCCAATCAAATAAAAATGGTGTTTTCGGTTCCATCTGCATAAGAAGAAGCTGTGATTGGGTTTATTTCCCGTTGTTGTTTTTGGGGTTAGAATGCATTCACCCAAAAATCGCAGTTAAATGTTTGTTAGCAGCCGAAATCAATGATAGGTGCTTTGGTTCCATCTCAATCGAAAGAGCACGAATAAGCTTTAATTGTTCTTTCCGTGTTCATTCACACACAATTAGCAAAGCAAAGTGTAATAAGTCTAAACTAGGCAAAAGAGGATGTTTTGGGTTTCATTTACTTAGAAAGAAGAATAATGGATTTCACTTATTTCAAGTTGTGTTCTTTGGTGAAAATGCAACATTAGCCCAGAAATCGCAAAGTGTATGTAATGAGACCAAAATAACAAAACACCATCTTTTCGCTTCCATATGTGAAGAAATAAGACAAATAAGCTTTGATTGAGCTTATTTCAATTCGTGTGGTGTATTTTGGGTGTGCACTAGAATCACCTCCAATCAAATAAAAATGGTGTTTTCGGTTCCATCTGCATAAGAAGAAGTTGTGATTGGGTTTATTTCCCGTTGCTGTTTTTGGGTTTAGAATGCATTCACCCAAAAATCGCAGTTAAATGTTTGTTAGCAGCCCAAATCAATCATAGCTGCTTTGGTTCAATCTCAATCGAAAGAGCACGAAAAACTTTAATTGTTCTCTCCGTGGTCGTTCACACACAATTAGCAAAGCAAAGTGTAATAAGTCTAAACTAGGCAAAAGAGGATGTTTTGGGTTTCATTTACTTAGAAAGAAGAATAATGGATTTCACTTATTTCAAGTTGTGTTCTTTGGTGAAAATGCAACATTAGCCCAGAAATCGCAAAGTGTATGTAATGAGACCAAAAAAACAAAACACCGTCTTTTCGCTTCCATATGTGTAGAAAGAAGACAAATAAGCTTTGATTGAACATTTGAATATGCATGGTGCTTCTTGGGTGTGCACCAGAATCACACCTAACAAAATCAAAATGGTGTTTTCAGTTCCATCTGCATAAGAAGAAGATGATAAAGCTTTGATGGGGTTTATTTCCCGTTGCTGTTTTTGGGGTTAGAATGCATTCACCCAAAAATCGCAGTTAACTGTTTGTTAGCAGCCCAAATCAAGCATAGCTGCTTTGGTTCCATCTTTCCGTGTTCATTCACACACAATTAGCAAAGCAAAGTGTAATAAGTCTAAACTAGGCAAAAGAGGATGGTTTGGGTTTCATTTACTTAGAAAGAAGAATCTTGGATTTCACTTAATTCAAGTTGTGTTCTTTGGTGAAAATGCAACATTAGCCCAGGAATCGCAAAGTGTATGTAATGAGACGAAAATAACAAAACAACGTCTTTTCGCTTCCATATGTGAAGAAAGAAGACAAATAAGCTTTGATTGAGCTTATTTCAATTCGCAAGATGTTTTTTGGGTGTGCACTAGAATCACCTCCAACCAAAGCAAAAAGGAGGTTTGGGTTCCATCTGTAGATGGAAGAAAAAGAAGATGATAAAGCTTATTTCCAATTGTTGTTTTTGGCGTTAGAAAGCACACTCACCCCAAAATCAAACTGAAGTGTATATTATAAGCCAAAATCAAGTATAGGTGTTTTAGTTCCATCTCAATGAAAAGAGGACGAATAAACTTGGATTGTTTTATTCGGTGTTCACTCACCCACAAGTAGCAAAGCAAAGTGTAATAAGTCTAAACTAGGCAAAAGAGGATGGTTTGGGTTTCATCTACTTAGAAAGAAGAATCTTGGATTTCACTTATTTCAAGTTGTGTTCTTTGGTGAAAATGCAACATTAGCCCAGGAATCGCAAAGTGTATGTAATGAGACGAAAATAACAAGACACCGCCTTTTCGCTTCCATATGTGAAGAAAGAAGACAAATAAGCTTTGATTGAGCTTATTTCAATTCGTGTGGTGTTTTTTGGGTGTGCACTAAAATCACCTCCAATCAAAGAAAAATGGTGTTTTCGGTTCCATCTGCATAAGAAGAAGCTGTGATTGGGTTTATTTCCCGTTGCTGTTTTTGGGGTTAGAATGCATTCACCCAAAAATCGCAGTTAAATGTTTGTTAGCAGCCCAAATCAATCATAGCTGCTTTGGTTCCATCTCAATCGAAAGAGGACGAATAAACTTGGATTGTTTCATTCGGTGTTCACTCACCCACAAGTAGCAGAGCAAAGTGTAATAAGTCTAAACTAGGCAAAAGAGTATGTTTTGGGATTCATTTACTTAGAAAGAAGAATCTTGGATTTCACTTATTTCAAGTTGTGTTCTTTGGTGAAAATGCAACATCAAACTGAAGTATGCTTGTTTTGGGCTGCTAACAAATATTTAACTGCGATTTTTGACCAAAACACCTTTTTGCTTTGGTTGGAGGTGATTCTAGTGCACACCCAAAAAACATCTTTCGAATGGAAATAAGCTCAATCAAAGCTTATTTTTCTTCTTTCTTCACATATGGAAGCGAAAGGACGGTTTTGTTATTTTCGTCTCATTACATACACTTTGCAATTTCTGGGCTAACGTTGCATTTTCACCAAAGAACACAACTTGAAATAAGTGAAATCCAAGATTCTTCTTTCTAAGTAAATGAATCCCAAAACATCCTCTTTTGCCTAGTTTAGACTTATTACACTTTGCTCTGCTACTTGTGGGTGAGTGAACACCCAATGAAACAATCCACGTTTATTCGTCCTCTTTCGATTGAGATGGAACCAAAGCAGCTATGCTTGATTTGGGCTGATAACAAACATTTAACTGCGATTTTTGGGTGAATGCATTCTAACCCCAAAAACAGCAACGGAAAATAAACCCCATCACAGCTTTATCATCTTCTTCTTATGCAGATGGAACTGAAAA